>NW_026067958.1:5655372-5727725 GCF_014885135.2 Alexandromys fortis | reverse complement strand
TTCAGCACCTAAACAGGGCCGCCTGGTAGCCCAGTGATCCAGGGACAGAAGGAAGGACGGGGCAGGCAGTGCAGGATCCAGGAGAACACAGGAGCCCTTGGAGCCCAGGCTGAGGGTGCTGGGCTCTCTTACTGGGGACCTTGAGGCTCACTGCTCTGGGTGGGTTGCCTTAGAGTAGGAGCTTAAAGTAGGAGCTTAAAACTGTTGTTGAGCACTGGTCCTAGCATACAGCAGGGCAGGGTTGGGGGTCGACTTTCTTTTTTTTTTTTTTTAAAAAAAAAAAAAGTGGCTAAATGTTTAAAACCATGAATGACTCACAATGCTAGGAACACAGACATTTTGGAAACAGAACATACTTAGTCATATTCCATTTAAAACAAACAAGCACTCCCTCTCCCCCAAGCAGATGAAATGAAGCCTTTGGAAAAAATTCCTTCAAAATCACACAGAAGGAATTTCAATGGTGAGACTAGAGAAAAGCTATTAGTGAAGGGAGCAATGGCATACTCAGGCAATGAAGGCAGAAATGAGAAAATCGTATGGGGCTTTCATTGGGGGTGGGGAGGGAGGCAATATGGAGAGAGAGGAAAGAAAGGGTGATAAATAGCACTGAGGATATTTGAAAAAGCCACAGGGAATCATATTCTACTCACTTAAATTTACTTATTGTGTGTGTGTGAGTGTGTGTGTGTGCATGCGTGTGTGTGTGTGTGTGTGTGTGTGTGTGTGTGTGTGTGTATGTGTGTGTGACGGGAGCAGAAAGAGTATAAAAGCCAAGGGACCAGGAAGTCCTGTTGCAAGACTGTGGGTTTTTTAAATTGATTTTATTTAGATATATACATTTTTCTGCTCCCCTTATATTGTGTTTTCTAACTATACAGAAACTATACCCATTAAATTTCAACAATATGGTTGCCTCAACAAGATTTGAACAATGACAACACCAATTGACAGACCAACATGGATGATGGGGAAGTCCCATGGACCCATACCTAGATGAACAGCTACTCTTCCCCAGGGATGAACCCCTAATTGATTATCTATCAGTCTTAAAAATATTTATGTTTGAACAATGCTATATAGACATTACAGGTTTTATTTATATATTTATTCATATATATGTTACAATAGTAATAGGCTATAAATTTGAGAAGGGGGAAGGAAGGGCTTATGGGAGAAAGGAGCTGTAGTACATATAAATGAAATTTATAAAATCTTTAATTTAGTAAAAAAATCACTTTTGGTTACTAACACCATTAAGTTGTATACTCCTTAAGAACAAAAGATTTTGTCACATTTAGTAAGTAAGTGGTTGTTTAGGACTACAGTACACGGCATTCTACATAACAACAAATGTTTCTACACTTTGTCTAATTAGTTATCATACATGGGATAAAAATAATCTCTAGCTCATAAAATTAGAAGTATAGAGTTAAGTTCATCATATGAGCATGTGAACTACAGAAGTAATCCTATTATGCATACATAATACATTTTAATATATAATTTTACCATACTTCTAAAATGATACTTTAAAATGACAGCTTTAAAATGTGGATTCATTATATAACTGATTTATTATATATTGAACTTTTGGATATTTTTACCAATATAGAATATCCCAATTCAATAAAAACATATGTTACTAAGTATGGGAGGACCTTAATATTCACCTCAACAACTGTTTTCTCTTCTTTTTATTATAGCCTTCACTTGGCTTATTCCCTGATAAAATAACCGAGCTTCCATGAAGGAGGCTATCCTGCAGGGGGCTCACTCTTTTATGACCTTCAGCTCATATATGTCAGCCACTACCTTCCCAATAAACAAGTACTACTACCATGGGCATCTTATTTAAAATCTCAGCCCACCCTCCTCTTCTACCCCATTCTTCTCCTGATCCATATTCATGCACTGTTTAGAATCCCCTAACACATATCACAGGTTTCTATCATTATATCGTATTGTTCTATGCATTCCTTATCAAAACAGATGCGCCACACCCCAGAGGCATTTTAGGTCTTCTGAAACCCAAGCTGCTGTCAAATTTATTCTGATTGAATAAATTCAATGTATTGTACATGAGGTGGACTTTTTAAGAAAACAAACTTTCTTTTTTCATTTTACATACCAATACCAGCTCCCACTCTCTCCCCTCCTCCCTTTGACTCTTGATTTCACAATTTACTAGAAGCTGCAGTATTCACATCAGTACATTGCTATTTTAAGGACATTTATTTGGCTTAATGTAATGAAATGAGAGGTCAGAAATAGCCCAACAACTACTGGATCTCTCTAAAGATTGACAAGACCTTGAAATGCGAAAAGAACAAGAGCTGACATTGGAGAAACTGACTGCTCACAGGAACAGAGTGAAGCCAAATGCTTGTCTGACACCTGTGTGCAAGGCTACTCAGAAGGATTAAACTCCGAGTGCTTATCTAGGTGAACAATGCAGGGCATCACATTCGACAATGGCTATCTGAGCACGACACAAACTCCAGGCAACAAAATGAAAAGTGGAGAAAATGGACTTGGGGCCAATAAAAAACTTACATGTATGAAAGGACACTATTACCCCAAGAAAAGACATTCTTGAAAATGGGGAAAATGTGTGAATTATAAATATTTAAGGAGATACAATCCACAGTAGATGAATAACTTATAACTCAAACAAAAACTGAGCAAAAGAACCAGAGAAATATTTCTGTGAATAAGAAATACAGTTGGTCAATGTATACATGAAAAGAGGTTCAGTGTCATTTACCACCAGGGGACTGCAAATCAGGAAGCCACAATGATGTATTACTGCTACACTCTTACAAGAATAACTATTATTAAAACAAAACACAAAACTGAAAGTGTTGTTCAGGTTGTAACAACACTGGAGCTTGTATGCATTGCTCATGGGAACATGGAATAGTACAACCATGATTTAAAAATACATAGCAGTTCCTCAAAAATTAAACACATAATTTCTTATTTTATTTATTTATTTATTTATTTATTTATTTATTTATTTATTAAAGATTTCTGCCTCCTCCCCTCCACCACTTCCCAAATCCCTCCCCCTCCCCGAATCAAGTCCCCCTCCCTCATCAGCCCAAAGAGCAGTCCGGGTTCCCTGCCTTGTGGGAAGTCCAAGGACCTCCCACCTCCATCCTGGTCTAGTAAAGTGAGCATCCAAACTGCCTAGACTCCTACAAAGCCAGTACGTGCAGTGCAGTAGGATCAAAACCCAGTGTCATTGATCTTGACTTCTCAGCAGTCCTCATTGTCCACTATGTTCAGCAAGTCCGGTTTTATCCCATGCTTTTTCAGACCCAGTTTGTTTGTTTATAATAAACACAGAATTTCTATATGATCCAACAACTCTATATCTTAAACATATAAAATAAATAAAAAACATGTCTCAAAAAGATATATATACATGTAATAATATTGCAGTAATATTATTTCCAGTAGTCAAAGGCAGAGCCACGCAAGGGTCCTTCTGTGTGTTAATGTAAACAGAATGTGTTAAGTCCTTACAATGGTGGCGTGCTCTGCAGTATCGAAAAGGAAACACATTCTGGCACATTACAACATGTATGAGTATCCAAGATATTCCAAGTAAAATAAGCCAGTCACAAAAGGACACATCATATAATTCTGCTCATATGGGGTGTCCACACAGAACATGGCCACAAACCGTCTTTCAAGATCAGAGACAGAATACTTTTTTTAGCCAAAAAAAAAAAAAGTGAGTTTAGTAGCAGTTACCTCTGAGAAAGGTCACTTTTGAAGGATATACTTTAAGAATGATCATAATCCCACCAGAAAGGACTAAATTACCAAAACCAGCAAATAAATTATTAAGTGTGTGGTATTACTAACTCTGCCCACAGTAATCAAGGCAGGTCACATTGAACAACACCTAACAGTGATAATCAAAAGCAAGGGGTGATCGGATTTAAAATGTTCTTGGTTTCTTCCTCATCTTATTTGGGAGGCAGTTAGAATTAACCGCCTCAGACCTTAAGGCACACATGTGTATAAAATACATATGTTAAGCACTAGAATCTCAAAAAATATCATACATAACTTTCCAAAATATAAGAATGAAAATATATTTAAAAAACTTGTTCAAGGGGCTAGGAATATAGTTCAATTAGCAGAGTACTTGCCTAGCATGCATAAAACTCTGTGTTCAGTCTACAATGCTGTATAGCAGGGCCCAGGCCTAAGCCTGAAACCTCAGAGCTTAGAAGTTGGTAACAGATGGGTTGTGGGTTCAAGATCATCTTCAGCCAAATAGAAACTTTAATTTAAAAATCTCAGGGAGAGAGAATAAAAAATATTTTTAAAAAACAGAAACAAGCCGGGCGGTGGTGGCGTACGCCTTTAATCCCAGCACTCGGGAGGCAGAGGCAGGCGGGTCTCTGTGAGTTCAAGGCCAGCCTGGTCTACAGAGCTAGTTCTAGGACAGGCTCCAAAGCTACAGAGAAACCCTGTCTCAAAAAAAAGAAAAAAAAACCCAGAAACATAAAGCATAAAATAATTCTCTGGGAATATTTGTAAATATAGCAATAATTAAAATAATTGTTCATAGGTGCAGGACAATTCTGTATTCTGTCAATTATGTTTTAAATAAACTTTGATTGGCCAGTAGCCAGGCAGGAAATATAGGCGGGACAACCAGACAGGAAGTAGAGGTGGGGCAATGAGAACAAAAGAAGTCTGTGAAGGAGGAACCCATTCCTTCCGAGTCCTGTCCAGACACAGAAGAAGAAAGATGTGACCTGCCTTGCTAAAAAAGGTACCAAACCATGTGGCTAACATATACTAAAACAATGGGCTAATATACGTTATAAGAGCTAATAAGTAGCCTGAGCTAATGGGCCAATCAGTGTATAACTTATGTAGACTTCTGTGTGATTTTCTTTGGGACTAAACGGCTATGGGACCTGGTGGGAAGACAGAAACCAGGCAGGACAGAAACCCCATGTTACAAAATGGATCAACCTTATTTGTGAAAAGACAGAAATCAGCAATTACAAACTTTAGGCAAGAGATCCATATAAATATTTTAATTCTTTTAGTTCTTTAATATTAAAAGGACAAAAAATTAAGAAAAATACTTAAATCACATAATTAATGAGAGAATCCATGGGTATATTGGAATATATAGAGAAAATACTCTAGAAAGATCAATATATTTTATGAGCACTTATAATTGCAATAGAATTAGATCAGAAATCAGCAACCAAAACAACATTTAAAAAGTAAAAAAAAATGGATTCTCTGAGGTTATTACTAAGCAACTCAAGAAACAAAGAAAAATGAAATGAATATATCCACACAGATTTAGATCTAGGGAATAATGAAAATACTACTTATCATCAGAGCCTATAAAATACAGCTGTTCTAACAGTATGCAGTGGAAAATACAGAGTCAAAGATTTTAGATTATCTAACACCACACAGCTGCAAACTAAAGTCAAAGAGAGTAAAGTAGGGGAAAATGGAAAAAAAAATCAAGGAAAGAATAAAACTATTTGACAAATACAACAGTTATTCAAAGATATTTTTAAAATCAAACAGATCTCTGTCAAGACTGATTATGGAAAAAAATACCTAGAAAGATCTTGTAAATAATTCTAAGGATAAGTGCAACACATAAGAGAAATTAAAAAGATAAAATCACACATTGTCCATACCTACCTAAAATATTATGTGGGCAGGGTCCTAGAAAAACTATAAAAGCAAATGATCAGAAGAATTTGTGTTAATGGGGCCTCTATACTTCAGTGCAAGCATTGAACTGCTACTTTATACAACCCGAGGCAAAAAAAAAAAATCAATCCAAAACAGCACCCTCTCCCAAGTATCTTATAATATTCTTTGTTGTTCTTTGAGACACCGTCTTGCTACATAGCTCAGGCTGGGGACCCTGAGGTCCTCCTGATTCAACCTTCCAAACTCCATGTCTCTGGGGACAACACCTCTTCATACATGGTTCCCTATGATAACTTCTATCTCTTGACCAGAACTTTATCAATGGCAGGGCCTGCAACCATAATGCAGGGATAATCACTTTGTAATTTAACAAAAATGCATTTTTCTTCCTAATATAATGCAAACATCAATTAACTTTCCAAAGCACTTGCAAAACACACTCTCGGTGAAAATGCAAATTTCTCCACAACGTAGAACACACTAAGAACACAGACTGCTTTACACAAAACTGCACAGAGTTTACTCTGAATACCACAATCTTCACATGTGTAGATACTGGCTTTACCTTCTGTGCGGAACAGGGTCTGAAGACCCTTCCCTTTATACACCTACTTCTGCCAGACTGCAAGACTGCGCAGTGTCGTTTCAGACTACACTCAGAAGGAAATCCTGCCTGTGATGTATGACGCTCACTTGGAATGGTAGCAGATCGTCCATTCTTGTCTGTCTCTGGAGAGTAGGCAGAATACTCTTAATATAGAAATTACACCATTTTATTTTCTCACTCAAATCCCTCAAACTCCCACATTCTCACAACATCCTCCATGTTCTGAATAATCTGGGTATGCCTGGCTTTCCTAAACTCACTTTGTGTTCTTCCCACATTCTTCCATTTGCACCTGATAGGTCCAAGAACACCCTCTTCTGCCTCAGGATCAACTGTTGCTGTAGTCTAGATATCGTTCCTAAGCCTGTGCAAGATTGATCTGAACTCCCATATGTAGTCACCACCAGAACTAGGCAACTGTAAATACAGTATCTCTGAATCTAGCTTTTCTTACTCATCACTCTCTTGGTGTGACTATAAAAGAAATATGTTAAACCTGCAAAAAAAGATAGAGTTGCCACATAAAATACCAGGGTCAATCCCCAAACAAATTTGGAGTTACTCATACAGAAAACAGACTCGGATTTCTCTGTGGACACTTTCCTTCCAGCCTTCTGTCCACACAGACAATAAGGCAGTCTAAAACAAACTCAGTACAGTTATGGCCTGAGAACGCCAGCGCTCCCCTTTCACTCCCCTCAGATTCCTTTATAGGCATTCTGAAATCATCATGTGTAAGTGAAGCAGACGGCATGGCAGCACACGGTAGAAATTAGGTGTTCAGCGATAGAGCACCTAGTTCACTTCGGTTCAAAAGAGCAATGCTCACAGCCCGTGTCCCACCATGTCCCACAGGAAAAATTGTCTCCTACCAATTAGCTGAAAGCCATTAGGCTTCTGCTTAGATCTAACAGATAACTGCTTCCTATTACCAGGGAAAATAATTGCATGCTAGCTATCACCTTTCAAATTATCAATTCATAAAGAAAACTAATGATGAAGTTGATGCTTATTTGTAAAAACTTAAAAACTACATTGCAGAAATAACCAAAATACTTTATACCAAAACCTAGGCAATTTACACAAAAGAATTTTATTTTGAAATATATGTGGTCTTTCAAATGTTTGCTCATTATAACTGTTAGCATCACTAATGGACCTTCAAATATTTTCTCTTTGACAGATATAAGTTACTTTTCAAAGAGTACAGGCACAAAAATATATTAGGCTGCCAAAGTAAATTTGAAAAAAGGAAGCATGGTCGATGCTATGTCATTATGTGATACACACACGCGTACACTCACACACAAAGCTTGTTTTCAAGATCCTAAAATCAAATGTAATCTTATCCTTTGTATTTTTTTTACCAGTCAAAGTAATAAAAAGGGGACAAGACAGATGGAAGTAATCTTTCCCATGCTAGACATCAATTCAATGAACACATTATCTTTGAAAGCTTACATATCTCTGAATTTTCCCATTTTAAAACAATTATCTTTTATAATATAATGAAAGTCAACATGCACCCTTGTTCATCTATCAAAACTTGGCACTTAGGCTTTAGCAAATCCAGAAAACTTGTCAACTTTACTTTAGCAAAGCCAGAAAACAACGCATATTATTTAAACACAAAGACACAGGATATGTGTCCCAACAGCAGCACCTTTGGTGTTAGGCCAGTAACACAACAGAAACAAAACTAAACTAAACAACCCCCCCCCCAAAAAAAAACCCAAACCATAGCGTTATAGGGCTAAACATTCAAGATCTGGAAAAAGACATCAGTAACTGAACTTAGAAATTATTTGGGCAGAAATGTTAGCGCGCTCACACAGCTAAGAGGGCTCACTCACAGAGCGGCGGCGCTGCTATAAAGCTCCTAAACTGCTGAGCTGATGTAAATTATAAAAATCTGAGAGAGTAAGAGCAAATGGAAGATCAGTCACTTTACCAAAAAACTCATGAAGATACTAATGGTTTTCAAAAACATAATACATACATACATACATACATACATACATACATGCATGCATATTTAGTATGTGCATGTGTGTATGTATGGTGTATGTGTGTGTGAAAGCGCATGTGTGGCTTATACATTTAATTGTAGAGTCATTTTGCAAATTATATCAAGGCGCAGGTCCAATTCCAATACTACTTTTAGCTCCCTAATGGGAATTTCAGCAAGGTGCAAACACAAAGGTCCTGTACAGGGCTGCGAATGAAAGCCGAAATGCCCTTTTGTGGAGGGTAACTACTGTACTCGCGCCCGCTGGCTCTCCTCTACAGACTCTGGGCTGCAGACCCGCCACACCGCAAGCCACTAAGCCCCATCTCCCCTCTGGAAGCCTGACGCCACAGGTTCCCCTGTCCCGCCCGACTCAGCTCTCTCCGCACTCACTCTGCCTGCATACCAGGCGTCCGGAGATCTGCGTGCTCGCTCCGGGGCACACAGTGGGGCCACTCCAGTTCCTCCGCTCGCCCAGCCTTACCCGGTCTGCAGGGCCCTCAATGGTCGCGCACCCGACGGCGGGGCGGGGCTCCATGGCACCTCCCAGGGCAGACACAGGTTGCCAGCGCTGCTGCGTGAGGCCAGCAGGACCAAGCCGGGCATTGACCTTGCGCGCCCTGGCCAAGTCTCCCTCCCTCTCCCCCAGACCACGGGGCTGGACTGGAGCTTGGGACAGTCCTTTCCCACTCACCCCACCCTGCGACTCTCCTAACCCCTGAAGCACCCCCAAAGTACCTGGGCTTAAAGGATGGAGCACCTTGGCGCGCGCGCGTGTGTGTGTGTGTGTGTGTGTGTGTGTGTGTGTGTGTGTGTATGTGTGTCCAGGCCTCCAGCCCTGGAAAAGTTCTCCTTGGCCTATTGAGGAAGTTGGGGCTGGAAGGACAAGGCTGAGATTCTGCAGTGCAGAGGGAGCCTATTAATAACCAGACCTCCAACTTCACCTGTCTCCCAAGACACCATTCCCACACTGCTCCAAGCTGGCCAAGTTCCCTGGATAGTCTCAATGGACATTTTGGGTTATCTCTTCTCCCCCTTCACGGTCAAAATGCCCTTCAATTCTGTCAGTAATCTAAATGGGCCCATTGATCATATCAACGAGAGAAACACAAAAGAGACCTTGAAAAGGTCATTCGAACCTTATTTCTACTTATGAAAAAAAATGATGATTTGAGTAGATGTACATTCAAAACTGCCCCCATAAGACAGTTTCCTATTTAGGAATTGGACCGTGGATTTTATTATGTACACCATCAAATCAAGAGCCTAATATAAACAGCTCCAAAAATTTTAGTTATATCATTTTTAAAGATTACAATGAATAAGTAATATATTTTAACATAATTCTAGTCAGTGTTGACTGAAAGACTTAAAAATTAATAAGGCCAGGTCTGATGGCGCACACAAGCTTCATGAGTTCAAGGAGAGTTGTATAGTGAAAACTTATATCAAAAACCATAAGTAATGAAAGAATAGTTGTGTCCACATTCGGTAAAAAGCCACAATTTTAATATAGGCAAACAGTAGTCAAACGCAATAGAAAATTTGAACTTATTCACAATATCACAGAACCAGGAAATAACTAGAATGATAATGAAAAATGAAGAGAAAATTTATAAAGCAGGTCTATGGGGGAAATATTTATTAAAACATTATTAAAAAGGCATAAGATCCCTAAGTGAAAAGGTAAGATTTTAAATCTGTAATTTGAGTGGCCCTTGAACACTGTAGGGGCTAGCAGCACTCAGGTCCACGAGTTCCACTCAGCGGCACTAGTTTCCACCGCAGTTGAGGCAGACAAATGTGTATATAGCTCTTGCCTTCCACACTAGCAGCAGGAGACAGCTGGGACATCATCACCACACTGTGTTAGGCATTACAGTTAATTGTACAGTTTTGACATAATGCAGCCTCTTTACCTTTGTTTTAGTTTTCTCATTTTAAATTTAGAACCATGAAAGCTCTGACTGTTTATATAGGTGGGTTCTCATAAACTTTAACATTTAAGAATAAATTTGTAGATACTTTACAATAGCCAATGACAACCCAGACCATAGTCTACAAATATATCTTACACCCGTGACACACCCTGTTTGATATTTTAATATTCTAGGTTACATTGTATCTATGTGAGTTTTTATAAACTTGCTACAAAACTCATAATAACAACAACAACAAACTGTGTGCAAGTGATTCTAGCACCTCACATCCTGGTGTGAAGGGCTTGACTATAGAATCAGCAGTCAACTTTATCATAGACTTCACCTGAAAATCATAGTCTAGAAGAGCTAAAACCAGTGGCTCTCTCAGTGTGGTCTGTGAGTTAATAGAGTGGCCCCATGTCAAAACTACTTTCATAGTGGAACTTTACTAGCATTCTTTCATAACGGTACCGTGAAGTTTTCTAGTAGCTACATAATAACATATGACACCACAGTGGATTGCAAGACTGCCAGGCGTAATATACCCCTGTATGAATGGGCACTTATGCCATGTGCATACACATGCCAAGAATACCAGTTCCTCAGACTCATGGGAATGTCAAAGCCTTCTCCTAGTCTGTGTACAGATGTTGGTAAACAGGTTGACCTTTAACCGTGATGAAAAAGTCTGGATGCTCCATCATCCGTGACGAGTGCATGATCACGCTCCTTGTGACTGCTGTCTTACAGAGACCCCTCCCCTACTGAGATTAGCTAACTTGCCTCTTCATTTATGCTGTGTATAATAAATGTGCCGAGTGTCCAGGCTGCTGGTGTGTCTCCATCCAGACAACTGTCCCACTCAATCTTAGCTTTACATTACTTGTGTCTGTCTTTCTTAATCTCCAGTCCAGCCAGGTTTCCAGGACCAAGCTACCTGATGCAAGATATGTCTCCTATTATGCCAGACAGTAAAGGAGTTTGTCAGAGTGTAAAACAATGCCACACTACGCACTGCACTTTGCTGCGATTCTATCCTCACAGAAGAATCAAGGGTGACATTGGTCCATGTCATCTAGCCTCCTTAGTAGCTTTCCAAAGATGGAAGAGATTGGGCTTAGATTTTGCTATGGTCTAGAGACCTTGGGGCTTTTCCATCCTGTCAACTACCCTTTCTCTTCTGTCCTCACCAAGCCGCTATATTTCCTAGGAAGAGCATTCCGAGGCCCAGCATGACAGACACAGGAGGCACCCTACGGGAATTCCATCCCTCCGTTTTTATCCAACATTTGATAAGTATTTACTGAATGGCTTTAGATGTGTGAAATATTTTCATCTTTGGATTTGAAATTCCACTTGCCATATGTGGTTGTAATTTCGTGAACTGATACAGAAACATACAAAAATACAGAAGATACAGTGAATTGAGACCAATATATTCTTTCACTACTGAAACTTCTAACATACCGTTTGCATTTCCAACTTATTAGAACAAATAGCCCAGGTATGGTCCTGTTAGTTGTTTTGGAAATTTTGTTGTGGTTTTTTTTTTTGGTGGTTGTTTCTTTACAGCCAATTTTCTAGCTCTAAGGGTGTGTAAATATTGAGAATATACAACAATGTAAAATTCAAACACATAAGAAATAATTTTTTAGTTACATCTGTCCAGGCAGAAGGAGTACAAGAGAACAAGAGACTGTGTAGTCATTCGTAAACTAATTTTGAGTACTGTCACATGCTTGATGTTTCAAAGAATTGCTCTTAAGTCACTGCTTTGACATGATGCTGTCATGTAGGAAGGACCACATTTTATTCACACACACATTGATGTAATTGGAGGGAATAGGTCAAATATAGTGCAGCCTCTTTGGGTGGCCAGCTGGGGCTGATTCCTCCCAAGGCTGAAGAATTTCAGGAGCCATATTAAAATTAACCCTGTGATAGGAAATCCTTTCTTCCTGTAGCTGGTTAGGAAGGAGAAAGAAAGCCCATAGCTGGGTGGTGGTGCAGCACGCCTTTAATCCCAGCACTTGGGAGACAGAGGCAAGTGGATCTCTGAGTTCGAGGCCAGCTGGGTTCACAGAGAGAGTTCTAGGACAGGCAGTGCTACAGAGAAACTCTGTCTTGGAAAACAAAACAAAGAAACAAACAAAAGAAAGGAAGGAAGAAAGAAAGCAAGGAAGGAAGGAAAAAAGGAAAGAAGGAAGAAAAAAAGAAAAAAGGAAGCAAACTGGAAACATACAGCAAAGATCATTTTTGCCCCCTTCAATTAGCAAGAATTATATAAACTTTCTACATGACACTGGCTTTTAAGAGTCTTCTAACAGCCCGTATACTAGAGATTTGCTTTCCAGCCTGACGTGCTGTTAGGAAGTGAAAAAACTTTTGGGAGATGGGGTTCGAAGCAGGCTTTGGGGATAAAGAATTTGTAGAGATATTGGGAGCTAGTTCCCCAGTGTCTTTCTCTCACACTTCCTACATGCCATGAAGACATAGCTTTATTTCACCACAGCTTCCCACCCTAATATTCTGCCTATCAGGGCCCAAAGCAAAGGGAAAATCAACCATCGTCTGAAATTAGGAAGTTAAACTAGCATTTCATCCTTTAAGGTGATTTTTTTCTGGTATTTTGTCACACAAAGAAAGCCAACACATTAATTCCTATACATGCATATATTCATCTAAATTATTTATATATACATACATTTATATGAATTATATTGTCATCCATATGTATAAGGAGCTTCATGATCAAAATGTTCCTGGGTTATTATATATTATTGGCAATGTAGTATTATAGACAATATCTAAGGAATCCTGAACTTGGTGGGCAAAATCAGGAAAGTGTGGGACTCTTCAGCAGATGCTATTTCAGAGAAAACATGAGAAAGAGTAAAATGCAGACTCTCCTAGGGCTGTGTGACTCCTAAGTGCAGTTTCAGACTACTCTTACAGTACCGTACACACCTTGTCTTAGATGTCCAGTTCCTTCTGTGTCACCATACTTTCCACAGAGTTTTAGTTTATCACTCCCTATGAAACATGTATTATTCAACATTGTTCAGAAAACAGAACCAATAGGATGGATGGATAAATACACTGGTAAGTAGGTAGGTAAGTAGATGATAATGGATAGATATGGATGTATAGATATATGGATGACAGATAATAAACGGATAGTTGATGATAGATAGATAGATAACTATGAAAGATATGCCATTACAGAAGACAGAAGTTCTTTATCTGACATATGATGGCTAGAGCCCTATAGGGGAAATGGGTTAATAGTTTGAATTCAAATCCAAAGGTCTAAGGATCAGGGGAGTCAATGGCATAAATTCTAAGCTTAATAACCAGGAGACCACTGGGTGGTGGTAGTGTACACTTTTAATCCCAGGAAAAGGTAGGTGGATCTCTGCGTTCAAGCCCAGCCTGATTTACAGACTTGAGTTCCAGGACAGCCAGGGCTACACAGAGAAACTTTGTCTGAAAACAAAATAAAACAAATCAAAACAAACAACCAACAAACAATCAAAAAGAACCAGGAGACTTGAAATTTGATGGCAGGAATAATGAATGTCCTAGGTCCAAAAGAGACATGGAATCCACACTTGACCACATTTTTATTCTACAAAGGGCCTCAACAGGTTGGGCAATGCCTGACAATGTTGGAGGGGTGGATCTTTTCTACTTAGTCTCTAAGTTGTAGATGAATCTCCTCCAGAAGTTTCCATACAGATACACAAAGAAATAATGCTATTTAAGTTTACCAGATGTCTAAGCACCCCTTAGCCCAAACAAGGTGACATATAGAAATTTACTGTGAACTCACACTTTTAACTGGCACTCGAAAGGGCAATGGGATTAACTATTAGCTTTATTTATTGTCACTATGTACTATTTAGCTACATTAGAATGAATGAGAGAGAATATTTTTAAACAACTAAGCCTTAACTTACTTCTCCAGAAAATAGTAAATAATGGGAATACTGTCTGCACCACAGAGTTATTTCGAGGATTGCATAAAATTATCATTATAGGGAGTCAGGACAATACACGATGTACAATATTTAATTAGTATATATTGGTTAATGTTATTACTACTGTGCTGTCTTCATTGTAATTATCATTCCTCCACGAAAGAATTTAGAACTCTTACCACTGAACTGTTTCTCTTTTTCCCCATATACCCATTATTGTAATCATAAAAACTGACGGCCGTGTGGAGAGCGGCTCATTATCACTGGGATTAATTTATTAGAATCTACATGAATTTCACACATTTCTTAAATTCCCTAAGCCTATATTCTTCTCACTAGTACAACAAGATACCCTTAATCCCTTCATAGAAATGAGAATACTCAAATTTAGAGATATTATGTATATTGAACAAGAACATAAGGAAGTGCCCAGCACTTTGCTGAATTAGAAATTCCCCCCTAGCTAGTTAAACTATTCCCCTACAGTCCAACACTACAGACCGTCAATGGAGACTTCTCCAACCCCACTGATGCCATGTTCTCAATCAATGCATGACCCTTTCGTGGATGTGATGGAGGTGAGGTCACCTTTATTCAAAGACGGTTTACCTGCCAACCAATCGTTCCAACTCAAAAGAAGAGGAGTAGCATAAACTGCTAAATATATATGAGGACATTTCCAGTCCAGAATTTGAATCAAAAATTTTAATTTCAGAAAGGCTGGCAAACATCTTACTATAGGAGAATCTTCTGGAAGTAATTAAGATAATGATTCCTGGTATAGAGCAACTGTGTTCCCAGAAAGTAAGGGTCAAACATAAGTTTTTCCCTGTGAATTAAATCCTTTTATGCTCAGGCAATTCCTTTATTTCTGATAACTACTTCAAAAACTATTAGGTGACTGTGTTTGAGTTTCCTTAAGTGCCTGCTTAATGTACACAATATAGAAATACCTGAAAGTTTGTGGTGTCTTAAGCAGGCAATTGGGTACATACTTGTTATCAGTGCAAACTGCAGGGAAGAGTGCCTGAAAGACGGAAGCAGTCCTGGAGAATCCATCGTGACTGAAGTAAAACCATGTATCAACAACACTGCTAGGGAAGACAGTGGCACATGGGCTTCAGCCTTTCGGTCTCAAGGCTTTGCTCCACCAATCAGAACTATCTATGCACACAACCTGGAGGTACTGCTAGGCTCTCTTCAATGAGAGCTCTTGCTATTGCATTCAGAGCTTCTGCTTGTGATGTAAGGTTATTTCTGACACACACACACACACACACACACACACACACACACTGTCCAATAGTTGAAGCAATGGAGTGTATGCAGTCAGCTGGTACTATAATAAGAACTAGAAAACAGCTCTTAAGAATGAGGTCACGACCAGAAGGCCCATCGGAAAGACTCGTCTGGCGATGGATAGAGATAGAGACAAAGTCCCTCATCAGAGCAATGGACTGAGCCTCCAAGGTCCAGTTGAAGGGCAGAAGGAGAGAGAAGATGTGCAAGGAAGTCTGGACTGAGAGGGCTTGGTCCTCCCACTGTGACTGCGTGCCTGTTCTAATGGGAGCTCACCAAAGCCGGCAGGACCGGGACTGAATGAGCATTGATCAAACCAGACTCTCTTGAATGTGGCTGAAAATGGGGGTTGACTGAGAAGCCATTGATAAAGGCACTGGGACTTGTTTCTACTGCATGTATTGGCTTTTTGGGACCCTAGTCTATTTGTCTATTTGGATGCAAAGCTTCCTAGGACTGGATGGGAGAGGCTTGGACTTCCCACAGGGGCAGGGTTCCCTGCCTCCCTCTTAAGGAGGGAGAGGGAGTTGGGGAGCAGGAGGGGAATGGGAGGAGGGGAAGAAGTGTAAATTTTTTGAATGGCAAAATTTAAAAAAGGAAAAAAAAAAGAATGAGGTCACTATGCTAAACTAGAGTTAGCAGAAAAATGTGTGTGTGTGTTGGGGGGGTGGCCTGCATGACTTGAGGAAATGACTCAACTGGAGTAATGGCAGGGGATGAAGAAACAAGAGACATGTACATGAAAGCTGGGGTGTGTGCTCTGATGGAGAGGCACCACCAATAACCTGGAAAACACACTGTCTCTGAGGTGGCAGGAGACAGGTTAGCTGATCTTGGTAGCATGTCTCTGCTGGGGAGCAGTCTTGGGTTGTACCCATTTCTCTGCGCCTGACTAGAGAAAGCACTGTCCTTCCCGTGCTCTGAAGCATTGGGATCCTTGGCATTGTGGCATCCATGTCAATAATAAGCATTTATTCAGGACTTCATGCCTTCCCTACTGGGTTCCTTTGGCTAGTTATACAGTTATAGGCAGTATTGAAAAACATCTCACACTTCATTGTGAAGCCTTTTTCTTTGAGGATATGCAATACGTGTGACTCAAACGTTAAAAAATGCTTAGGACACACTTTAAGAAAACTAAATATTCCTGTAAATAAGATTTCTGTTATCTTCAATGATAGAGAATGCTGAAGTTACAACAAACTGATAAGAAATACGAAAACTCTCAGCATCTCCCACTGTGAATATAACTGACTGGGGTGAGGCTTTGCTTGCAGTCTTCACAGGAAAGTGGGAGAATTTCACCAAGAAGTTCAGTTGCTTCTACAAAGAGGCAAAGAGTATAATTTGCAATTTGAATTATGCTCTTTTAGTTTACACAGCATTTACTATTGTATTACCTTTGTTTGTATAAATGCATTATCTTTTTTTTCCCCCTTTGGTTTTTTGATACAGGGTTTCTCGGCACAGCCCTGGTTGTCCTGGAACTTTTTTTTTTTAATAACAAATTTCTTTAATCAAAAAGTATTCTTATACTTTTGTTTAAAAATAAGTAAGTTACAATGAATTGAAAAGAATACATTTTATACTCTATAAGATGGCAACATAATGCTTTAAAATTAATTACTTTCTTCAATAAAATGTACAGTTTTGAAAACAAGTTTGACAATGGCACTGGCAGTTAGATGCAAAGAATGTTCTTAAAAAAGTGCAGGTATAACATTCAAATACTCTATTTTGCCTTTCAATAAATATTCGACTACATTATTAACATATCAGAGTAAACTTTGATCAAAACTTACACATTTCAAAGTAGGAAAGAAAAAAATTAGTTGATCTTTTGTTTTTTAATTAAGAATGAAAACTTGACCTAGATCAGTAGAAAAGCAAGGGATGCCACACCTCCTTCCCTCCTAGAAACCTTTTCTATTCTCAGAGCCAGCATGATTTCTAACTTAGATTCCTTTGTATATTNTTTATAAAAGGTTCCTATGAGGTGGTCAGTTAATACACATATGTTAGCCAGTTCAAAGCTACAGCAAATGTTAAGGGAATATCTGTGTCTTTGTAGCCTTCCATAGCAACTCAGGCTGCAGGTAGGAGGGATCCCCAAAGCATCCAGACTGTTACCCAAAATAGAAGACTGCTTAACACCCTTTGAAAAACCATACCATTTCCAGTCCATTTTTATTTATACAATTTCAATGGCTTGCATGAACAGAGTTACAATCAAGTTTGTTTCCTTGTGTTTTTAATAATGATTAAAATAGTTGCCCGTTTGTTCCTTTACCTCATTCCCCTTCCATCTCTTATCTTTCCTTCCAGTAACTATTATCTACTTGATTCATATTTCTAATATTAAAAGCATAAGCAGTATTACAAACAACAAAGGAAGTTTTCTAACTAGGCACACCGATAGGTAGAAGAGTGTGTCCAGTTGGTAGCATTTGCAGTTACAGCATCATGCAAAGTGAAAGAAAATTTTGTCTCTAATGATTAATATTTACCATTTGAAATCTAAGTTCTCACAATCAACTAATCAGCCAAGGCTGAATTAATTTGTTCTTCATTCTATACTACTCTATCTCCTATGTGGAATATACCAGGTTTTTTCCTATCATCCTATAGAACACATAACTTAAAAGTTTACTCTTAATAGGTGGCACGGCTTATCTCTTCTTCTTATGTCCTTCTTCTCTCAACTTCCTACAGTATTGGCTCAACAATTAGAAATGAGAGCATTGTGGGTTTCTATGATTTTGCCCCATTCCTTGTTCTTAGACTGTTTATGTTAACTTTATTTATTAGCATTTCTCCAAGATTTTTTGTAGTTAAAATCATCCTCTTTAGAACAGTTATGCAAATTTGTAATATTGTCATGAACTTCCATGACTTTTTCAGGCTAGTCACAAGGTGCATTGGAAAGGCAACATCTTGTTCTTGAGAAGCCTGAATTCATGGTTAAACCAAAGACCGGCGCGCAGATTCCTGGAACTTTCTGTAGACCAGTCTGGCCTCTAACTCAGAAGAGTCACCTGCTTCTGCCTCTCAAGTGCTGGGATTAAAAGTGTGCGCCACCATTGCCTGGCATGAATTATCATTTTTAGCATCTTAAAAAGCATCACATCTTTAAAATAGTCTTTAAAAACATACTACCAAAATTTCTTGATGATTCACTTTTTCCACTATATATAACAAAAGATAGAATATATTGTGTATTAAGTATTCTGTAGAAAGCTAGACAGCCCCGTGGTTTCTGAGAACCCATTGTCTTGTTTATCTCCATGTTTTTTTTTAACATTTTAAAAATACCATATTCTCAATTTTTTATGCCTTAAACTGTATTTTATTTATTTTTTATTTTAAAATTGTGAGTCTTTAAGCTCTAGGAAGTCATCTGGTACAGATCATGCAGGCGCTGTGCATGCTGCCACAGTCTCTAGGAGTTTGCATGCGCATCTATCCTGCTGTGTTTGTAAGGCCTGCTTCCTGAGTGTCCTCCATCCCCTCTGGCTTTTACACTCTTTCTACCTCCTCTTCTGCAGGGTTCTCTGAGCACTGAGGGGAAGGATTTGGTGGCCATCCCATTTATGGTTGAGTGTTTCAAGATCTCTCATTTTCTGCATATTGTCTGGCTATAGTTTCTGTACTTTTTCCCCCTCTGCTGCAGGAGGAAGCTTCTCTGATGATGGGGAGCAAGGTAATGATCTATGAGTACAGCAGAATGTCAGACAGAGTCATTTTACTGCTATGCTCCTTTGGCAGAACAACAGTATTTGGTTTTCCTCTAGATCACTGATCTATCTGCTCTCAGGTTTGTGGCCACCCAAGCAACATTGGATATTGGTATGAAGGGGACACAGGCCCCCATCCCTAATCCAGAAGCTATCTTCAATTGATAGCCACTTAATTAGGAGAAAAATTAGCTTTCTCCATGGGTGTTTTACTGGAGAAAAAAATCCCTTTTGAGGATAGGACCCATGCCCAGTAGATGACCAATAAAAATGAATTTAGCGGTATCTTTGGAGGTTCTATTTCTCATAATGTTAAGTTAGGACCTTTGTTTTTTAACATTGAAGGTCTTCTGTGTATATATTATGGCTTCTAGTTTTGTGTTTCTATGGGATTCCTGTGTATGTACATAGGTGTCTCTGCATCTATGTGTATTTCTCATGCCTTTCCTTTGGCTCTTTTTTCTTGTTTTGTTGTTTTCTCCAATTCTGGTTTGTTTGTTTTTGATTTATCTTTATGTATTTTGTTTTATTTTATTACAACCCTTAGATGACTATTTGTTTTCTAATGAGACAGAGAGTGTTGATTCAGATGGGGGAGGAAGTATTGAGGAACTGGGAGGAGTGGGGTAAATGAAAATATAATTAGAATATATTTTATAGAGAAAAATCCACATTCTTTTAACAAAAGAAAAATTAAGATTCTAAGTTAGCACATGAGGTATTGGGTATCCTTCTAAAGTGGGTGACTAGAGGTAGCAGAATGAAAGACATGTGTAACAATGTCCTTGCTCTTTTCCAACACCAACTCTCCAAGAGGTCCAGTGCTGTTACTGGAGAATATCTCAAAATCAAGTGCTACCAAAACGAGCCATGGTGCCAACACTGGGAGGATGTGAGGTGAGTGGATGCCTTGGGTTTTATAGGACTGACGCCATTATAACCAAAAAAGAAGGTTGGAACCTTTCATTCCAAAACTGACCTGGCTGTCTGGTCAATTACAAGTAAATAGTAGGACACATGGAAAGAGCCTTTCTGAAGAATCAGCTTCTTGTCATGTTTGTCCTTATTTACTAGTTAGCTCTGCTAAAACAGGTTTTTCTAACTATGACACTCTGGAGGCAGAAATAATAGGATGAAGAAGAGAAGGGAAAATCAAGAAAGAAAAATGTTCTGTATCCTGATCCAAAACAAGCATTCTCCACACCATGAAAAGCGTGTGGAGAGATTGTACAAATGCCATTTAACGAATATGAAGAAGAGCTTTTAGGGCAAACTCCGTTCAGGGTGAACTACAAATTAGCAGTATAATTAGCCGTCTCTCTAATTACAAGAGATAATTAATAGGCCGAAAGTTCAGAACATGTTTGTCTATAGAAGTTTGTTCTCTTTGACTGAAACAAATGCCAACAAAACTCTTAACGCATGCTCTTTGGGGAAGGTCCTGGGCTGACATGAAGGCGTGTCTTGATAGTCCCCAAACAAGTTCATTTCTGATTTGAAGTTCTTGCAAACTTCTTTGCCATGTAATTAATTCATTGGAGGCTGAGTGGCATCAAATGATGGGCTGATGCAAATGGTCGTGATCGTGTTAAATTACACATTTACCTAAAGCAGAGGGAAAGTAATCCCACAGCGTTTGTTAAAATATTTACATTGCCAATTAGTGTAATGGGAAAGAGAAGATTCTGTATGAGATAGCTTGGAAAAGCAGCAAAACTATCTGAACAAAGGTAACAAGTGAAGAACAAGTCACCTTTGGAAAGAAGTTACGAAGTCTCTTCTGAAACCATTGTGTTGTTTTTGTTTTCTTTTTTCTTTTATATGCATGAGCCCCCCGAAGAATGCAGTGTTTACATTTCCTTGAGAATTTATTGTATGGGGCTTAGAAACATGCAGAGACACTTCTGAAGCTAAGCACATCGGAGCAGACAGGAGCATTCTGATGAGGGATTGACCCTGTCATTGGTTTGGAAAGAGTCCAGATTAGATGGATGGGTGGGCAGGTGAATACTGAGAGCTCTTGCTCCCTGTGGTGCCAAGTAGTTGATATCAAAGTGTGAACCTGTGTGCTGTGAAGCTGTAAGCCCCCACATCTTCAGGGAAAAGGGGCCACCTTACTCAGTTTCCAGTGTCTCTCCCCAATTGTAGTTGATTGTATGCTGAAAATGGAATTCATTATCATGTCAATGAGTTTATCTGCAGAAGGAAGAAAGCACATCAGATGCTCATCTGTGGCACAAGCCTCCCGGTATATTTGCACGCATCATTTAATTTAATAATCATGGGGACCTTATTAGATAGAAACTTTTGTCTAACAGCTTGGCAAAACAAGGCTTGTAGTTCCACCTACAACTTGTGGTGCCAGGCAGTGAGTATAATTGTTATAAAGTGTACTTTACAGAGTGCACTATGCACAGAAGACTTGCTTCATGAAATCACTAGAATAAAACAAAACATCCATTTTGCAGAGCATTGTTCTAATAATATTTGAAAGATATTAATATGCCAGATCAATTGCTTTTACAAATAATTGTGGTAAAATACACATAATCCCATTTTAAGTAACTTTAGTTCAAATTTAGTGTTTCTACGCACACGTATATTGTTGTATCACCACCACCACCCCACCATCATCCACAAACATCTTCATCCCGTCTGTTAAAATTGTACCTGATAGACAATAACTCCCTGTCACTATTGTAGTCTCTGACCTATGAATTTGATCACTCTAGGCATCTCATATAAGTGGGATCCTAAATCCTTTTGTAACTGCCATATTTCATTTGTCATAACATCCTCAAGGTTCATACTTATTGTGCATCTATTATAATTATCTTCTTCTTCAAGATAGAATAATATTTCATTACATATTTGCATTCCAAGTGCAAATCAAGATTCACATTTTGTGTACACGTTAATCCATCCACAGACATTTGAGTTGTTTTCTCTATTGGATGTTACAGAAATCTGCTGTTAACCTGTGTGTACCAATACTTCTTCAAGATTCTTCTTTCAGTTATGTGGGGCAGCACCTGGGGTAGGATTATTAGGCCAAATGTCAGTTCTGCTTCCAAATTCTGAAAGAATGAACACACAATTGGCTATAGTGGGTGTGCCAGCTCACACCCCCTGTAAGCAGTACACAAGAACTACTGTTTCTCCTCATTCTCATTTAAGCATCTTATTTTTATTCTTTATAGTCACTGTGTTAGCAATTTGTCTCTATGGTGTGACAAAATACTGGACAAAAGCAGTTTGAGGGAGGGAGGGCTTATTTGCCTTTCAGTTCTAAAGACTATAGTGCATCATGGCAGCATCAGATGGCGTTAGGAGCTTGAGGCTGCTAACATTGCATTCATAGACAGGAAGCAGAGAGAGCTGAATATAGTGCTCGGCTTGACTTCTTCTTTATTGTTGTAAAGAGCTGCGGGCTGCTTCCCACTGCTCAGCTCCCTGCCACTGGCTAGCTTTACTCGAAATAATTACATGGAAACTGTATTCTTTTAAACACTTCCTGGCCCATTATCTGTAGCCTCTTATTGGCTAACTCTTACATCTCGATTAACCCATTTCTAATAATCTGTGTAGCACCACAAGATGGTGTCTTACCAGGAAAGATTCTAGCCTATATCCGTCTGGGGTCGGAGAATCATGGCAACTGACTGACTCAGCTTCTTTCTCCCAGCATTCTGCTCTGTCTTCTCCACCCACCTAAGGGCTGGCCTATCAAATGGGCCAAGGCAGTTTCTTTATTAACCAATGAAATTAACTCCTCCATCACTTTATGGTCTTCAGCATCCCAAGTCATGGGATGGCATGGCCCACATTCTATGGGAGTCTTCCCACCTTGTTTAGCCTAAACTAGAAAATCCCTCGCAGACATGCCCAGAGACTTATTTCTATGGCAATTTTCAATCCCATCCAGTTTGCCAATCCACTAACCACCATAGTAAGTCTCCTTATGGACCTGGGTGATGGGGAAGCAGTTCCTTTTTAATGGGTAAACATAAAAAAGCCAGAAAATATGTATATATTCTAAATAATTTTGAATTCACTTATCACTAAGTCTAAATGTCTCTGTAATGATATGTGAGCAGCTCAAAACTCTCAGGAAAGCAAGTATTAATTATTAATTAATTCCAGTTGAGCAATTCTCCTCGCATATATTTAATTCTTCCAACAGCTGCACGGGAACCCTTTTATCATCCAGATTATTACAGAGCTAGGAGATCCAAATCCAGGTCCTCTGGCACCACGTGCTAGATTATTCCATGAAACCGCATGCAGTTGGGCAATCAGCCAAGGTGGAACTACTTGGTTGCAGATTACTGGATTGCTGTACATAGACCAGACCCAGAGGGAATATTGGGTGTGGCATTACTTGGTTTGGGTGTTGGATTTGTGAGTAAATGAATTAAAAGGTGTTGGTGTCAGCAGTAAAAGATTCTAAAGTCACAACATTGAGAATTAGATAAAGCAAGCACCCATATCATTACACTGATGAAAACCACCTGGTGTTCTTAGGTGTCTGTTGCTGACACATGTAGATGCTCAGCTCAGATCTAAATAATTTCCTTTTCAGAGTCTTGTGTGTTAAAGGCCTGGTAGCCAGTAGTGACACTACTGGGGGTAGAGGCTCCCTGGAGGAAGTTGGATCAATGGAGGAGCACCTTTGATGGAAATACTGGGACCTTACTTTGGTCCTCTTTCTAATTCTCCTTCAGTTGTGGGTGACTTTAATCCCCTGTACCCTCTCCCAATGTTGTGTATCACCACAGGCCCAATAATAAGTAAGGGGGAAACTTGACCAAGTACTGAAATCTCTGAAATCATACCCCCAAATAAATTCTCCTTGGTAAAAGTTCATTTGCCTCAGGAATCTGCTATAGTAACCAGAAGTTGTAGAATGGGCAAGACTGCTTTCTCCTATCTCAAATTTATAGCTCAAACTGGAGATCACTTACCTTTTCCAGTAGAAACCAAAATATCTGCATCTATATCTGCATATTGTAGCTTTGACATTTTCCAAGTTTCTCTGGGGAATATACCTCCTATATTCTCTCTCTATATATATTCCTATATTCTGAGGATGATGGAATATCAAATATCCTCTACTTTATACATGGAACTTAGATGTTTAAATGAATCTCTGTAAGTGAAAATATTAAATTCTATTCCAGAAACTGTTGTAGCTATGGAATTACTGGGGATACCATTCATTTTTTTTTTTTTATTTTTGAGACAGGGTTTCTCCGTAGCTTTTTGGTTCCTGTCCTGGAACTAGCTCTTGTAGACCAGGCTGGCCTCGAACTCACAGAGATCCGCATGCCTCTGCCTCCCAAGTGCTGGGATTAAAGGCCTGCACCACCACCGCCCGGCTGATACCATTCATTTTAAAAGTAAATTTTTAACAATGTCTGGCATTCTGATAGTGAATCTTCTAGAACCATTTGAAAATCAACATTCTAAGATACAGTTGACAGAAAGAAAATACTTGATCAGACATCCTTATCCCACCCATTTGTCATTATTTGATTAACTGATATTGGTAACTTTTAAATATAATAATCATTTAGTCACTGGACAACTTTTTTCACTAAATGTTTTGGAAGATGAGAGCAATAGTACATTGAACTTGGAAATCAGATTAAGTTTGAAGCATAAAAAAATAGAAAAATACATGATTGTTGTGGTGGTTTGAAAGAAAATGATCCCCAAATGGAGATGTGGTTTTGTTGGAGTAGGTGTGTTTTTGTTAGAGGAAGTGTGTCACTGTGGAGGTGGGCTTTGAGGTCTCATATATGCTCAAACCATGCCCAGTGAGACAGACCACTCCTTGTTGCTTGCAAGCCAAGATTAGGACACTCGGCTACTTCTCCAACGCCATGTCTGCCTACATACTACCATGTCATGCCATGATGATAACAGACTGGACCTCTGAGAATGTAAGCCATCCCAATTAAATGTTTTCCTTATAAGGGTTATTGTGGTCTTGATGTCTCTTCACAGCAATAGAAACCCTAACTAAGACAGGAGTAAATGTAATTTTAGAATCATCCAACATAAACAGATATCCTTAATATATTTGTAGTTCCTATCCATTTCAGAGTATTTCTTAGTTGACACTAAAAACTCTGTCAGTCTTCAGAGACACAGGGGAAAAAGGGGGATTTTTAAGTAGATAAATTAATACTAAGGCCATTGGACCAGGTAATGAATTGCTGTTCCACAGAGGGAAGGAAAGAGGAAGAGGAAGGAAGGAAACAGGGATGGGGAGAGATATGCAGAGAGCAGGCAGGGCACCTCTGGACAAAGGAAACTGTGTAATGAAAGAGATAGAAAAAAACATGTAGCTGATGAGAAATGGTGCCTGTGAGATGAGGAAGGACAGCGGATACACCTGACTACAAGGAGAAATTTTTCTCTCCCTCAGGTGTTGGCAATTCAAGGATGGAAATGGGAGAACCTACTTAGGGGACAACTCACGGCTGGGGACTGACAACAGGGATGGTGACAGTCAAGGGCAGACGTGAAGGTGACAGTCAAGGGCAGATGTGAAGGTGACAGTCAAGGGCAGATGCTAAGGTGACAGTCAAGGGCAGATGCTAAGGTGACAGTCAAGAGCAGGCGTGAAGATGACAGTCAAGGGCAGATGCTAAGGTGGCAGTCAAGGGCAGATGCAAAGGTGACAGTCAAGGGAAGACATGAAGGTGAAAGTCAAGGGCAGGCGTGAAGGTGACAGTCAAGGGCAGATGCTAAGGTGACAGTCAAGGGCAGATGCAAAGGTGACAGTCAAGGGAAGACATGAAGGTGAAAGTCAAGGGCAGGCGTGAAGGTGACTGACAGTCAAGGGCAGATGCTAGGGCAGATTGGTGACAAGTAGGGATCTCATGCCAGACTAGAGGAAGCTTCTTAAGTTTGATCCGTTTGGGATGCCTTCTCTTTAAAGACATGTTCATGGGATCTCAGGTATATAAACTAGGCATACAAATTGAGTATTTACTCATAATTAATCATAAAATGACTTTGTATATGTATGTTCTATCATTCTGCAATTCTTATTTTGTTACTGTTCAGAAAGTTTTTACTATCACAATAATTTTCACAATCCCCACATTCAGTTATGTGACCCCAACATGGAGTTGTGGTACACGACTTAAAGAACTGGGTTCTAGCCAGGCAGTGGTGGTGCCCACCATTACTCCCAGCACTTGGGAGGCAGAGGCAGGTGAATCTCTGTGAATTCAAAGCCAGCCTGGTCTATAGAGCAAGTTCCAGTATAGCCAAGGCTATGTAGAGAAACCCTGTCTTGAAAAAGAAAAAAAGAAACTGGATTCTAGAATCCAGTGTTGGGAGATGGAAAGACAGAAAAACTAACTAAAATGGAATGATATTCTTTCTCTCTTTCTTTATTTTGTATTAATGTAAGGGAAAACCCTAGACCAAGGCTATAAATATTCAGTGTTGTTTTCTCTTGTAGAAGGGGCCAGAGCCTTCCCAAAGGCTAGCTGATTCCTTTACACATGCACTCCTATCCTAAGGAGTTGTCTTTTTGATCATGGAGCTGCTTTTCCCAAGCCAAGACACAGGCAATACAAGGGCAGCACAGGCAGTCTTGAGAGGGAGGCTGACATACAGAATAAGTCCTGCAAACCACTCCCTCCATCCATCGATGGTCCCCAGGTTTTGAGAACTAGGAAACCTGTAGCAAAGAATCTGCTCACATCTCTGTGGGGTGAAGTATAGAGAAGAGCTAAAAAGAAATATGACCTTCAAACATTACTGCTTGTACTAGAATTTGAACTGCGCACTCTCTGCACTGGAGGTTTGGGCACACAACAGGGATGCCCTCCAGATAATGACATTAAGATAGAATGCGTTTGTCTGAAGTGGCATATTATTTCTTCCATGTGTATTATTGTGAATCATTTCCTTGACATGTAAATCCCGCATATATTAAATATTTCTGAAAACACTTTCATGAAACTTAACACTTTGATCCAGTACATCACAGTCCATTTTTTTTCTCTAAACTTTTTTTGCTAGCAGCTACCTAATACCAAGAACTTGGCCCATCAGTAAGAGTGAGCAGGCATCTGAGAAAAAAAAATTCATTGGATCAGAAGACAAAAAAAAAAAAAGGCATTCCATAAGTAATTGGCAGGGCCACTCTCCATGTATATGTTTTTACTTCTTCAATTTTTATCGAATAGCTTTTCTTAAAATATCTAATTGTCTCATTAATATTATTTTCTATGGGCAACTGTATCTATTTATTCTCTATAAATATTACATACATCTTAAACACTGTGTTAGATTCTATATGTAATCAAAAATGGATGAAATGACAATAGTCTTTGAGTACTTAATAGTTAGCTGTCAAATTCAATAGCATGTCAGAAAAACCTAATAGCTGTTGTTTATTGTTAGTTAAGTGGATTCTCACAGTTTGTTATCTTTTCCCTTCTAAAGATCCACAGTAGAAATAGATTCCTTGGTGGAAATAGGGTTCAAATTAAGTTGCCTGGAGTGTACATCCTTTCATGTTTTTTATTAAAGCAGTGGTAATTGTTAATTTTTAGGTATCATCTGCTTAATATAAAAGGAAGGCAAGGAAATTATATGATGAAATAGTTCAGAATGTCAGCTGACCGGGCAGCTTCCTGTGACACCATTTCAACAGGGACTTCAGTCCACAGACTTTCTAAGAATGTCACTGTCTTATGTTTTTTTCATCGCTCTGGAGAGACACCATGGCCATGGCAACAGATAAGAAAACATCTAGTTGGGGTGACTGGCTTGCAGTTTCCGAGGTTCAGCCCGTTATGACCGCGAAGGGAAGCGTGGTGATGTGCAGGCAGACGTGGTACTAGAGTAGCTCAGAGTGCTACATCTTGCAGGCAACAGGAAGTCCACTGACTGTCACACCGAGGGAAGCTTGAGAAAACAGGAGCTGACCGCCTTCCCCCACAGTGACACACTTTCTTCATTGAGGCCACACCTCCTAATAGTGGCACTCCCTTTGGGGACCATTTTTCTTTCAAACCACTACAGTCACCTTCTCTATATAAGGAATAGCCATTGTCATCTGGAACCACTTTGGTGCCTTCGTATTCTGGGAGAAGAACTTCGTCTCCAGCTTTCACACGGACTGAATCTCTCCACACTTTCCTTTAGCGCCTGATCCCACAATCACTACTGTTGCTTCTTGCAATGCTTTTCCTTGAGGCTACAGTTTCGGGGCACTCCTTTCAACCAATCCTTTGTCAAAGAGTAGAAGACACTTCCTAAAAGCTTGTCTAGCCATGACGTGCACCAACACAGCTCAGACACTTGCCAACACTGGTTATTTTTAAAAACTGTGTGTTTTCAGGACTAAGGATTTACTCTATAAACTAATAAACAGCCAAGTTCCTTACCTGTAAACCCACAACTAGCATTTTGTCTTGTAGATGACTTGTACTAGCCTATATAATACTATTCTCTAAGTCACAGAGAATGTGCCCACAAGTATGCTCTAGCTTGCTTCTCTGCTGTGGTGGTAAGTGCTGACCTAAAGCAACTCAGAAAAAGAAGGGCTTATTCAGCTTACATGTCCAGACCACTGCCCATCCTTGAGGCAGATCAGGACAGGAACTCCAGTAGCAGCAGAGGCAGAAAACACAGAGGATGTTGTTCATTGGGTTGCTCTTTTTTGTTATTTAATAAACTCAGGATGCCTGTGCATGGTGCTACTACTCAGGTTGGGTCCTCCCATATCAATAATTAATCAAAAAATTCCTGATAAATGTACTCACATGCCAATCTGATGGAGACAATTTTTTAATTGAGGTTTCTTCTTTCCAGATGACTCTGGTTTGTGTCAAGTTGACAAAAACTAACCAGAGCAAACTATAATCATATAATTATTATTTTTAATGTTTGAAACCTGAAAATAGTTCCTTCTATAAATCTCAAAATCCATCTATTCCACCTCAGTCTAGCCAGAAGAAATCCCCCAGGATCAACAGACCTTCTAGGCAGCAAGTGTGAACACCCGAGATAATGATATTGTTGTGCTTGATAGTGTTTTGTGCTAATCTGTTTGTGGGCATTATTGCAGATAGCTACCCATAGTAAGAGACCTTCTACTTGGGGGAGATATTAACATCACTCCAGTCTTCACCTTCATTTGGTGTTTGGGTCTGCCTGATGCATGCTGCACTCAAGTAAGTGGGGTTGGATTGGTGGTTTATATCATAATTCAGATCGTCAGGCATCTACCCAGCTTCGTGAGGTATATACTTGTTTAGCATATACTTCTCTTGGTACCATATCCAGTACTTAGCTGACACATGAATAGATCTTGTCTCATTCCCTGTACTTTCTGCCTCTCGAGCACCCCTTCCATTCTTCCTCTGGTTTCAGAACTAAACTCTCCACCAGGGTTTTTTTTTTTTTAATTGTTTGAGAACCAGGCTATGTATCCCAGGCTAGTTCCCAACTCACTCTCTCCATTGACATCCTCACAAACATTAGGATTTGAAATTGGTGTTACTACTTTGGCTACTTACTTTTTGTTGTTGTTTTTGTTGTGTTTTGGTTTAGTTTTTTGAAACAGGGTTTCTCTATGTAGCCTTGACTGTCCTGGAACTAACTTTGTACACCAGGCTGGCCTTGAACTCTGTTTCCCAGGTGCTGGGATTAAAGGTGTACAACACCACAGCCCAACTCTTTATTGTTTTTAAGAAATCAGATTTGCTAAAGTAGCACCCTGGGCTGCTGAAACAGAGGTGGAGGGGGATGGGTGGGGGTGAAGGATGGTATAAGAAAAGGAAATACCCTTCAAGACTCGTCTTGTGTAAGACATAGTGGCTCTTAGCCTTCTTTCCTGGTCTTTGTCTACAGCTGAGAGGGCTTCTCCAGGTTTTCCTTGTGTTCTTGTCATCTGACCCAGACTTACACCAGAGTCAGAATACAAAGGAGGGAAAACCAATCGGAACAAGCTGTGATGTCAGGTTTTATCTTTGGTGCAGTAAATTGGTCAATGCCATATTGGATGACAATAGATATTCAAAATCCTTAAGAAACCTAGAGACTGACCTGATAAAGTGGGAGGTTAGCTAAAGCTCAGATACATGTACTCCTGCCTAGCTGCTCTGAAAATGGGCCTCCTTCTTAATGTTAGTTACATTGAAATTAGGAAACCCACAGAAAGAGGAGTTAAGTTACTGAAGGCAGAGCTGTGTGTCTATTTGGTTCCATTTTAGAGGAAAATATGAGGATGAATCAGGGCAGATTAGTTATACTGGTAATGAGGGCAGGGGAGAAAGAATTTGAGGATGGTTCTCGAAACTACTGATGCATTGCTTCCTCTGTTGGCTGCTGTATAATGTAAGGTAGGTATCAAGTAAGTGGGTGCCTATTCACACCTTGATCTAATGTCAGTGTTGCTCGTTGGAGGAATGTGAAGGAAAAACAGAGTCTACTCCTTTGTCCTAGGTGGGTTTGACTTGTGCAGGGCCCCACCTTCGGCACTGAGAAATGACCCTGTCATCTACATTTGTCCTTAGAGCTGCAGGATAGAGCTACAAACAAGAAAGAAAGAAAATGAAAGTAAGGGAGGGAACAAGGGAGGAAGGAAGGGAGGGAGGAAGGAAGGAAGGAAAAAAGAAAGGAAGGAAGGGAGGGAGGGAGGAAGGAAAAGGAAAAGAAAAGAAATTTCAAAAGAACCCTGTAAGATTATATTCTGGTTGAGCTAGATTGATTATAATCTAGAGGCACATGTGACCCTAAACTGCAAGTTGGGCACGCCTACTAGGACATCTGATGTTTCTAATCTCTAGGTCTGAGCTACCTACAAAGGGAATCCGAGCAAGGATTTGTTAGCCATATATTCTAAATCTGGCTATCTATAAAATAGATTTATTTTTATATTTCAAGATAAAGTCTGGGTCAAATTTTTGTTTGTTTATTTGTTAATCATTTACCATAAAAAGTTTTTGTCCTAACTAAATTTTTTTTTAAAAAAAAATACCAGTTTCTCTTGGTTGAGGCTTTCTACGATCACTGGCTACCAAGTGCCTCCCAGATTTTCTTCATCTTGAGACAATATTTAAACCTAAGAAGAATTTTACAGTTTATAACAGTTGAGCCTAGATTTAAACTGAATGACAACTTGTTCAACCCTTGTACCAAAGTTCCCCTCTCAGTGTCATGGGTCATAGACCATTTATCCCTTACGTCTCCTGCAGCCGTGGATATGTGAGTTCATCTTCACATTTCACTGTCACTTTAGTTTTCTGCCTTTGTTTGGTCTGCTTGGAAGGTGTGCCACATGGCCAGACTTCGATTCCCTGGAGGCCAAGGGATTTGCACTTACGGTGTCTCTGTCTGTCCCCACTCCCTGTCTGTGACCTTGGCCTTTGACTTCAGGCTAGCAGCCAGAAGACCCAGCTTATGTTGAGGTAGGTATCTAACTCAGAGCCTGCCTCTTCCTTGAAGCAAGAAGTGGAACTCAGTTAAGCTGTCTCATGTGCCATTCTTCTGCTGACAAACTTCAGGGGAAGCATCACAGCATTGGCCTCTTCTGCAAGTGCAACGGCCACCATGGCCCAGCACCCCGTGATGGAGGGACTTTGGGGTGACATGCTTGCTGTCTCATGTTAAACAGAAATGGAGTTTACATTGGCCAGGACATATTTGATCAAAATGAATCAGTAATTGACACGGGCTGCTGAAAATCCAATATACTTACATACCTTATCTTATCAGGTATCTGTGTAATTTATAGATTTGCATGAGATGTCGTCTCAAAATGTCCTAGCAATAGGAAGTACACATATTAAAGGAGAGTTAAGGGCAAGGAATTTATGGTTAGAAGTGTAACAGTGGAGTTGGAATGTAGGTAATTCAGTTCAACAAATGAGAACTCCTTCCTTGTTCATCATATTGTTTTTAGCTGACGGTTTATCTGGGCACATCATAAGACCTGCTGATAGCATTTCTCAGGTATGGGAGTATTCTGCCTGGTGCTCATATAGGTAAAGAACCTTTTTCCCCTTCCTTTGTTGGGTTCATATCGTTTGGTCTTCTAGTGATACCTCAGCTCTTAATGTGACTTTGATCACAGGGACAGCCTAATTCTTGTGGTTATTTGCATTCTACAAAAGAAGCAAGCCTAGATCATACCAGGCTGGTCTACACAGGAAGAATCTGCTATAAAAAAAAAAAAAACCCTTACTATCTTAGATTAACCTCTGTGTGTTTTCATTTAATTAACTTTCATGGAAAACCAGACCTGAGATTTGATTGATTAATTGATGACTGATCTATCTATCTATCTATCTATCTATCTATCATCTATCTATCTATCTATCATCTATCTATCATCTATCTATCTATCTATCTATCTATCTATCTATCTATCTATCTATCATCTATCTATCTATCATCTATCTATCTATCTATCTATCTATCTATCTATCTATCTATCTATCATCTATCTATCTATCTTCAAACAGCAGTTTTCATGTGGAAAGTTATTTGGGTTATCTAACAACTCTTCATTTCACATTCTTTTTAAAAATATTTTTATTGAACTTCACATATTTTTCTGCTTCCCTCCCTGCCTCTCCCTGCCTCTCCCTGCCTCTCCCTTTCCCTTCAACCCTCTCCCAAGGTCCCTATGAGATTTTAAATTGAAGCATTTAGGCGTGGTCACTTTTTTGTTGGTTTCTTTTGTTTTGTTTTGGTTTTTGAGACAGAGTTTCTTTGTACCTTTGGGGCTCTTCCTGCAACTTGCTCTGTAGACCAGGCTGGCCTCAGACTCCCAGAGATCCACCTGCCTCTGCCTCCCGAGTGCTGGGATTAAAGATGTGTGCCACCACCGCCCTGCTAAGTGTTCTCATCTTTAATGAAAGCTCTGGCCAGGAAAATGCTATGGTTACCACAAAAGTCCTTAAAACACTCCAGTGTCAGGGTTCACTGAGTGGATTTTAAAACCAGTAGAAACAGCATCATAAAGATCTTGCAAGGTAGTCTCAGTTGACAGGAATCTACAGGCCCAGGGCATTTAGGATACAGAACTGGGATCTCTCATGGTTACTCTGGTAAAATCAAACTAAAGTCTCATCTGTGATAATCACGTGCAGAAATGGGGTGTCCTAAATGAGACCTGACAGCAATGATGGCAACATAGTACATGCAGAGAAGAACGAAGCCAGCATTTTCAGTTTCCCCGAGGAGCAATCCCATTTTTTCCTACATTCTTCCTATAGAAGGCTCTCCAGCAATGCATAGGGAGGGAGCTACAGGAGCTGCTGAGGCAGGAAGCTCTTGCTTTTTCTGAGACGACAATTCAGCTGTCTGAAGCACTTTTGGGGAGCTGCAGGAAGCTTACCAGAGGCTCTCCATGCTTTGCTGAGGATTGTACTAGAAGAGCACTTCCCCAGGGGAAAAAGAAGTCGTGATAAGCTTGACCCAGAAACAATGCCTTAGTCATCAGAGTACAGAGCAGCGCTTGTCACTCAATTCTGGAACCTTGACTACATCCAAGGGCATCAGAGAACGCTGGAAGGAAAGCAACTAAATAAATGTCACACCAATGTCTTAGGGCGGCAAGCTCAGATCTGATGTTCTGTAAGAGTGTTTGCACAGGGTCCACCCTACTCTGTAGTCTATCTATTCTGTAGGCCAAAGCAGAGTCCAAAGGCCTCAAGGGTACCTAAGCATCTGTGGTGGTCCAGGACTGGGATGGCAGAAGGATGATGGTTCCATGAGACATTCAAATGCCTCTGAAACAACGTGACTGGAGAAGGGTGACCTAAAGGATCAAATAAATAATCTGTCTTGGGAAAAAATGTGTTTGTGTACCTAATTTTTCAAATTAAAAATTGAAATATGTTAAAATTTTTTCTTTTTCTTAATCAAGTAGCTTTGACACATTATAGTCAAGGGCTCACATCTAGGAAACACTGGATTGTCTAATAAGATATACCTTCTAAATTTCAAAATGGGAATCAGAAAAAAATGAATTATTACTTTTTTCTTTTTGTATTTTTGACAGTGTCTTTTGTACCGCATGCTGATATCAAGTGTGCTGTGTAGCTGAGGATAACTCTGAACTCCTGATCCAGGTGTGTAACCATGCCTGCCCTAGACCTAAGTGAACTGATTAGTGCTTAGTCAGCAATCCAGGCTGTCTAAGGCATGCGTGTCTCTTGTGGTATCCAGATCATTCTCTGTTTCAGGAAAGCCTAGTTTAGTGACAATCTAGCAAGGATAGCTTCCTGGACCTTAAGTTTCAGGGTACAGCATAAAGAATCATCCCAAGAGTAGCGTAAAGACAAGTTCATGGGAGTGAAAGGGTGGGGTTGGAGGAGACACTAAAGGCAGTTCAAGGGACTCACGCTGAGCAGAAATGAAGTTATGGAAACAAAAGATGGCCTGAAAACAACGGGTCACAGCCTGAAGAATTTGAGAACCGGAAGTGCAAACTCAATTCTGATCTCTGCAAGAAATGCTGGCTCAAGTCCTCAGACATACTAAGAGCATTTACAGAGCATCGGACGAAACCCACAGTCTTGATGACAGTAACAGGGGGCTGCAGGACTGAACCCCTACACAACATAAATTAATTTTCTTACAGTTCTAAAGTCTAGGAGCTAAAGATCAAGGAAGGCCTATTTCTCCTCAGACTCCTTTCCCTGGTGAATGGATGCCTGCTTTCTGTTTGGGTTCCCACAGAGGCTTCCCCTGTGTGTCTGTGACTTTGCCTCTTCTTCTAATGAGCTCAGCAGTATGTGACACCAGAGGGGACCAGTGTATTCTCATCTTGACCTAATAACCAGGTATGCTCACATGAAGAGCTGGGAGTTTGGACTCCAACATAGGAACTTGGTTGTGTGGATACAGACACAGACACACAGACAAACAGACACAGTCACAGACACACACACACATACACACACAGAGAGAGAGAGAAAGAGAGAGAGAGAGAGAGAGAGAGAGAGAGAGAGAGAGAGAGAGAGAAACTCTTCAACTCATAGCTCCTGTCAAATTGTATATTATTTACAGTAGTCTCGTGGATTAGTGAGTGGTCCCTCTTACATTGTTCGACACCATGACATAGAGAAGGAAGTGAATGGTGCTTATGCTCGACAGTGGACCAGCCAGAGACTGGGCAGCATCATTTCTAATCTGTCATCAGCCTCTACTCATTTCTGGGTAGAAGTTCTCCTGAGGTCATGTTCAGAATTAGGCAGCAAACTGTTCACAATGGCCAGGGTCTCCAGGGTCTTGCCAAAAGGAGAGCCATTCTTGCCATTCTCAGGCATTGCCCCCCGAAGAAGTCAAATGTCTCCCGCCAGAGTTGCGCCATGGACACTTGATCCACCCCTTTCCCAGGGGTATTTTTTGTTTATTTTATTTTTTATTTATGAGTATTTTGTCTGCATGCATGTTTGTGCACCACATGAATGAAGTGCCCAAGGAGGCCAGAAGAGGTCACTGGAACCTCTGTAACTGGAGCTACAGGTGATTGCCAGCTACTCTGTGGGTGCTGAGTCCTCTGGAAGCGCAGTCACTGCTTTTACCCACTGAGCCATCTCCTCGACCTGCAGGGGTTCTTTTTTAGAAGAACAAGGAGAGAGATTGGAAAATATGTTTTCTGGATTAATAAGAGTGCGAAATAGAGAAAGAAGAATTGGGGCAGAAGGAACAGCTAAACTCAACATAGCCAATAGCAGTTCCACAGAAGCCCAGGCACACAAGCTCCAGTTACCTCATAGCACTCACTGCTGGAGCAACCCCTTAGAATAGTCTCCCACATCATCTATCCACGCAAGGCCAAGGCCAGCAAAAAATGAGGACCATTTCTTGGGCTAAGACATGACCTTGAACAATTTTCTAGCCTTTGGGAGGGGGTCCTCAGACCCAGCAGGTTTGATTTAATGTCTGCAAAGGAATTCACTGTAGTCACCTTTATAATATAGGTCAGATTGTAAAGAAGACAGTCTGCTTGTGCCCTTTCAGATAGCAAGGCATCAAATAAGAAATACTCATCTGAAAAAAGCGAACCAAAATAACCCCCAAAATAAAACAAAAATCCTTCAATTGCCCTTGATCAAGGGAGGGCAAATCCCGAGAAGCACATGACTATAATATATTGAGTTGGAAAGAGAGTTTTAGAGATGACTCCTGTGGCACAATGGTCCTAAAAGTGTCAATTAACTGCAATCAGCAAAGCTCCTGAACTTGGATTTGCTTCTTTGCCATGACCTCTTTCTAAGCCATAATAAACTCTTAAAAAACTGGTCCAAATAAAGTCAGATATTCTTAACCTTTTTAGTGTAGATAGACACATTTAAAATTTTTGTCTTGCCTTTTTTTTTCTCTCAGATGTTTTATTCAAGAGTGAAATAAATGTTTTTCCTGGAAGGTATTTTAACATAAACACTTAAGCGAAGTACTTTTCTCCATCAGCAACTGTTTGTTAAATGTCTTCCCTGTACCCAGCACTATGGGTAATGCAGAACACCATGAAAGAAAAATTAAAAATAAGTATGCCCTGACTTTGTGTAATTGCTCAGAGAGGCAGGTGAGGAGAAAAGTAAAACACAGATTTAAAAAACAAAGAAGTTTTTTATCTGTTAGACGGGGCACTGATGGATACCTGTTGCTGGTGAGACTGACTTTTCCCTGTAGCACTGGCAGGGATCCTCTGAAAAGGGACCTTGAGATTCTGACTTGAAGTTCAGGAATGGCCAGATATTTGTAAAGCAAAGGAAGAGTTGCCTTAGTCTAAGAGAACAGTATCTGTGAAGCATATGGAATAGGAAAAGGTGTGTCTTTCTTTTTATTTTTATTTTTGGAGTCAGGGGCTTGCTGTTTAGTTCAAGCTGGCCTGGAACTCCCCCATCCTATGGCATCAATTTCCCAAGTGCTGGGATTACTTACAGGTTTGTACAATCACACATGACAGGAAAATGGCTTCTCCAAGGGACTGAGTGGTAGTGAAGAAAGGATTGATGGGATGCGGTGTCCAGCAGGTCCTCTGGAGTGGGAGTCAGATAACTCATAATGCTTCACAAGTCTTCCGAAACACAGCGGGAAGTCACTCAAGGGCTTCCAGACAACAAGACAGGGGGTTTCACTTGCAGTTTTAGAAGATGGTTCTGACTTTGTGTGTGCAAAGGACAAGGAAGGATTCCAAGTGGAAGCTAGGAGATTTCAGAAGCTGTAATAAATGCTGGGGATATTAGAAAGGATGGAATCAGGTAAAGGGGTGGACATCCAGTGAGGGAACAGAGCTGTGGATCCTAAGTACTTGCCTCCACTAACTAGGTAGGTTTAGTTGTCCGTTGGTAACTAGGGAACAGTGAGAGTAGTGGGGTTTTTATGTGGCGGGGGATAGGTAAGTCCTTATTTCCCATTCCTTCCCTCATGTTCTCTCTTTGCAAGCCCATGCAGTCTTTCAAGCCGCATAGGTGTTAATTACATTCAATACAAATACATTAACTATCCAAAGATTAGAATGATACACTAACTCCTTGCTGCTGTTTCTATGCTGGGGATTGGGTCTAAAGTTTTAGTTATGTTGGACTAGTATTCTAGCACTAGATTTAGTCCCATCCCATCAATATGACAACTTTTAGTGAGTGTTAGCTATAAAGTCTAGGGACTCTTCTACTGCTATCTGTACACATCACACTGAATCTTGACCCCAAGAGGCTGTCTCCATTTTCAGCAAAGGGAAAGCAAAGCCCATGGATTTCAACCCACATTATGTGTCTGCCTCGCTACCATCTATCTGTGGAGCATCAGCCCTACCAGCGTCAAAGCTGGTACAGTTTTTCTACTTGCTGAGCTTAAGCCTTGGGTGGTGTTAATTTATTTTGTTGCTTTTATGACACTTGCAAATATGTCTGAGTAGAAACTCATTTCCTTCAGAGTGTCATATGGTAGCTTCAGCCATATGTCATACGGTAGTTCCCTGCCATATGTCATGTGTATAATTTAGCATCAGTAGATGAAAGTTTGTAAATATTTTGTATCAGTAGAAAGATGCTGGATGGCTGCAGGTATGCTACAGCCAAATCAAGCGGGATGCTTTCCTGGAGGGTTCTGTACTTAGCTTCTGATCAGAAAGGTTGGTAGCTACACTGATGTTCTGTGGTACTAAACAGGTTCTTCGGATTTAAACCGAAGGATTTGCTGTCTGCTAGGATATGTGCCATGGGGACCCACTCTTAGTAGCTTTCCCTGGACATGTTCATGTTGGGCAATTCAGGTTCCCCTGGACCAGCAGAGGTGTGACTTGGGCAAGTACAATGGTAGCACCAGACACCACCGTTGGTATGGAACCACGGAATAGAAACAGACCATTATCTAGGCTCCGTCCCAGCTCCCTTCAACTCCCTTCTGCTGTGCTTTGGAGAGAATCAAGGATTAAAGCTATATTTTCACAAAGTTACAGAAAGAGACTGCTGATTCACAACCCAGGGAGAGGCTCCTTCTAAGGCAAAATGCTGGGTTGCCAATGCATCTTTTACTGCGATGGCTGCCTTGACATAGCCAGAAGCTTCCATGTCTTGGGACATCTTTCTGCTCATATGCTTTCCTCTCATTCCTCTGCTGTGATTTCAATTTTCACTATTAAAGTTATTCTAAACATTGATACAAATTATGTTTTATGTAGCAAAATAAAATAAGTCATCCATATTTATGTTACCCACATATAATCATTTTCAAAATGTACTTACATATTTATATATCTATATATAGAAACACTAATTTTTTTCTTTTTTTTATTGAGAATAGGAAAAAAAAGTTTCTGCCTCCTCCCAGCCTCCCATTTCCCTCCCCTCCCCCCAAAACACTAATTTTTATGTAATATTTTGGCTTTCTTAATTTTCTCTTTATTCACTTATTTATTATTGAATATGTATGTGTGTGAGCGTGGGTACAAGCATGGCATGGTGCACATGAGTAGGTCAGAGGACAGCTTTTGGTAGTCAGTTTTCTCTTTCTACCGTGTCCTCCAGGGACAAGGGCAGGCCATCAGGCTTGTGTGGCAAGTCTTTTATCAGCTTTTCAGTTTGTTTGCTCCCAAGTCTCACCAGCTTCTGCCTTCCTCCGAGAACTGTTTTAATTGAGAAGATGTTACAAGACAACACCCTTTCTTAAGACCTTTCAAAACCCCTACTCATGGTCCTCTTTCTAGTTTCATGACTTAACCGCTCCACACACACACACACACACATATATGTACATATGTAAAAATTAAATGTAATATTTTCCTATGAGAGAGAATATCCCATAAACTTTACCCCACTTCAATTTCTCTGTTGTCCTAGGAATATCATTTCCATGAAAATGGAGTCCAAAATTACCTTGCATCCAGTTGTTGTGTTGCTATGGTGTCTATGAAGCTACAACATTTCAATAGTTGACCACAATCCCTTGATTTTCAGACTTTTGAAGGTTACAGAGGAGCGATTGTGCAGAACATCTCTCCTGACCAGAAACCATGGTTTCTTTCTAGAGCTCACACCAACAGTAGAGACGTGGGTAAGCAGCGGGGAAGGTAAATGTCCCTTCCAACCTCAAAGGAAAGCCGAGTCACTTACATTTAATGCCATTTAATGACTTTCTTACCCCCTTCTCTGGTTTCTTAATTGCTAGGTGACATTTGGGTGAATCAATTTGTACTTCAAAGTCAAGCCAAATAAGCACCACAGGTAACAGAAAAGCCTGTCCAAATTAGCCTTAGGCTTAAAATATAAAACACAGGTCTATTTCCACATGGTAAAATCTACAAAATGGCTATCTTCTATCCTTAATGTGTTTGTTTTGTCTTTTTTTTTTTTTTTTTTTTTTTTTTTTTNTTTTTTTTTTTGCTGTTGCTGTTGTTTTTGTTTTTCTGGTGGTTGAGAGAGTTGTGCTTACTCGTGTTTTGGTACCTGTGCGGCAGGCTGCAAGGCAGTGCCTCCCCTTCATCTTTATTGCCATTCACAGTCAGGGTGCCAGTGCCTACTTAATTTCATGCTCCGCTGATTTACAAATGGTAACTGTGGAGCTGAGATCAACACAGTGGTAGATTAAATGGTCATCAGGCAAATGTCCAGAAAGCATTGTTATCTGAAACAGCCAAGTTACAATGGAAACACTGATCTTGGAGATAACAGTCAGAACGCTAGATGAGAATGCTGGGTCATTGATAGTTAAATGTTTCATATTGCTTTCCAAGGTGCTGTTATTATTCGGTTCTGAAAAGGTACCATTATCCAGAAGATGTTAAGTGGCCATCAGATACTAAAACATTAGGTTAACTGAACAGAAATGGACCACAAAAAATCCCTATCAGGATTTCAGTAAGAACAGGGCTTCGCAGGTGCCCACAGAGTCACAGCGCATTGCCTTTAACTTTCTGTCTACATCCTTAAAACATTAGTCACTCTCACATAGCACTTTGAACTAATAGAATTTTTCATGGGGCTGGAGAGATGGCTCAGCAGTTAAGAGCACTGGCTGTTCTTCCAGAGGACCCGGGTTCAATTCCCAGCCCTCACATGGCAGCTTACAACTGTCTGTAACCTGAAGATCTGACACCCTCACACAGACATACATGCAGGCAAAATACCAATGCACATAAAATAAAAATAAATGAATTATTAAAAATATTTTCATATTTATCACCTCATATTTTAGGAGGTAGAATATACTGTGGCATTATTTAGCATCATATGCTGTGTCAAAGGCTCATAATTGTTATTTCACTAAATTTTTCCAAGAGAAGCTCTTTTGGTTGTCCTGTAACACAAGAGGGAACAGAGGTTGAGCTGGCCATTAAATGTCCCCACAGTTATGATAGGCACTTGCTAAGAGGAATAAGACTTTCTGCTATGTTGGCTGTCTAGGTGGTTTCCCGTAGACTTCAAAGGACGCTGGAGTTTCTTGATAAGCTGATTTTTCCAGTATTAGATATTCTCCAGTGCTTCTTTGTCCCAATGCACTTCCTCTCATCGTCAAATCTCCCCTGCAGAAGATAGAAGAAGAGCTTCACTGTGAACCCCTAATGGAGCAGCCTGTCCTCTCTATTAGAAGGGTATGGGGAGTATTAGGATCTGGCTACATGTACTGAAGATACTTCTGAACCTTGGGAAATGCAGGGTACTATTGTGCCCCCTCACAACATCGCTGCACAAAGTTATGCATTTGTCTTTGCAAGAGGAAACAAGGATGCTGATTCTCCTCTTTTCTCAAGATGTGACAAACAGCAAACAAACAAACAAATGAACAAAACCCCCACTCTTCCTTCCTTCCTCCATCTGAAGCCCTTGTGAAAGCCCAGCCTGTGTTTGAATCATGGATTCAAAAACTGCTGTTACTTAGGGAATTATCCTCATTTAACATCCTTTGTCATAGTGTTCCCACTGATAACAATGGTGCTTCAGACAGACAGACCCAACCACAAAACTAACTCAGTTTGTTAGTTAAAAAGATGGACTTAACTGGGCATGTTACCTTTAATCCCAGGGCATCCCTAGACATGAGTGCACACAGAAGTCTGAGCAAGGGACCACCTTGAGCTCCCTTCTTCAATGGACGCAGTATGGTTGCATGTAAAGTGATTCTTCAGGGCTTATGGTTACATCTCTTGTCCTTGAATCTCCAGTTGTTGGGAAGATGCTATCTGTGAATATTTGAACCCATCCTAAATCTATCAGATCTTAAAATCAGCTCAATGTATTCTTCCTCCCACCTCAAACTGTTCTTCCTCCCGATTGTTCTAATTCCATTTTTTTTACCATTAGAAATATTTGCATCATTATGACAGTTAACTAAACAAAATTCCTGGTTTCATTATTGGACCTCACCTGGTACCTCTATTTCCAACCCTTTGAATAGTTAAATATAAACTCAATTTATTTGCAGTTTTATTTTAAGCCTCTTTGGATTGAAAGTCTATTTCCTATAAAAATATGAGTCCAAGAAGTCTGAGTCATATCTGTGTGGGGAAAGAGAACCCCGTGTATCTGCATGTTCTTAAGTGATCTAATTCTAGAAATCCGATTAATATGGGAACTAGCAAGAATAAAACAGCAAGAAAAGCTTTGTAGCTTTAAATGTGCATAGGGGCCTGCACAGGAGAGAAAAGCTAGAAGAATTACCCAAACATGATATGTTAATGCTTTCAGATAAGGAATGACAAATTCGCAAAAAGATTGACAGGATAAATGAATCTCTGAGCAAAGGAGGAAAATTCTAGGGAAACCATTTAAAAATATAGAGAGACAAGAAGCTCGTGAAAGACTGGGGTCAGCTGGAATTTGCTCATTCACATTCGGGGAAGACCCACTACTAGTGTAGGTGGTCAAGGCTGCTGTCCAGTGTTGGTATATGAAGGACATTTCTTTCAAAGTATGTTTATGGCTTGCATGTGCAGGAAAAGTCAGTCAGCATGACCCTCTCTAAAGTCCAAGTTCAAGTAGCTTTGGTATGAAATAACCACACCCAGTTTGGTATAGTTCAAGATGTCACATTTCTAATTCATCTGTATCCTTAGTACCCATTGCAAGATGTAAAGTGAATGACAAGCAAAGTAACTATTGATATGTTCTGTAAGATATTTAGTTTTTATCCACTCTTGTCCTGTGATTCCCAACAACCTAGCTAATGAAATTACCAATAGTTGTCAGCTGGATTGTAAGGCTCCTTCCTGTAGGAATATTTGGGTTGCCATACAAATGTACAATCCTGACAGGAATGTAGATATTCCAAAGAGACCCTCATGGCCTCCTTCCTTTGGCTATCAGAGTATTCAAACAATAGTCTAGACGAAATAGAATTTCTCCAGAGGTCTTGAGGGAGAAGATGGGAATGGTGGAGCCTGGGCCAAGCAGAGAGGGAAGAGATTTCACAGCATCGGACAATCTGTCAGAACACTCTGCAGGAGGCTGGAGTTGAGGCAGTGATGTAAGGGGCTACACCTTGACCAGGACCACTCATCTATGCCTATGTCTCCAGCCTTCTATTACAACCTGACCCTCAGGTCAGGGCATGAAGATGGACTTGGTGTGTGTGCAGGCATGGGGCAGGGAAGTTTGTGGACTTTTTTGTTCCTCTTCCTGCGTTGCATTAGATGAATTCCCATTTGCTGCTCTTGACTGCTATTGGTCTGATTAATTGCCCTACTGAGGATAAGGTGCTGGATAGAGCTTGTTAGGGCTGCCAGGCTCGAACCTAACGGCTCTGAGAACACCCAAATGAGTTTGCAGGTGGGTTTGTCACTTGCCAGAGATGTAATCCTAGGGAGTGTATTGATTCCTAGAGTTTCTGTTTCTAAAGTGGAAACTATAAAGCACATCTATATGACTGGGTATTAGATGAATAAGTATGCCTGACGTGCTCCGGAAGTGAGTGCATACTGGCTGGAGGGCAATGTGAAATGAGGAACATGAAACGAATCCCTCCTCAATTACCAATGTGTAGGAGATTTTCTGCACAGGAACTCCGTTTCTCTTCAAATCACCTTTTAATCTAAGAATCTGAATTTCGTCCCTTGGGACCTTATCATATCCATTTGAAACTAGCAGCTAATCTAATAGACCGTGCTAATGATGGGTGTCTTAGGGGCTTAATGTGTCGCCTCTCTTATAAGATTTGTCGTCTTAAAAGGTCCTTTAGAGACCCCAAATCTTGTCCTAAGGATTAAACACATAGGCATGGGCAGGCAGGCTGGTCATCCTGGATCCTGCAAAGATTTCTCTCCCTGTTTATTTTCACTCTCAAGATCACACTACACTGGAGACCAAACGTTAGGGGTGTTCAACCTGACAGTCTGAGGCCCTGAATGGGGACTCCCATGATAGGTGCCACCCATATCTTCAGTGTTCTCTTACCTCTGTCCAAATACCCATTTTCTTTCTGGAATATCAGTCACGCTGCTCTTCAAGCCTTGCCTCAGAGACTAACATCTTCATCTTCATTCTGAATCCTTCAGCCCTGCTGTGCTCTGAGAACCATTTAGTGCCTTCTCCCTCTGCACACCAGATTGCACAAGGCTGGCATCCACTTCTCTTCTACATGCCTTCCTAGAGTGTCCCCTCTCTACCACCATTTCAGTTGCATACAGGGAGCTTCATGTCTTTTGTACCAGCTCCGTTGTTACAGTAAGTTCACGCCTTACAGAGAGCAAGCACAGTCAAGAAATGAATGTGTAGAGTGGGCAGAATTGCACAAAGCAGACCAGGAGAATGGCAGCTGCAAAGCAATGTGCCTTTCAAATGCAGTAATTTTGGAGACTATTGTGTGCATATCCATATGTGAAAGCAGTTGAGTATGCTTCCTCCCCGCCACCGCCTCCCATCTCCCTCCCCCTCCCCCGATCAAGTTCCCCTCCCTCATCAGCCCAAAGAGCAATCAGGGTTCCCTGTCCTGTGGGAAGTCCAAGGACCACCCACCTCCATCCAGGTCTAGTAAGGTGAGCATCCAAACTGCCTAGGCTCCCACAAAGCCAGTACGTGCAGTAGGATCAAAAACCCATTGCCATTGTTCTTGAGTTCTCAGTAGTACTCACTGTCCACTATGTTCAGCAAGTCCGGTTTTATCTCATGCTTTTTCAGACCCAGGCCCGCTGCAGTAAAAAAAAATTACTTCTTGAATTTTGCATGCAAATGGATGGAAATAGAAAACACTATCCTGAGTGAGGTAAGCCAGACCCAAAAAGAGGAACATGGGATGTACTCACTCATATTTGGTTCTAGCCATAAATAAAGGACATTGAGCCTATAATTTGTGATCCTAGAGAAGCTAAATAAGGAGAACCCAAAGAAAAACATATAGGCATCCTCCTGAATATCAACCTTCATCAGGCGATGAAAGGAGACAGAGTTAGGCATGCATTCTTGAACATGTTCAGTGTACAGCTATTGTTTAAGGGGAAAAGTTAGCTGACACATTTTTGGAAGCCTGCTTAACTTAAGGTCATGGAGTCTGAAAGGTTAAAGTAAAGCTTAGGGATACTGTGAGGTATGCTCACTAAAAATTAAACATCATAAATCTGGCAACTAGGGGCCTGAAGAGATGGCTCAGCAGTTAAGAGCACTGACTGTTCTTCCGAAGGAGCTGGTTTGGTTCCCAGCACCCACATGGCAAGCTCACAACTATATGTAATTCTAGTCTTAGCGTATCTGACAGACTATTTGGCCTCTATGGGCACCAAGTTTCTATCTGGTGACCAGACATGCCTGTAGGAAAAATACACATACACCGAAAATAAATTTTAAGAAAGAAAGAAAAAAAGAAAGAAAGAAAGAAAGAAAGAAAGAAAGAAAGAAAGAAAGAAAAAGGAAGAAGCCAGGGATGCCTCTGGGCATGCTCAGCTTTCTTCACAAAGTTTTAGCAGGGGGTGGGTGGGAGTGGATACAATGATGAAGGCCTGGCACGAGACAGGATTTCAACACTCAGAAGGTGCATTGACATGGGAGTTTGTTTCTAAGCCTGCGTCATCTCATGGTTAAAACTCAGACAGTCCAAGAGGCAGTAACTTGTAACTTGTCCTCACCTAGTATAGGTAACTAATCTATCTTTTTTTTTTTACCTTTTCTTTCCTTTTTTTATTTATTTATTAAATATTTCTGATTCTTCCTCGCCACTGCCTCCCATTTCCCTCCCCCTCCCCCAATCAAGTCCCCCTCCCTCGTCAGCCCAAAGAGCAATCAAGTTTCCCTGCCCTGTGGGAAGTCCAAGGACCACCCACCTCCATCCAGGCCTAGTAAGGTGAGCATCCAAACTGCCTAGGCTCCCACAAAGCCAGTTCGTGCACTGGGAACAAAAACCCATTGCCATTGTTCTTGAGTTCTCAGTAGTCCTTATTGTCCACTATGTTCAGCAAGTCCGGTTTTATTCCAGGCTTTTTCAGATCCAGGCCAGCTGGCCTTGGTGAGTTCCCGATAGAACATCCCATTGTCTCAGTGTGTGGGTGCACCCCTCGTGGTCCTGAGTTCCTTGCTCGTGCTCTCTCTCCTTCTGCTCCTGATTTGGTCCTTGAGATTTCTGTCCGGTGCTCCAATGTGGGTCTCTGTCTCTGTCTCCTTTCATCGCCTGATGAAGGTTAATATTCAGGAGGATGCTTATATGTTTTTCTTTGGGTTCTCCTTCTTATTTAGCTTCTCTAAGAACCCGAATTATAGGCTCAATGTCCTTTATTTATGGCTAGAAACCAAATATGAGTGTGTACATCCCATGTTCCTCTTTGTGGGTCTGGCTTACCTCACTCAGGATAGTGTTTTCTATTTCCATCCATTTGTATGCAAAATTCAAGAAGTCCTTGTTTTTTACCGCTGAGTAGTACTCTAATATGTGTATATTCCATACTTTCTTCATCCATTCTTCCATTGAAGGGCATCTAGGTTGTTTCCAAGTTCTGGCTATTACAAACAATGCTGCTATGAACATAGTAGAGCATATATTTTTGTTGTATGATAAGGCCTTTCTTGGGTATAATCCCAAGAGTGGTATTGCTGGGTCCAGGGGTAGGTTAACTAATCTATCTTATTGTAAACTCAAGCCAAAGAGACAGCAGAGATGTCGCATGGCCCTTGTGCCACTGATGGGGTCACTCTACTCAGAGTGCTAGTTAGCATCTTCAGTTCCTTGAAGCAAAACACAAATCTGAACAAATGCACAATAAAGTGACCATAAATAAATTCCTTTAATTTTAATAATAATGGACATATCTACCATGTAATTATAAAATGTATTTCACATGAAATAGTTTTACATATGATATAATTTGAAAATCCTAGAATCTTCAATTGACCTTAAAAAAAAAAGGAGACCATGCCAAGCTTTTTGACAAATACCTATAATCCCTGACTTGGGAAGCAGAAGCAAAAGTATTGAAATTTGAAGGCCAGCCAGAGACTGCTATGTGTATGTGTGTATGCATACATACGTACATATATATGTGTACATATATATGTGTGCATGTACATATGTGCATATGTATGTATACACACATATATTTTTCATATATATATGAGCAAACAACAACAACATTAAACAAAAAAGCCAAGGGCTTGGACTGTCGCTCAATGGTATAATCTTTGCCCAGTACATACAATCCCTGTGTCCTTTGTGTACCACCTTGTAGTCGATAGAATGGAGGCTGCGATGGCACCCATCCTGGGGCTGGGAGAATGAAAGGAATTACTACAATGGGGCTTTTAGAAGAGAATCAGGCACATCCGCGGCATACTAACCATTGCTCTTTTAAACAGACATTTGTAGAACATTGTGTCAGATAGCAATCCTCCTTAGCCACAGCGTCTGCTCATTTAAATGTCTGCTGGCAGTCTAACGTATTGAAATATTGTCTTAAAGACGTAAGCCTCTTGTAATCTTTGACGCAAATGTATGTTTCCATGAAACACATTTGTTCTTTACACCCTCCCCTAAAGAGACACAGAAAGATAACAAGGCAAGCTAACTTATTTTATCATACTTCAATCATATTTTAAAATGAAATTATTTTATGAAGTAAGAGGCTGATAATCATATTTCCAGTTCTGATGGCTGAAGCAGTTTTAGCAATCTCAGTATAATAACTTTCATATGCTGAAGTTTTTTGAGTACAAAGTATTATTTTCTGGAAAGAAAGGCAAGAAGGGAAATTGAGTTTTATTAGCATTGATTACAGTGGTTTCTTTCATTTCCAATAAATAAACATCCTTCAAATTGAAACATATATGGATGCCAAGGGGAAAGTGCTGTATATAGAGTGGGTCCAAATCTCAAAACCACGTCGAATCTGTAGTTTGGGAAATGTGCTCCAAGATCCAGATGTCACAAACCTCCCAGTGACCTTTGTGTTCCAAGCAGTTACCAAATAGCCAAATCTGGTTTGTGTTACCATGGAAACACACTCTGATGGAAAGACCTCTGATGGGGTTGAGCAGCGTAAATGATTAGCAGGCAGTGTTGTGATAAATAAGAACTTGTGTCACTGTAGGGCTTTTTGCAAGAGATTAAGCATGCGTGTGCAGTGCAGATAGCATTGTTTAGAAAATATCTCATATGGCTAATGTCTATACATGGAGAGCAGGTCAGAAAAGGCGTTAATGTTTTCCTTGATATTTCTAATATAAAAATACAGACATGAAAAGGACATCAGTATAATTTAAGAACAAAAGTCAACCACAAGAGTGATTTATTTTACTATGCTTTTCCTTATATATTGATACTCTAAAAATATTACATAATAAGGGAATTAAAGTATCATAGAATTCTCACCCATACTCATAATAAAAATGAGTTTTGTCTTATTGATAGGAACCGGATTCACAATGAAATTAATTCAGTTCATGCCCTAATCTTTGTACTTAGTGAATGAGAGACATTCATAAAGGCAACAGGGCAAGAAAAATAGAAAACAAAGTCTAATTCTACCTCTGGATTCCTGGAACTGGAAATCTTGTTTTAAGAGAAGTAATACCAATTTATATTTCATAGATGCTGGGAATGAACTAATTTCTGGCCTTCAATATTGTTGCTGTGCTGTATTTATAGCTGAATCCTACGAAAGGCCAGTGGACTATTGCAATTACAATATGAAGGTAGAGAACAGAGTAAAAACTTCTGAATTCCAGGAGCATGGGTTCATTGCTGAATTTCTGTTTGTGAACTGAGATATTAGATCAGAAGCAAAGCCTGGTGGGAGACTCTCAGGTAGTAGATAAGACGTTCTTTGAGTATATGCTTTTATGGAAAGGCTGTAGGAATTCTAAACAAATAGGTTTTCTGAGCAAATTATCTACCCCAGTAAGAATAAAGCACTTCCCCTTCTATGATAGAACTGACTCATTGTAATCAATCTGTCTTCAATCACTGGCTAGTCACATGGGAAATGTGGTTATCCCAGACACTCTGTGTTGATCCCTGCTACAAGCAGGTTGAGTATTCAACAATGGTTGAAACCAGATCAACCTGATTGAGCAGGGGTCCATGTTGGGGAGCTTATGTGTAAACTCTACCCTTGGTGTGATGGATACTTTGTTCAGGAATCCGCTGGGTGATGACAAGGATGGCCAGGGGAAAGGTGGATTGGTATTCACTGGATGCTTCATCCTACCTATTCGGTTCTTAACTTCCTTTTCCGTTGAGATCACTTTTTGGAACACTCACATGGGACACAAATACTTTGTTATTTTGCCCATCCTAATAAGTTTACCACATACCCCTTTCCATGACCTCTATTTTATTTTGAGACAGGATCTCACTGTATAGCCCTGCCCGGCCTGAAACTCATAGAGATGGCTGCCTCTGCCTCACAAGTGCTAGGATCAAAGGTGTGAGCCACTACACCCAGCTCTCACGATCTCTTTGTCACCCATCTTATCTTCTAATCACATTTCTTCCAAATCCATGACAGTCCTGCACAGCTCATAAATGACAGGTAGCTATTTCTAAGTATCCTTCCTTCCTAGCACATTGAATCGGGCACACTAGTTCTGCCCATTAGAAGAAATTTGTTTCATTGTACTTCAGGAACTTTCTAGAAAATAACTATAGAACTGTAGTTGTCCACTTCTGAAAAGTGTCTGTAGTTCATGTGAAGCCATCTTTAGATCAAGTGTGAAGTCCCGCCTGCCCACTGTGGTAGGGAAGTTTCTCTGATGCTAGAGGCTCTGGTTACTTGAGAGAAGGAAGTGTGGAAGCTGTGGGGCCCAGGGACAATTTCCATTACCTTACTCAGGGACTTGAGGCTAGAGTGCTCATTGTGTATATCCAACCTCATGATCTGTAGAGACATGCCTGAAGATACAGCTCCTGCCACATATAAAACAGGATAAAATAAATGGTAGTGAAGTATAGACAATAAACATAAAAAAAGCAGTGCAAGAGGCGCAATAAAAATACCTGTGAAGGCTAATCCTGATTTTCAACTGGACTATGTCTGGAATCATCTAAAACCTAACATCCTGTTGGGGATTTTCTGAGTCAGATTATTTGAGGCAGCTGTATGGCAAGTGCACTATCATTGAGTTCCAGCCCCAACTCCACTTGTTTTGAAACCTGTTTAAAAGGCGCGATTGACATTTTACCTAAAATCTCCAACTAGACTGTGGAATGACTTCTCTAAGATGAACTAAATAGGAAAGGCTCTCACTGATGTCTTTCCGACGGGCTTAGCATCATAAAAATTAATCAATATGTTTTATATCAGAGATGATGTGACAGATGATGCTTGAAAAACAAACAGTTTTGTACTTCTGAAAGCTGAAATGCTGAGGCAGCTGCATGGCCTGAATGAGCTCCCCTGGAAGCCAGAGGAGGGGGGGCAGTATCGCAGTGTACCTTTGGATTCGCGGTTCATGTGCCCTTGGCCATGCCAGTTCAAGGAGCTTCAGCCGAGGCAGTAAAAGCTGGGTCCTCACAGGAGCCTTTTGTTGGAACTTTGGAGAGGCTTGCCCACATGCCAGCATCCTTTAACCTTCGCCAACAAATGCGCTCAGCTCAGTGAACCTGAGCGTCATGCGCGTTCTGGTGAGTACTGCAGCCCGCAGGTTTGCACACGGAGTGGCCTGACCAAGACAATGAAGCCGAAGAAATGGGAAATTTGCCCTCATGACTGGGGTAATTTAGCATGAAATTACAATTGATAATGAGACAATAAAGCATAGACCCAGCAGATGAGACCCAACAGCGCTGTTTCTTGGCTTCCTGGCCACACTGTTGAGAGGTTGTTCTTACTGGGTGGGGATCGGTGTGAGGATGTGGGGATGGGGCCGAGTCAGGCTTGTATGAGCTCCTCAGGTGAATGCTTATGATGTTCATTGTTTGTGGATTAATCAAAGTGAAGTGATTTGCTTCTAGAAAATGAAAAGCTGTGTGCTCTGTGGTGCATAGGTTTTAAACGTGTTTTACTCCTTCTTACTTTGTGACTATTTAGTCTGCATGTGTGTGGGGGTACTATGTGTGTCCCTGGTACTCACATAGGCCAGAAGAGGATGCCAGAACCCCGGCAACTGAAGTTATGGATGGATATAAGCTGCCAGGTGTGTTCTGGGAACCAAAATTTGGCCCTCTGCAAGAGCAACAAAATGTTCTTAACCACTACACTATCTCTTCTCCTCTAGGTATATAATTTAAAAATATATTGTGTGTAATTGACTAGAATAAAATTTGATATCCTGGGTGAGCAGAGGTGAGAAGAACACAGACGTACAAATGACTTTCCTTGCCTGAAGTTTGAGGAAATTAATTCTTCTCTACTTATCTGTGCTGATAATGAAGTGAGAGGCAAAGAGTGTACCGCCTAGGAAGTTACTGGGCCATACTGACAACCGCACTTTATTTGACGTTACTTGTTCTAGATTCTTTGGCCTTTCTTCTAGATTCTTATCAGTGCTATTTTCAGAAGTACGTACCACCAACTTGCATGATTTTATATTCATTTTAAAGAAAATGATTTTTAAGATAAGTAAATATTTGTGTTTAATGTAACAGGAACTCCAACCAATGAATCATAGCTTTTTACCCAGGTCTTTCGTCCACTGATCTTGATCTCATTTGTTGTGCACGTGACTCAGAATCATTGCTGCATTAGCAAGTGAAACAAGATGTCCCACTTCCTCCTTACTCTTACGGCTATGCCATTTAATGAGAACTATCCTCACTATTGGGTAATTAAGGGTGAAACATAATATAGCTGGGTTAAGGAGACCGTTAGGCCTTATGCACTGTACCACTCAGCTACACTCTTAATTCCCTATTCACTTTAATATTCGGAATCTCCCAAAGTCACCCAGAACATCAACTCCAGTCTCTTGGGGCCTATCCCCACAAGTCTTTGCTCTAGAATGCCCAGGAATTTGAGGGTGCTTCTTAGCAACAAAGGTCAGCTTTGTAGTTTCATTCACCCCATTGTGAAAGGGAAGGCAAGGCAGGACTGAGGACGCGCCAGTCCCCCAGAAAGACCAGAACTGGTGCTATCGTTAGTGAAGAAGCAGACAGGAGCAGTTTAGGCTGTTTGCCGGAGGTTGTGAGCTTAGAGTTTGGCTGCCTGGGGCCCGAATCACATCCTAGAATACTTTCCACCATAACTAATTACAGCAATTAGATTAGAAAAATGTAAGACATTCTGAGTGGTGTAGTTGGTAGTAACATGGTAGTTTGTGTCTTCTTCGCTTTTTCTGCTTTCTTAAGCCAATGCGAAGCAGATCAGCTTGAAAGTCTTTCCACAATGCAGGAACAAGTTCACTGAAATTGTGTATCCAGAGTTTTCCATTTAGTCTCCTTTAGCTGGTGGGAAACAGGCAGGCAAATCCACCTGTTCTAGAAGTAGATGCTTTCATCTTAATACCGTGCCGCATTGCTTCTTGGCTTGAGTTTGGAAAATCAATAGTGACCTCTTGGCTTTTCTGGCACCTGGTCCCATGATATTGATCAATATTGTAACCCTATTTGGTCTTCCTTAAAATGGATCATGCTTCTCTTGTCATTCCCTTTTGAATGGATAGTGTCGGCATGGTCACACAAGTCTCTAAGCTTGCCTAATTTGTTGTGACCCACCATCCCAGTACAAAGTGAAGGACTACTATTTTGTGTGTAGTTAAAATGTGTAGATTTTCACCAATGTGACATGTTAATAATTATAGAAGATCATTAGTCTTGTCAAGCCCTTAGACCACTTGTGCTTGATTCTCAGCAGTAGGCCTTGATTCCTCTTAGCAGAAGCAGTACAGATGCTGTCAGCAGGGATTTCTCCTTGCATTGCACCCTCCAAAATTTCCTTCCCTGTGTCCTTAGCGCTTTCACTGTCAACAAGATGCCCTTCGGAGCCCCAAGCTCATTCCCCGGACTTGTTCACAGGACAGCTTTTCCTCAGATTTCACTCAAAGGCAGAGCAGTAAAATTACTGTTTAGTCCTCTCTGGTCCCATCCACTAATGTATACCCAGGTAGGTCTTTGCATGAGTGGAGAGAGGGAGGAACTAGGTCCTAGCAAGTACTGGAGGATTCTAAGTATTTCAGAATCAGTCTCATGGGCATCTCTGTTTGTTTTTCTGAAAAACATTATTTGTTGTCTTTCACAGTAATAAAGCCAACTGACGCGTGAGAATATTGAACTAGGCAGCGATTCTCTTTCAGATTCCGCCTAAATCCTGAACCTCACAGAGTTCTCAGCTCTATGTCTAGTGATGGGAGCAACCTTCTGAGCTTCTACCATCATTTTTTTCAAATCTTGTTTCTTTTTCTTATTTCCAATTTGGCTGCTGAGAAATTGACCCCACATTTGTCCTTTCTTTCTGTTTCCATGGTCTTCTGACCCTTACTTAGTCCCTCCTTGCTTCCCCATGACTGATCTCCATCTTCAGGGTTCTCTCTCTTGTTCCTATATCACATCATTTATTTAAAGGAACAGGGTGAGAGTGCTTTCGCACACCTGGAACCCAGCGCTCAGGCAGCTCAGGTAGGAGAACGGTGAGTTCCAGCCTCCTCCAGGCTACACTGCCAGCCCTTGTCTCAAAAACATCAAACCCCACAACACTCTCCCCCAAAAGGAAAATCAAACGAACAAGAAGGAAAAACCGGGACAAGGAAAAGCAGTGAAGGTTTTCCAGTTCTGGTTATTTCCCCACAGCTAAAGGGGAAGAGTGGAATATCGTGGTGGGATAAGAGGGGAGACTGATTCACTGGAGTAGGGGATCCAGGTTTTACTTCCTCAGGGAAACTGAAGAGCAGAAACTAGAAACAGCGGAGTCACACCCCCGAAGCAATTCTATTTAACATTATTTAACAATGTCCATGATTCAAAATGATACAAACAGGCAGAGAAGGGCTCAGAATTTAGCGATAAAATTATAGCCCAGTAGATTTGAAATGCACAGAATTCTGCATCATAGTGAAGTCCCAGAGGGGCCATGTGGATCTCTGTAGATCAGTCAGTCCTGACCACTGTACCTGGTTCAAACAGGATGTTGTAATCGGGTGGTCACGGAAGTTCATCCTTTGCTTAGATTGCTTGTCTCTTAATAGGAAGGAGATGCAAAAACTCATTTCTCAGAGTGATCTTGAGACTCAGCAGAAACAACCGTGCACCACCCACCCCGGAGTGTAATTACCACCAGCTCCAGGAATTGAATAGAAATACGAAAAACTGAGAGAGAAGAGCGGCAAGGATCAAGTGAAGGACCGACAGAGTCTAAGTTTAAAAGTGATGCACTAGTACACACTTATAATCCTAGCACTCAGGAGGCTGAGGCAGGAGGATTGTTGAGTTTGACGTTAGCTTAGACTACTTAACATTCATTCTGCATCAAAAAAATAATGGCCATGGAGAGTAGAGTTAGGCATTTTGTGGAATTATATGCTTTCCTGATGGAGGAAGGTCAATTAAATAAAGAAACTGCTTGCCTTGATAGGTTAAAACATAGGTGGGAGGAGTAAACAGAATAGGATCCTGGGAGGAAGGGGAAGTGAGCTCAGACTCTGCTCTGCTCCCGGAGAGACTTGACAGCTTTTCTCTCTGGAGCAGAGACGCCAGGCTCCGCTCTCCCAGGCAGCTCAGACCCAGGATGGACCTAGGCTAGAATCTTCCCCGTAAGCGCACCTTGGGGTGCTTACACATATTATTAGAAATGGGCTAAATTAATATGTGAGAATTAGCCTAGAAGAGACTAGATAGAAATGGGCTAAGCAGTCTTTAAATGAATAGTTTGTGTGTTGTTATTTCGGGCATAAGCTAGCAGGCGGCTGGGGTGCTGGGGACGCAGCCCCGCCGCTCTTATTTCAACACTTCCCTTTGAGTTCACTTTGCAAACAAGAGTTGATGTTAGGGATGGGGGAGGTGGTTGAGCAGGAAGGGTGTGTGCTGGGCAAGCATGAGGACCTGGATTCAATCCCTGGCACCCACATAAAAGTTGGGCATGGGCACTTACCCTTATAAACCTAGAATGGGGGATCAGAACAGGCAGATCCTGGCAACTTTCTGGCCACCCTACCTAGATGAATCAGTGAGCTTCAAATTCAGTGAGAGATCTGTCTCAAGAGAACAAAGAGACAATAATGGTAGAAGATATTCAATGTCCCCATGGCTATCATTGTGCAACAGGTATGTATGTGTCCTCCCCATGCACACGTACACACACAGATACAGACACACAGACACAGACAGACACACATAAACACATAGACACACACAGAGAGACACAGATACATAGACACACACAGAGACACACATACACAGACACACACGCACACTCCACAAAAGACCTGCAGTTAGAGCCACTAACATATCGGTAGTCACTTCTTTCTTTCTGAGGTAGCCTTTTCAAAGGTACACGGTTCTTCTATATTGACATATCATTTTTATTGGGAAAGTCTTAATATTACTTTAACTGGTTTAAAAATAACAGGATCATAATTAGATAATTTGCAAATAGAAGTCACAGTCAATGAATCTAATGTTTTACAGTTATTTGGACAAACACTAAGATAATACAGGACCTTGGGGGATTTTTGTTCAGAAGACCTAATTTTTGGATTGACAAAGCTAATTGAAAAGATGAACTTTTTAGGGCTGTAGCTTGGTGGCAGAACACTTTCCTAACATGCATGATGGTCTGGACCCATCCCTAAAACTGCAAAAACCAACTAAACAACGGAAAAAGAATAAACTCTTAGAGGCTGTCTTAACAATGCAAGCAAGATTCATACCACCTTGCTTTTCTTAAGTTAAATTTATTTCCTTTTGTGACTCATGTGTGTTACAGGTAGACAAGATAGGGAGGGAGGCTTATGTGAGGTACTAGAAACCATCACTGATGTGTTTTCTACTGACCTATCAGCAGGACCCTGCAAGGTCACATGCCTTAAGTCTCTAGCAGGTTTAACATGAAGCCTGGAGCAATAGGCTTTATTAACGTCAACTTCTTTTCTGGTTTGCTTTCTGTTGCCGTGATGAAACAAAAGTAGCTAAAGGAAGGAAAGGATTTATTTGGCTTAACTTCCAGGTCACAGTCCATCACTGAGGGAAGGCAGGGCAGGAACTGAAACAGGAACTCAAATATAAATTGTGGAGGAATGATGTTCGCTGAGTCAGTTTTCTGACTCATGCATAGGTTAATGCTTAGCCAGTTTTCTCATTTGACACAGGATCATCTCCCTAGAGATGCTTATGGCTTTGTCTTAAAGGCTCAATTGCTGCGATGAAACACAATGACCAAAAAGCAGCTTGGGGAGGAAAGGGTTTATTTGGCTTACAAAGCCACACCACTGTTCATCATCAAAGGAAGTCAGGTCAGGATCTCAAACAGGGCAGGAGCTTGGAGACAGGAGCTGATGCAGAGGCCATGGAGGGGTGCTCCTTACTGGCTTGTTCATCATGATTTGCTCAGTCTGCTTTGTTACAGAACCCAAGACCACCAGTCCAGGGATGTCACCACTCACAATGGGCTAGGCCCTCCCCCATCAATCTCTAAGACAATGTCTTTTAGTTGGGTCTTATGGAGGCATTTTCTCAATTGAAGTTCCCTTCTCTAGCTTGGGTCAATTTGATATATAACTAGCCAGCACAGTTGACCACTTTTCAACTTGAATCACAAACACAACATAGTTAAGACAACCATTTCTTTCTTGTTCTTCTCCAAGATTACACATTAACATCAATATTCAATATAAACATTCCAAACCAGTACCACCTGGGTGTGTCTTACACTACCAAGTTTGGCTGCCAGAACAAGATACAACCTCGGCCATAGCTTGTGTGTGCTGACCCCGAGGAAACACTTTCCAGAAGATTCCTCCTCACTGATGCTGTTCTCTTCTCAATCACCACTGACATCTCAGCTCCAGCTGATCAGCATCGATTGTTACAGGAATACAAAGGCTTCACTTCAGTGGTGCCAGCCTCTTGTTAACCACGGCTGCTGCTTCTGTGCCAGCTAACCTGAAGTGCATCATCTTAATTCAGAATAACAAATGGCTCCTGTAAAGTCTTTTAATGTTCCTCTGAAACTTCAGAAGTGAGGTCTCCATCATCTGCATTGCTCTCAACATTTCTGTCTTTCAAGTTCCTACAGAACAACTCACCAACCATTGAACATTCAATGTCTTTCCTTGCACAAAGTTCCAAAGTCCTTCCCCACTCCTCCCCAAAACAACCTGAGCAGGTCTGTCACAGCAGTACCCCCTAATCCTGGTACCATTTTTTCTTAGGGGTTCTATTGCTGCAATCAAATGCCAATACCAAAAGGAAACTTAGGGACGAAAGGATTTGCTTGGCTTACACTTCCACATCACTGTTCATGACTGAAGGAAGTCAGGACAGACACTCACAGGGAGGGAGACTACAGGCAGGAGCTGATGCAGAGGCATGGAGGGGTGCTGCTTACTGGTTTGCTCTTCATGGCTTGGTCACCTTGCTTTGTTATAAAAGCCAAGGCCACCAGCCCAGGATGGCACCACTCACAATGGGCCTTCCCATATCAATCGCAAAATAAGGAAATGCCCCATAGCCAGATCTGATGGAGCCATTTCTCAATTGAGGGCCCTCCATCAGGATAATTCTAGCTTGAGTCAAGTTGACACAAGACTAGCCAGCACAGGGGGTGGAAGTCAAGAAATGTCACTTTTGAGAACAGTGGCATAAAAAATTGAAAAGCATTGAGCATGTTTGGCTGGGAGCAATCCTGTGTGCTGGGGGATACAGCTCAGTGACAGGACACTCGATTACTATGTGCCCCTGTGATCCCCACACCTTAAAAATCTTGTGTGAGCTCCCATAAATCCCTGCTTAGATGACCTTGAATTCTGAGATTTTAGCATGAAGTAATATAGATCAGCAAAAATTTAAAAAACAATTAGAATAGACCTTGAAGAAAAAGGAAGCCAATTAATATAATTTCAAAAATCCTAAATTTGAGAAAACAGGCAAAGAAAACTCTGAGAAAAATCTTAGTGCAATAAACAGAAAAATGAGTACTCCCCCCACCCCCATACTCAGTGGCCCAAGTCATCATCACTCCACGTTAAACTCCATGCGCCCTCTGGTGATTCTCTCTGGAAACGCAGCTACTAGCGTAAGCGTTCTTTCTCATCAAAAGATAATTTCAGTTTATCTGGCATAACTGACTCTTAGATATGCATTTTCTCGGTGTTCACACAAACCCATTGTTTTTCCACTCTTATCTATTTTCTAAAGTCTCATACGAATACGTGAAATACCATAAAAGTGGAAATATCAGACTGTTGAATAGTGAAAAATAAAGCAACGAGAGACAAACTGACCCAGAAATTAAAATATGTTCTATGCCGTACAAAATAGTGATGGAGAATTCTTATATCAGTGGGCAGTGTGCTCTGCTGCACACATTTATACCAAGTGTAGTAGACCATGACAAGCTGTGGTAAAAATATCAAAAAATCTCAGAAGCTTACGACAATGCTTAGTTTCTTTTCCAGGTTACAGATTTCCCTTTTCTCTCTGGGTTCTGAAATGAGCGGTACTGCTGTCTGCCACTGTGATTTAGGGGAATGCGATAGGTTTTGCACTAGCAAGTGAATGCCCTCAGCTTTGTCGTTCCTAATCACTTTCACTGGCCAGAGCCAGCTGTGGAGCTCCCCTTTCAAGGCAGGTTGGGGTCTAGACATCTGAATAGGAAGTTAGGAAGCAGGTGTAGTGGGAGACAATGTCCAATATTATATTCCCATAGCAGTTTTGATTCATAGCATTTTGTACAAAGAGAAACAGAAAGCACATGTAACCATGTAGCACCTCAGCATTCTGATTCTGTATAAAATAAGAATTTCCCTAGATTGCTGTAAACAAAGAATATATAACATAAGCCATTTATGAACAATGGAATCATGCATGAGAAGAGTGAAATAAAAAGTTTTCAAGTGAAGGGATGAAGCTGGAAAATATTTTACTGAGCATGGTTAAATGCTCTAGCCTCTAACATCAAATATCTCTCATCCTAGCTTAGGACGATTAGGTTTCTGTGTTTAATCTGGAGCAAGTGTCTGTAGAGGCCAGGAAGCAAGAAAGCAGTCATGGAGAGTAGAGGGGAGAGATAGGATAGTGAAAACACATGTATTGTGTTGGATGCCCTTCTGTATATGGGTTGCTTTTATTCATCAACCGATGAATAAAGCTGTTTCTGCCAGTGACTTAGCAGAGTAAAGCCAGGTGGGAAATTAGAAAGGAGATATAGAGGAAAAGTAGGTGGAGCCAAGGGAGATACCATGTAGCTGAGAAAGGAGACAGATTCCAGAATATTACTGGTCAGCCACAGCCTTGTGGTGATACATAGATTGATAGAAATGGGTTACTTTAAGATGTAAGACCTAGGTAGAACTATGCCTAATCCATTGTTACAAACTGCCCAAGCTCAGATTCATCTTTGTATGAACTAAAATAATAAACCTTCAAGGAAAGCTTAATGTACACTAAGCTGAGATGCACCACTGTCAGTGCTGAGGATGAAGGCAGAGTTGCTCAGGGAGGCAGTAGGTGCCATGTAGTTAGAGGACAACCCTTCATGGGCTTACCAGCAGTTCAATACTATCCTAGGAGAGAATTTAGAAAATCCAGATTAAAATGTTCTTAAACTAAATGTTAACTGAAAAAGAATGAAAATTGTTGTTTACTTTCATTTAGTGTTTTCTTACTTCATTTAAACATTCTAATTATGATTACTTAAGTCAAAACTATATCTGTGCCTATTTATTTAGTTTCCTAGATACTGGAGGAGAAAAACTTATTTCAAAACTTGTGATTAAATATTATTTTAAAATAGCTATTGTTTCTGTATTCTAATATGAAATATTTTACATTCTGAGGAAAATATATGTACATACACCGTTTGAAACATGAATCTCAAAAAGAATTACATTTTTTTTAACATTTAGACTCTGAAACAAAGGAAGGCAAGACAAAACATCATATGACTCCAGTTTTGAGAACTATGAAAAAATACAACACAACAAAAGACTTTAAAATGAATGTCATTTGGTCCAAAGAAGATTTTGGTTTCTCCATGGCTGAAGCATGGGTTAAGCATTAACTCAGTTTGTCACTGACTAAGGACGAGATAAAAAGTAATAACTCTGCTACTATTTCCAGAAATTCCTGCCACATGTTCAGTCTTCTTGCAGTATTACTAAATGTCTGTAGCACTTTCTTCTTGGATTATTAAAGCTGAAGTCATCATCACCTTCCACCCACCAACTCATTTACTGATTCATTTCCACTAGCTGTCAATAACACCATCATTTTCTACACAGAAAAGCCTATCTTTCTGAGTCACTGCTGACTCATTTTTTTTCATTTGATTTTAGTCACCATGAAATCCTATGTAATTGTTCTGAAAATGGTCCTGGATTCCATCCATCTGCCTATAATTTCATAACCCAGCCACCTTGTCCTTGTGTAGCTCGATGCCTCCTTGTTTCCCGAATCTCTATACGGTGGCAGTTCAGAGAAGAACAGTCTCACTGGACAGTAGACTCGATGGCAATTCAGATTTCCTGCATTCTGTAAACTTTACAGTGTAAGTCATTAAAAATATGAGTGTTGAGCCACACTACCTTAGCTACAACTGATTTTGTCCGTCCCTAATAAAGGCTCAAATTTTCTCCCATAAAGCATTTATAATGATGCTTACACTATGGTATTATGATAAGAACAAAACAACCCAACACATGTGAAACGTTTACTGCAATAAATAACAAACAATAACTAAAAGAAGTTATTATTATTGATGTTGTTTTAACTATTGTTGAGGATTCTCATTAATCTCATTATCTTGTATATAGGCTTTTTTGCCTAAATTTTCTCATATGCATTCCATTTTTAATATAATTCTCCTGTGGAGAACCCACATTACTTTTCTTTTTTTCTTTTTTCTTTCTTTCTTTTTTTTTTTTTTTTTTGCTATTTTTCCAACTATTTTTTTAAACATGTTTCTGACCAAATTCCTTACCCATCCTCCAGCTCTGGTCCTTATAGGATTTCACACTCTCTACCAAAGAGAGGATGGTGAAAGAATCCTACCAAGGTCAGGAGAAAAGGGCTCATCTCACTACAGACAATTTTGAAGACAGTCCTCGAACTGATAAAACGTCATTCTTTTCAGCACTATTGTTCAGAGTCTGAAGATGGCGTCAAGAACATGATGATTAATTCTTACACCAGCTTCTCCAGTGCAGAACCTGATCTCTTAAGAAGTGACCAGTATGATTTCGCCCCTAAACATCAAGGTCTATCGAGAGCGAACGCGCCACATATCAAGCTCAAGGTCAAACTGAAGTTTTGATTCCATCTCAGCTCTGTAATTCACATTTTGGTTTAACCAATTTTAGTTCATACTTTTCTTGTTTAGTTTTTGTTTACATTTCTTGGTTGTTTTTAATCTTTCCAATCTTCTTTTTATATATTGCCATCCTATCACTGAGACAAACCAGTATCCTTGTCATGTCTACTGCACTAAACCTACTTTCTCTTTGAAAATATCCTCTCTTAGCCATCAGGACTTACTCTCTCCCAGGACCACTTACTACCTTCTGACCTGGGCTGGTTCACCCTCCCTTAGACACACTGATGGTCCCTTGTTCCACAGACGTCACCAGATTTATGCTGAGTTTGGAGCATCACATGACATAATGTAGCTCAGAACTCAGGTGATCCTCCTGCCTCAGCCTCCTGAGCAGCTGAGATTATAAGAGTGTCACGCTCGGTTTCTGATGAATATTACTTCAGGATTGCCTGTTTAATTTTTAAAATTACTTAAATTACTTTGTTAAAGTGATGTAGAGTTTTAAGATATTCTTATAAGCACACCAAATATTTTATTTAATTGGGACAATTTTTGAGAGAAATTTGTTTTTGTTGCTTCTCCTCTCGGCCTTTCCCTGCTCTGTACCTTTCTACTTCCAGAGTTATCCTTCCTACTTTCCATATTGTTCTCCATATTGCCTATTCTGGACTATGCTCCTACCAGCAGTGAGTAGGGGCTCATTATTCCCAAATCTTTATCGCCATTTTTGATGGCTGTCACCATTCTGACTGAGGTGAGATAACTCAATGTGGTTTTAATTTATTTCCTCATGACTAAGGATGTCAAACATTTTTAAAAATATTGATTGCTCAGATTTGTATTTCTTGTGTTCATCTCATTAACCCCTTTACTGATGGAAAGTTTTATTTTGAGGATGTTATATTTTCATATTAACATAATTTTATTGATTCTTGGGAATGTCTCATCATCACTCTAATTCCACTAATTTTCTAGTCTTTCCATGTCTGCCCTCCACCCTTGTAGCCTCCCCCTAATCTTAAAAAGAAAATGAAAAAAGAATAATTAAAAATAAGAAAAAACACAAGAAAACATTTCATCCCCCATTTTTCCAGCCTCTCCATCACATTTTCATTTGTCACAGTGGCCTTGGAAGCGATGAGTCACATGGTAGACTCTCTTGCCCAGACCTTTACTTGAAAATATTTATTGCAATGAGTTTGTGCGCTGGTTCAAGGCCTCCGGGTTCTGGTACATACTGAACCCTCACTGAAACTCCTCTCTGATATCCTGTTGTTGCCCCAAGTCATGGAAATCCTGAGACTCTGGTCCCACAGAACAGGTTCCCTCACCCGTTCCAGCAGGCCATAGATGGGGTAGATGTTAATGTGTGTCAACTCAAAGCCCTGGATGTGGGCCTGGGTGGTCAGTCCAGGCTTTCATCAGGACCACGCCCTTTAGGCAAGGGTGAGAGCCAAGTATCCTATGTTCACGCCTTCAGGGACAGATTTTTGGTGTGTGAACAGGGAGGGGTGGGACCAACTTTTCTGTTTTCAGGGCCAGCTCTCTCACTTTGGTGGCCATGAAGGTGGAGGGCAGTTCTGGCCTTTGAAGACTGGAGCCAGCTCTGCCATGCCTGCATCACTGGAGTGAGTTTTCTGAAGTGGGGATGGCAACTCGTCCACTGCGGAGGCTAGTGATGAGTGGGACCAGCTCTCTGGTGCCCACGTCAGCAGGGCCAGCTCTCCAATGGCTCCATTGATAACATGGATCACAGACAACATAGACCCAGGCTGCGGTACGGCCACAGACTCAGGCACGGCCTTTGCCTGCAGTGTAGGCCTGAGTATCACCATGGCCTCAGGTGGCAATGTGAACCACTGGGATCAATATGGCCCCAGTGGCAGCATGACCCTCAGACATAAACATGGCCTCAGGTTGGAGCCCAGACCATGGACGTCGGCATGACCATAGGACATCAACCCATACCTAAGCTGGGGTAAGGCTGCAGACCCAGACATGGCCTTTGACAGAAGCATAGATCAGGACATCACATGTCACCATGTGGTACAGTAGGCCACTCATATCATCACAAACTACTTCTCTCCCAGTTCCTCCACTGCATACCTGTTCATTGAGTGGCAGCCACCAGCCCGGGGCCACTTGGCACCAGGAGGGTCTGTGAGAACATTATATTTTTGTAGGTTCTCTTTACATTCTAGATATCAACCCATGTCTAAAGTATAACTGGAGATGTTTTCTTCCATTCTGTGGGCTGGCTGTTGACCCTGCTGATATTTACCTCGGCTGTGTATAAAGTTCTAGATTTCATGTTTTCTTTGTGTTTCTTTGGGGTTATTTTCTACGTTATCAGAGACCTGTTCAAATGTTCTTGTCTACACCTGTACCTTAAGTTGTATTCTTTTTCTTCCTGAGTTTGGGGTTTTAAATTAAGGTCACTGATCTACTTTCAAATAATCTTTTTGTGTAAAGCAAGAAATGCAGATCTAATTTCATTCTTTTGAAGGTAGATATGCAGTTTGCCATCACCATTTGCTGAACACACTTATTCTAATACACTGTAATCCCACATTCTGTTCCTTTAGTCTGCATGTCTGTTTTCATGTTAGAACCATTCTGTCTTTGTCACTATAGCTCTATGGTATAGTTTAACGTCTTCTAGTCTTATAAGACCAGCAGTGTACTTTCTACTTAGGATTTATTTAGCTGTTCACGGTCTTTTGTATTTTCTTAAGAATTATTTGGTTTTCTTTTTCTAGTTCTTTGATGAATGTCATTGGAATTTTGACAGAGATTGCACTGACTCTATAGATTACTTTTGACATAGCCATTTTAAGGCAAAAAATGAGTTTTAAGAATAATGTATAACATTTTAAACATCACTGCACTATTTCTGTCTATACCTTCAGATCTACTCTGCAGAAGGGACTCTTTAAACTCATTTTAATTTTGTATTGAAAATTAACTCAAAATCTTCAGCATTTTTAAATTTATCCGTTTTTACTTGGTATCCTTTCTTAACATGGGGGAATTTGGTTATTTCATATAAAGGCTGGACATCCTTTCACATCCTGTAGTGGCTACCCTTTCTGATTTTTTATTTTGAGAAATTTCCTTAAATTTAAAATTATTTCCTGTTATTTAAAAAATTTAAATGATGTGCCAGACTTTGTTGACTACCTATGGGATGTGGATGTGGGGTAGGAGGGAAGGGTGAGTCAGGAGTAGAAGAGGGAGTAGCTATGTAAAATAGCTATGTAAAATGAGAAAAGATCGTGCTAAAAGATTCTTAATAAAAATAAGAAAGAGAAAAAGAAAGAAATCTTCAGCCTCATCTACACAGCAATTTCCAAGCCAACTAAGGCTACAGAGTGAGACCGTGTCACAAAAAAAAAAAAAAAAAAAAAAAAAAAAAAAAAAAAAAAAAAAGTCTCTTTGAGGGCTGGAGATATAGATTAGCAATTAAAAGCCATGGCTCCTCTTCCAGATAGACATGGGTTCCATTCCCAAGTCCCATGTGGGAGCTCATAACCATCTGTCACTTCAGTTCTAAGTCCTCATGGCCTCAGACATGTAAGGGTTACACAAAATGCATGTAGACAAAGCACCCATACACATGAAAAATTAATAAAGTGTCTCTTCATGTATCTTGTGATGTTGAAGACAGAGTTATGAAAAGCTGACTGGAAATTCTGTGTCCATAATTCTGGAGCATCCTTTGGACTCTAATTTCCCAGGTGTGACCAAGATAAGTGCCCCCAAAGTCTCTGAACCTTTACCTGAAACCACATGGGTGTTTGTGTTCCATTCACATGGACAGTCGTGTGTGTGTGTGTGTGTGTGTGTGTGTGTGTGTGTGTGTGTGTTTCAACTGTTTTCTGAACCCAGCTCCATATTTTAACTCATTCCTTTTTGGTACTGTTGGCCTTTATTTCCCTACCCTCGGCAGGGTGGGTAAGTGCATTGGCCTTATTGTTTTCCATGTTTCTTTTTTTTTATCTTTTTTATTTATTTATTTATTAAAGATTTCTGTCTCTTCCCCACCGCTGCCTCCCCTTTCCCTCCCCCTCCTCCAATAAAGTCCCCCTCCCTCGTCTGCCCAAAGAGCAATCAGGGTTCCCTGCCCTGTGGGAAGTCCAAGGACCACCCACCTCCATCCAGGTCTAGTAAGGTGAGCATCCACGAAACCAATAGGTACAGTAGGATCAAAAACCCATTGCCATTGTTCTTGAGGTCTCAGTAGTCCTCATTGTCCGCTATGTTCAGTGAAACCGGTTTTAACCCAGGCTTTTTCAGACCCAGGCCAGCTGGCCTTGGTGAGTTCCCAATAGAACATCCCCCTTGTCTCAGTGTGTGGGTGCCCCCCTCGCGGTCCTGAGTTCCTTGCTCGTGCTCTCTCTCCTTCTGCTCCTGATTTGGTCCTTGAGATTTCAGTCCGGTGCTCCATTGTGGGTCTCTGTCTCTGTCTCCTTTCATCGCCTGATGATGGTTAATATTCAGGAGGATACCTATATGTTTTTCTTTGGGTTCTCCTTCTTATTTAGCTTCTCTAAGAACCCGAATTCTAGGCTCAATGTCCTTTATTTATGGCTAGATTTTCCAGTTTAAACTTTCATACATTGACTTTACTTTTTATTAGCAGAGGGAAGATGTGTAGAACAAAGTTTATTTTGTCAAAACTCCTATAGCTTGTTTTCATTGCACTTCCAAATACATTCAGTTTCAACCTTTTCAGCCTTAACTTATTGTCAGAACATTCCTGTATTTGGCCCTTACACTTGATTGTAAGTGACTCACAGTCATTCCCTCACAGACTAAGGCTTTTTTTCTCATCCTCCAGCTCAGATCTTATTGATGAGGAAGTATGAAGTCAGAGAGGCCTTTATTTCTTGGTTGAAAGTTTTCTGGAACTTCAAGTATTTTTTCTACTCTTGCAAAATTATTCTAGATATAGGCTGCATTGTTTCTTGATGCCTAGGGCAAAATGCCCAAGAAATTTAAGGGGAGTAAGGAGGTTCATTTTGGCTCATGGTTGCAGAGGGTATAGTCCATTGTGGCAGTAATGGTGTGGTTCACTGGAAACAGAAGTCTGATTGGTGGATTGTGAATAGCCACAGTACAGAAAGAAGAAGCTGAAGCTGCTATATGTCCACCCTTAGTGGCTATTTCTTCCACCTAGCACTAAAAGGGAGGTACCACTTCCTCCAAAAGCAGCATCAGCACCTGGGCATTGAGTGCTCACATATGTGTGCCTATGTGGGAATTTCAGACTCAAACTTTTACATAGCTATTTTTTAAAAAAAAATTATGATAGTTAGCAAAAATCAAATATGTTTTATTATAAAATGTATCTTTTTTCACATTTAGGAATAATTTCACGAAATTTATGTTTTCCCATCAGGTTTTTATACTTTTATCTGAGATTTGGTGATGCCTCTAAGATGCATGGAGAATAGCAACATATATTAGTAACTAAGAAATATATTTGGGAAAAGACTGACCCCCTGGCCCTTGTTCTAATAATCCACAAAATACTTAGAAATAAGCTTACTAAGAATGAAGAACTAATGAAGAAAATTATTACTTAAGAATGATATCTTCCCCCCTTATTAAAAATGGATTTTTTTCTCATATAATATATCCTGATTAGGACTTCCCCTCTTTCTGTTTCTCCTAGTTCCTCCCTGCCTCCACTTGCATTCAGCTCGACTCCTCTTCTGTCTCTCATTACAATTAGAATCCAAACAAGCAGGATTCTAAGAGACAATAAAAAATAAAACAAAACAAAAACTAGTACATCAGAATAGTACAAAATAAACAAACAGAAAAGAAAGAGACTAAGAAAAGGCACAAGAACTAGATATAGATGCAGAGACCCACTCATTCAGACATTCAAGAATAAAAACACTGCACTGGAAGCCGTAATATGTACCGAAGGACCTTGCATGCCTGTGCACAATGCCTCAGTCTCTCTGGGGTCACATGTGCATCCATTCTTGTTTCCTTGGTGTCCTCCATCCCCTCTGGCTTACACTCTTTTTGCCTCTCTTCCACAGGGTCTTCTGAGCACTGAGGTGAGAGAGTTTATGGAAATGTCCCTTTTAGGGCTGACTTTTCCAAGATTTCTCCCTATCTGCACATTGTCTAGCTGTGGATCTCTATATTTGTTCTCATCCACTGCAGGAAGAAGCTTCTCTGATGATGGCTGAGCAAGGCACTGATCTATGAGTACAGCAGAATGTCATAGAGTCATTTTATTGTTATGTTCTTTCAGTAGAACAACAGTCTTTGGTTTTTCTTTGGTCTCTGAGTTGTCTAGTCTTAGGTTTACAGTGTCACGTATGGATTCCATCTTGTGGAACAGGCCTTAAGTCAAATCAGATATTGGTTGGTTACTTTCACAAACTTTATGCCACTATTGCCTTAGCATGTCTTGCAGGACAAAAAGTAGTGTACATCAAAATGTGTATAGCTGGGTTGGTGTCTCCATTTCTCCTTTGGTATCATGCAGGGTATCTTCTGGTACTGAGAACACTAGCCAGTAGAGGTAAAGGCTTTAAGTAAACTCCAGTTGAATTTCTCCGTGTTTAATGGATTGTGTAAGTATTGTCTTCAGAAGTAGGTCCTTACTGTCAGTTTGTGGAGAGCAAACTACACTCTTGGCAACAGCCTGGGTCTTTTGGGGAGTTCCCATGGGATGCCTTAAGGCAACAACTCAATTAGATGTAACCTATTCCTGGTACTAGAAGCTTCATTTAGTGTTAGGAGATGTCCAGGGGGAACCTAGCCAACCCCATTATTTGACAGTTTCCTTTAGAAAGTCTGTCTATCTGTCTATCTATCTATCTATCTATCTATCTATCTATCTATCTATCTATCTATCTATTTGAAACCATCATCTATAGATATATGGGCAATTTCCCTTAGATAGCACACACACATATTTATTTGTTAAAATTTTTTTATTGTATTTGGGCTCCATGCTACCCCTTAAATGGCCCTTAATTTTAGCCATGTCTTTCCATAGTCCATCCTTTATTTACCCCTTCCCATTCCATTCCAAACTGATTCTCCAAAGCAGTTCCCCCCCAATCCATCCATAACTATCTATTCTATTTCTCTTTTCTAGGGATATCTAACTAACCCTACCCCCAATCCTTTACTTTATACCTAACTTCTATGGTTTTATGGATTACAACTTGGTTATCATTGACTTCACAACTAATATTTGCATGTAAGTGAATGTATACCATAGTTGTCCTTTGGAGTCTGGGTTACTTCACTCAGGATGACTTTTCTAATTTCCTTTAATTATCTGTAAATATCAAGATTTCATTTTTTAGGAGCTGACTAATACACTATTATATAAATGTACCACATTTTTTTATTCGTTCATCTGTTGATGGACATCTAGGTTGTTTCTAATTCCTGGCTATTATGCATAGACCAAAAGTGAACATGGTTGAGCAAGTGTCTCTGTGGTAGGATGGGGCATTCTTTGGACACATGCCTAAGAGTGGTATAGCTGTATCTAAAGGTGGATTATTTCTCATCTTCTTGAGGAACCAGCACATTGATTTCAATAGTGACTCTGCAACTTTGTACTCCTGCCAGCAATGCATGAGTGCTTCATTCCCTTCACATCCTGCCAGAATGAGCTGTCATTTCCTTTGTTGATCTTAGTCATTCTTATGAGTGTAAGATGAAATCTCAAAGCAGTTTTGATTTGAATTTCTCTGATGCATAGGATGTTGAATATTTCTTTAAATGCTTCTTAGCCATTTGAATTTCCCCTTTTGAGGATTCTGTTTAAATCTTTATACCATTTTTAATTGGGTTATTTTCTTTCTTGATATTTAGTTTTTTGAGTTCTTTATATATTTTGAATATTAGCCTTCTATTGGGTGCAGAGATGTTAAAAAATCTTTTCTCAGTCTGTAGACTCCTTCTTTGTGTAAATAATGATGTTACATATATAAGAATGTAAATTTCTGGGTCTTTATAAAAGTTAAAAATTAGAAACTAAATGTTATTTTTTCACAAAAACGAAGAATCTGCATTGCTTTAAAGACGTTTGTTGTCTTGGTTTGCTTTATATTGCTGTAATAAATATACTTATCAGAAACAACATAGGGAGGAAAGAGTTTGTTTCGGTTTACAGCTATAGTGCACTATGAAGGGGAGTCTATCCAGGAACTCAAAGCAGGAACCTGGAGGCAGAAATTTAAGCAGAAGCTGTGGAGGAGTACTGATTACTAAATTGATCTCCATTGCTTGCTTATTTTGATTTTTTGTAGCATCCTAGACAACCTACCTGCCCAGGGTTTGTCCATAAGATAATCTGATGGGAACATTTTCTCAGTTAGGGTTTCTTCTTCCCAAATGACCCTAGCTTGCATCAAGTTGACAGAAAACCTAACCATCACACTAGTTCCTCAACAAAAACTTTTCTGATTTTCTTTTAGGGCAGTTTTGGACACTTAAATCCTATTTAGTGGAAGAATTTTACATTGACTCTGTTTTATTTATTCCTCAGACTCTTGGTACATCCACTCATTCATCCTTTTTATACACAGAGACTCAGTGAGCACTTTTTTTTTTTTGCCAAGAACAGTGTGGACTAGATATAGAATAGTGAGCAACACCCCGATACCCCAAGTCTCTGAAAGCAGCTATAAACAGGGGTTACCATCTATGCTTTCAGATGTTTATGATCTTAATAAAATGCCTCTTTTCTTTCCTTGATTCTTAGCTCTGATAACCCATTTCTACACCCCTGCACTGGTTTTAGAAGAGTTGTCTTTTTTGATCATCCCTCTGGAATGTTAAGCTTCACCTTTGTCAATGACTGCATTATTCAGGATCCTTCTTGTCCCACGTTGGGATCTTGGTGTACTATAACTTCAACCACACCACATGCCAGTCCTTGTTCTGTACTTTAGCCGTAGCTTGTCTTAGTTGCATTAGCTTCAAATAACAAATTATCATTGCCATTACCTCTTCAGTGTCTGTTTGCAGTGCTCACAGGCATTTCAACTCTCTTCACTGCCAGGCCTCTTGCTCTGATTACCTTTAATATTTTTTGGTGGGCTACCATGCACTTTGTACATCTCCCCACCCGAGAAGAGTCAATAGAAGGTATGAATGGTGTGAGAGTAAAGGGTGAAAGTGTAGTTCAGAAGACAACTGATTGGCTGGAAAAAATCTTTAGTTGAGGATGGATGTGGAAGGTATGCATCCTGGAATACCCTTGTATGGGGTAAATTAAGGCTTCTTGCCTTCTTCAGTAATTTCCTTTCACATTCTGGTGCTGAAGGGTGAGTGTGTGGTCTCTCTAATAACATACAATGTGCTTTTGATGATAATATCTCACATTTATGACCACTTTTATTTCTGAGTCCATAAAATAGGTCCATAAAAAGATAAGAAAAGTTTTCCTCATTTCTACTTCTATTCCTCTCCAATGTGTCTAATCATTTCAGAAACTTTCAGCTTGATTCCAACAGAGTCATCCAATTGCTTGACCAGTGCAAGAGTGCACACACTACTCTTTTCTGTGAGCATAGAGATCTAGATGTTTTGAATCTGCAGCAGCTACGTCATTCACATGTGGCTTCCTCACTGAACCAGTCACTTTTATCTGCACTCCTCTGTTCATCACACCTTTATGTGTGTGTGTGTGTGTGTGTGTGTGTGTGTGTGTTTCTAGGGACTAAACCCAAAGCCGTTGTATATCCTAAGCAAGCACTTCACTGACAACTCTGCAATCATGGCTATATACAAACATCAAAACTATATATTTCCCTGTGGAATGTTCCTCTACAGTGTGTGAATATATGCCACTGTGGTTGGGTTAATAAAAACTGGCCAATAGCTGGACAGGATACTGTTACAGGGAGAACCAGACTAAGGACACTGGGAAGAAGGTGGACAAAGTCAGAAAAGTCACCAGTGAGACTCAAAAAGGAAACAGGAGGTGCAAGATGAAAGAGAGTTAATACCATGTGACCTAATGTAGATTAATATAAATGGTTCAATTTAAGTTGTATAGGTTAGCTAATATTAAACCTGAGCTATTGGCTGAGATTTTATAATTAACACTGAGTCTCTGTGTCAGTTATTTGGGAACTGGAAGGTGGGAAACAAAAGTTGATCTACTTTTCCAATTTTTCAACTAAAAAGATATAAAAGCCTATAGGATGTCAGACAGTGGTGACACACATATTTAATCCCAGCACTTGGGAAGCAGAGGCAGACAGATCTCTATTAGTTCAAGGCCAGCCTGGTCTATAAGAGCTAGTTCCAGGACAGGCTCCAAAGCTACACAGAGAAACCCTGTTTTGAAAAACAAAACAAAACAAACAAAAAATATTTTGTTATCATCAAGTCCAAATGGATCAAAGACCTGAACATAAATCCAGTTAAACTGAACCTGATAGAAGAGAAAGTAGGCTATTACAAATAATACTGCTATGAACATAGTTGAACAAATGCTTTTGTCATATGATAGGGCATCTCTTGGGTATATTCCCAAGAGTGGTATTGCTGGGTCCAGGGGTAGGTTGATCCCGAATTTCCTGAGAAACCGAAACACTGATTTCCAAAGTGGTTGCACAAGATTGCATTCCCACCAGCAATGGATGAGGGTACCCCTTCCTCCACAGCCTCTCCAGCAAAGGCTATCATCGGTGCTTTTGATTTTAGCCATTCTGACAGGTGTGAGATGATATCTCAAAGTTGTTTTGATTTGCATTTCCCTGATTGCTAATGAGGTTGAGCAT
>NW_026067958.1:5637876-5654760 GCF_014885135.2 Alexandromys fortis | reverse complement strand
CGGGGGGGGGGGTGCACCCACCCACTGAGACAGTGGGGGCTGATCTATTGGGAGCTCACCAAGGCCAGCTGGACTGTGACTGAAAAAGCATGGGATAATACTGGACTCTCTGATCATGGCGAACAATGAGGACTGATGAGAAGCCAAGGTCAATGGCAAGGGGTTTTGATCCTACTTCATGTTCCGGCTTAATGGGAGCCTAGCCAGGTTGGATATTCACCTTCCTAGACATGGACGGAGGGGGGAGGACCTTGGACTTTCCACAGGGCAGGGAACCATGACTGCTCTTCGGATTGGAGAGGGAGGGGGAGAGGAGTGGGAGGAGGGGGAGAAGAGTGGGGGAGGGGAGAAGAGTGGGGGGAGGGGGAGGAAAATGGGAGGCTGGGAGGAGGCGGAAACTTTTTTTTCTTATTCTCAATAAAAAAAAAAGAAAAAAAGGCAATTAAAAAAAAGAAGAGAAAGTAGGAAGTAACTTTTAACACATTGGCACAGGAGACAACTTGCTGAGTACAACTGATGAAGAAAAAAAAAGATCTGATGGAGGAGGGTCATCTGTCTATGTGTTACTTTCATTGGTTAATAAAGAAACTGCCTTGGCCCTTTGCTAGGACAGAAAATTAGGTGGGTGGAGTAGACAGAACAGGATGCTGGGAGGAAGAAAGCAGTGAGGCACACACCATAGCTCTCTTCTCCAAGATGGATGTAGGTTAAGATCCTTCCCAGTAAGCCACCACCTCGTGGTGCTACACAGATTAATAAATATGGGTTAATCAAGATGTGAGAATTAGCCAATAAGAGGCTAGAACTAATGGGCCAAGCAGTGTTTAAAAGAATACAGTTTCCATGTAGTTATTTTGGGTAAAGCTAGCTGGTGTCCTGAAGCTGGGAGGAGGAAAGCGGCCTGCAGCTCCTTCTACAAAGATCAACATTAATAAATGGGACCTTCTGTAAGGCAAATGACTCTGTTTGTAGGACAAAATGACACCTACAGAATGGAAAAAGATCATCAACAACCCCACATCTGACAGAAGGCTGATCTCCAGAAAAAAAATAAATCAAGAATATAGATCTCAAAATAAATGAATAAATAAATAAATGGGGTACAGATCTAAACAGAATTCTCAACAAGAACATTAAATGGCTGAGAAACACTTAAAGAACTATTCAACAACTTTAACCATCAGAAAAATGCAAACCAAAATGACTCTGAGATTCTATCTTACACTTGTAAGAATGGCCAAGATCAAAACAGAAGTGACAGCTTATGCTAGAGAGGCTGTGTAACAAGGGGAAGACTCCTCCATTTCTGGAAGAAGTGCAAACATGTACAACTACTTTGGAAATCAATACAATGGTTTATAAGGAAACTGGGAATCAATCTACCTCAATACCCAGCTATACCACACTTGGGTATATATCTAAAGTATGCTCAATCATACCACAAGGACATGTGTACAACTATAATAATAGCAGCTTTATGTATAATAGACCCTGGAAACAACCTAGATATCTCTAAACCAAAGACTAAATGTTGAAATAGGAGCGGTGGCAGGGCTGCGTCCCCAGCACCCGGCCGCCCGCATGGCTAGCTCATGCCCGAAATAACAACACACAAACTGTATTCATTTAAAGAACTGCTTGGCCCATGAACTCTAGCCCTTACAGGCTAATTCTCGCACCTGGTCTAGCCCATTTCTAATGATGTGTGTAAGCACCCCAAGGTGCGCTTACCGGAAAGATTCTAGCCTAAGTCCATCGTGGGTTGCAGCTGCCTGGGAGAGCTGAGCATGGCGTCTCTGCTCCAGCAGAGCTGTCGGGTCTCTCCGGGAGCAGAGCAGAGTCTGACCTCACTTCCTCTTCCGCCCAGAATTCTATTCTGTTTACTCCTCCCATCTATGTTCCAAGCTGAGGCCAAGCAGTTGGTTTATTATAACTTAACCAATGAAATCAACAGATTGATATATGACACTCCCACATCACTTCCCCTTTTTCTGTTTAAAAAAAAAAAAAAAAAAAAGAAGGCTTTAACTTAACATCCAAAGCTCTAGAAATGACAGAGACATCTCGCTGCCTGGACAGTCACCCAAAGTTCCTCTGTACCGTTGGGGCATCCATCTTCGGCCTACAGGCCCATAGTTTCCAGCAGACATTTCCACAATGCAGGAAATTTCAAAGGCAGTCACTATCTGCTTGTCCTGAAGAATGTCTTGCAGACTCTTTCATGAAGCAGGAACCCCGAAAGATCATCTCACCTTTAGGCAAGTTCAGCAGTCCTCTCTCTGCGGGTTCTCTGTGTCCAGTTTATGCAATAGTCCAGGCAAGAGCAGTTTCTTGCCAAATGGCTATCAAACTCCATAAGGATCCTCTTCGATGCCCATCTTCCTCTTGAAGTAGATTGGTGATGCCAGGAGCAGAGTGTCTCATTGTCATGAGAAGTCCTAAGTTATTAAAACATTTAAAATGCCATATTCTATAATCTTTGAAAAATATGAAGAATGCCTATCTAAAATATATGTATGCACATCTAGAAAATCTTAACTAACATGACTACAAACTTAACTATTATTAATGATTATTCATTAACAACTTATATTTCCTAATTATACATTACATTTTAAAATGAACTACACAACACAATACCTTAATCAAGATCAAAAATGCATATAACAAAATTGACCTTAAAATCCATACCAATGCAAATTATTCATATCTATATCATATCCCCCTTTAAATGTAAAAGAACATTTGTAAACAATATTTGGGAACATGGGCGTAGTTTTTTCTCTCCAAACTGCTTCCTGCTGAATGGGGGCGCTGTTAATTAGGTCTTTTGTGGTATAACCTGTGTGCTAGTTTCATCTCAGTTGGAAGTTGAGCGAAGCAATTTTTTGAAGGTATTCACAGCAACCGTTCAGGAGGGCGTGGTCCATCATACCATATCGGAATAGAAGAAATGAACAGGGTCTCATCCTCTGTGAAAACAAAATAAGAAACTCCTTTTGAAAGCATCACGTCCTTAGATCCAAATATCAAAGCCAAGGCATTAAAATCTCTACGTTGGATTAGTTCAGCAGCATTTATAAACAAATATCTTTTAGCATCTGTTGCTCCTTCCTCAGCATTCAAACAATTCAAAGAGAGCATAATAGCATACAGTATCAAGATTCTCTGTGTATTTTCCATCTTTGTGAGCTTTATTTTAACCTCTATTAAGTTTATTTTTACTTTCATTTTATATTCTCTGTATCTCTGTCCTGGAATAACTCTGTAGACCAGGCTGTCCTTGAACTCTCAGAGATCTGCCTGTCTCTGCCTCCCAGGCATTGGGATTAAAGGTGTTTGCTACCACACCTTGAACTCACAGAGATCTGTTTGTCTCTGCCTTCTAGGCACTGGGATTAAAGGCGTGTACTACCACACACAACTTCTCTTTTTCTTACTTTTTTTTAAGAACTTTTAACTTTTAGCTTGCATATATTTTTAACACACTGTAAATCATTTAAACATTTTCTTTATCTTTGAATCTCTTTACTGTATCTCTCTCTGTTTTTCTGACCACAGGAGCCTTTAAATTACTGAGCAATATGAGTAGGATTAAAGCCGTGGCTTTGCCAGCTAGATCCAGTCCATTCCTTAGCTTTCCAGCCTCATGGCGGAGATACAGGCTGTAGCCGCGTTTATAGGCACAATTCTATGGCGTTTCAAGGTCCCTGCCAGCAAGCGAGCTACAACAGACAACAGTCAAGTCCTCTCTCTGTAGTTGGCCCTCCTGCCTCAGTCAGAGTTTGCCCTGGCAGGACGGCCCAGAAAGCCGGCATTTTTAAACAGCACAACTTTTTTCCTGCTACGGCTGAAAACCGAAAAGCATGCGTTCAGCTTTTCACCAACACCGTTTAAGTGTTTCGTGGCAGGACCTCTTAATGAGCTGCAGGGTTTTGCAGCTGAAGCTGAGTCAGGAAGCCTCTCTTAGATGAGAGCGCTTGCTTGCCTCTAGCAAGCGGAGCAGACCCAAGAAATTTCTGCTACCAAGAAAACATGCTTCACTCCATTCTTTCCCAAGCTTTCTCAGGCTTTTTGTGGATTCAGTTAGCCACACGTCTGGGCGCCATCTGTTGAAATAGGAGCGGCGGGGCTGCGTCCCCAACACCCCGGCCGCTTGGCTAGCTCATGCCCGAAATAACAACACACAAACTGTATTCATTTAAAGAACTGCTTGACCCATGAACTCTAGCCCTTACAGGCTAATTCTCGCACCTGGTCTAGCCCATTTCTAATGATGTTTGTAAGCACCCCAAGGTGCGCTTACCGGAAAGATTCTAGCCTAAGTCCATCGTGCGTCTACCCAGGAGAGCTGAGCATGGCGTCTCTGCTCCAGCAGAGCTGTCCGGTCTCTCTGGGAGCAGAGCAGAGTCTGACCTCACTTCCTCTTCCGCCCAGAATTCTATTCTGTTTACTCCTCCCATCTATGTTCTAAGCTGAGGGCCAGCCAAGCAGTTTCTTTTATTGCTCAGCCAATGAAATCAACAGATTGATATATGACACTCCCACATCAACTAAATTTTAAAAAGCTGTACATTTATGCAATGGAGTACTACTCAGGTATTAAAAGCAATTACATATTGAATTTAAAGGCAAATGGATGGAGCTAGGAAAAAAAATCATCTTGAGTGAAGTAACCCAGAAGGACAAGCATGGCATGTACTCACTTATAAGTGGATATTAGCTGTTAAGTAAAGGATAATTATGCTATAATTCAAACCTCGAGAGACTAGATAACAAGGAGGGATCAAGGGGGGAAGACCAGGTCTACCTTGGAAGGGGAAACAGAAGAGAACTTGTAGGTAGACTGGAGGTAGTAAGAGATGGGAACCTGAGGGATCAGGTTGGTTGATGGATGGGGAAAGTGCTGAAATAGATGACCAGAAAGGGGGACATTGACAAGTCAGGTAGAACTGGTGCAAGGGAATCTCCCATGTATCTACAGAGATGACCAAACTAAGACTCCTAGCAATACCAGATATGTGCCCAAACTGGCCATCTCCTGTGACCAGTCAAAAATCTCAGTGGAGGGATTGGGACACCCTGTCCTGTCATTGGGATGTGCTGGAGGAAGAGTGGCTCACAGATTGTGGGAGTGGCCAACCAATGACTGGTTCTTTCTAAGACCCATGTCATGAAAATAAACCCACCTCTGACACTGCCTGGAGTGCCAGAACCCACAGGCTGGATGGCCCAGGGACCTAGGATAGAACGTTGATGGAGCTGCGGGCTGTGTTCCTGCCACCCTGGCTCCCAGCCACCTGGCTAGCTTATGCCCCAAAATAACAACAGACAAATTGTATTCTTTTAAACACTGCTTGGCCCATTATATCTAGCCTCTTCTCGGCTAACTCTCGCACCTAGACTAGCCCATTTCTAATGATGTGTGTAGCACCCCAAGGTGCGCTTACCGGGAAGATTCTAGCCTACATCCATCCTGGGTCAGAGCTTCATCGATCACGTCTGCCCAGGAGAGGGGAGCATGGCACCTGAGCTCACTTCCTCTTCCTCCCAGCATTCTGTTCTGTTTACTCCACCCACCTATGTTCTAACCTATCAGGGCCAAGCAGTTTCTTTATTAATTAACCAATGACCTTCCTCCATTAAGAACCAAACATGATTGGAGAAAAAAAAAATGTCAAGGCAATAATGCCTAATGATATTCTGCTATACCCATAGATTGGCACCTACCCTAACTGTCATCAGAGAAGCTTCATCCACCTACTGATGTAAATGGGTGCAGAGACCCACAGCCAAATATTTGGCCAACCTCTGGGAATCCTGCTGATAAGAGAGAGGAAGAATTGTAGGAGACAGAGGGGTCAAGGACATCACAAGAAAGCCCAAAGAATCAAATAACCTGGGCTCAGAGTCTGAACCAACAACCAGGGAACCTGCATGAGACTGACCTGGGCCCTCTACATATATAAGACAGTTGTGTATCTTGGCCTTCTTGCGGGACTCCTAACAGTGGCAACTGGGACTGGCCCCAACCTATCTCTCATAGTGATAGAGATATCACTTGCCAGCCTTAATACAAAAGGAAGTGAGTGATTAGTCATACTGTAACTTCATATACCATGTTTTGTTGATACCCATGGAAGACCTGCCATTTTCTGAACAGAAATGCAGGAGGAGTGGATGGGGGTGGGGTGAGAGCAGAGGGTAGGTGGGAGGAAAGAATGGGAGGATAGGAGAAAGGGGAAACTGATTTCAGGATGTAAAATAAATAAATAAATTCAATTTTAATAATTGGAAAATATAAATAAAAATTCCCACAAACAGCCACATATTATCAATCTAAATTCAACAATTACTGGCATTTTACCACATTTGCACCCTTCTGTGTATATACATCTGATTTGTTTTGTTTTTATTGGACCATTTAAAAGATGCATAGAATCTGCAGAGTTCATGGGATATTAGTTTTAAGTTCTTCAGTATGTAGCTTCACAGAGTAAACTTGTTGATTAGCAAACCAAAATATTACTATTTTTGGTTTGATATAACATTATCGGATAATATTTGGGATATTCTTGAAACTATGTATGTATTCTTTATGCCAATAATATCAGTTTTAGCTATCTTCCAGTCTAGGATCTAATCAACACCAAGTATTGAATTTGTCATTTTTCTTCAACCACTTTTATTTTTAAACAATGACTCTGGTTTTATAGTTCAAGTGTGGATACCAATGCAATTGTAGAAAAAATAATGCCTTGGGCTTATTGGAAGCATTTTTTCCTGAATTGTAAATTCACTAACATTATTTGTCTTTGAATTGATTTTGGTCCAGTTAAAATTAATTACACATTTGTAAATCAACAAAGGATCTCTTAATGGCCAACACCATGTCTTACTTTATACTATTAACATAAACTGAGAAAATTACACTCATTATAACATTTATAGCTTGGAAATTGCTGTTTCAATTAGAAATATTGTAATTCACAAGGTCCATTTCCCCCATAACTAAGATACATAAACATTATGTCTTTAACCACCAACCACTTCTTCTGTCCATGTTCATATTACTCCTTTCCCCCAATTTTCCTCCATTTCTTTCACTTCTGTTTTTCTCTTTTTCCATTCCATTCATCTTCTCCTACCTGCCGCTTTCTGTAGAGAGATCAGCCTGTCTTCGTTAGGAGCATTTTATGGCAAGTAATAAACACTGAGACATTTAGTTAAAAGGCATAGAGGTGATTCCTGGATCTATTACAGGCTGGATGACTATTAAGGATTGTCTAAATGAGTCTCTGTATATCAACGAAATGAAAGGGGATAAACACAGTCTGAGCAAAGGAAAACAATCCAAGACACAAGGAAGTCAATCACCTCACCAAGTTTACATATTCACTAAATGATGACACTGGCATGTTCCCCAGAGCAGGTGAAGCCAGAGTTCAGGAGCCTCGTATTCTGCTCCTCCATCTCTTCAAAGTCAAAAGCAAAAGGATACCTGAATCTACAGTCACACTTTTTGTCTTTATGATGCCCATGTGGCCATTTCTCTCCCATTTGGTAGGGAGTTTTCAAATGACTTTCTTTGGCCATCTTGTCCCTGGGTACCCTTTCTTGATGGCATTTGGCTTTCTGTTCTCTGTAGCTATCTCCAGAATATACCTCTCATTGTCTTCTGTAGCTAGCAGGTTCCCAGGGACTGTGGGCTGTGGTCATTTAATTTCACTAACTTCAGCTTTTGTTTGTGGCCAGAAGAGAAAAAGGCTTCTCGTCTGTAAGCTGAGAAAACACAAAATGTCTCTTATAGTGCAACAAAGTCATCTTCTCTGCTAAGATGCTGTTCTAGTTTTCTTTCTGTTGCTGTGATAAACAGTATTCTCAAAATCATCTTGGTGAAGAAAGAGTTTATTTCAGCTTTAGCTTACAGTCCATCATTTAAGGAAACCAGAGGAGGAGCTGAGACAGAAACCTGAGGAAGAGAACGAAGAGAACTGAAGCAAAGAACATAGAGGACACTGCTTACCGGCTTGACTCCTCTGGTTGGCTCAATTACTTTGAGATACAGCCCAGACCTACCTGCCTAGTGATGGCACTGCACACGGTAGGTTGGTCTATTTTATATCAATTAGCAATTAAGAAAATACCTCAAATACATGCCCACAGGTAAATCTGACCCACGCAGTTTTCAGTTGAGATTCTCTTTTCCCTTAACTCCAGGTATGTGACAAATTAATTGCTGAAGTTATGATAATATAGATTTCTTTCTCTGCTGCAGGCTCTAATCCTTCAAAACCCCTTCAGTTATGTCCTAGTTATCAATTATTAGACATTCAAAGGGGTCCAAGGGTGGCAAGAAAACAGGTATGATATTTGGATTTCCTCCGTTATTTGAAATTTTTTCTTTGGGAAAATGTGACAGCACATTTTCCCAAGTAAGGATAACAATTATGCAGTTTGAAGGATGCTTGTGAGTATTAAGTAAAATAAATCATGAAAAATACAGAAGAAAGAAACTAGTAAACAAGAAAGAACTATTTTTATTTATCTTGACAAAAATATCTTACATGAATTGAGGCAATTTTCTCTGAGACTGACACTATATTTTTGTGGTCATTACTATTCTTGTGATAATAAAATACATTCATCTCACTGAGGCTTGACATATATCCAAGATGCTCAGCAATGATACTGAATATATTAATCTTTTGTTGTGCCTGGCTATTTTTTTCTGCTTTGTTATCTTTCAGAAACTGTAGTTGACTATAAAGATTTGCTATCATGACTTTATTTAAATAGAGTTGCTTATTTTCTCGGAAAATTGTCTGAAATAAATAGCAACAACATGTGACTTTTTATTTAAGGGAGTAAATATATTCCTCATAAATTTGCAAGAAATAGATATTGCAGGTGTTAATTACCTGAATGTTGACACGTTGGTTTTAATCTTGGAAGTCATTATAAATAAGACTCCCATGAACAATTGGAAAAGTAAAAGTCATTATTAATCTGAAACCAGGACATTTCAACCTCAACACCACTGAAATATGGTGCTGTGTGCTTCTCTTTTGGGGTGCAAGTGGCAAGTTGTCCCATGTAATGCAGGCTGTTACACAATATCTTGACATCTATTTTTGTGCTGGTTGGGTTTTTGCCAACTTGATATAACCTAGAGAGAGAAGAAGGAGCCTCAGTTGAGAAGCTTCCTCCATCAGATCAGCTTGTGGGCAAGTCTGTGTGTGTGTGGGGGGATGTTTTCTTGATTTATGTTTGGTGTAGGAGTGCCCAGGCCACTGTGAGAAATGCCATGCAATGGCAGGTGATTCTGGATTGTCTAAGAAAGGTAGAAGAGCAAGCCATTGGAGCAAGGCAATAAGCAGCATCCCTCCATGGTCTCTGCTTCGATTCCCACCCCTAGGTTTCTGCTTTGAGTTTCTGCCTTCACTTCCCTTCTTGATGTACTGTAAGCTGTTCGGTAAATAAATCCTTTCCTCCCAAAGTGGTTTTGAGTCTGGACATTTATCAAAACAATAACAGTCAGCTAGGACAATGTGCTGGTGGTAATAGTGTTTTTTGGATGACACAACCAAAATGCCTCCAGAGACTGCTAAGGGTGCCCTGGGAATAGGACTGGTATGAAATCTATGGTTAAAAATCACGGTCATTGGAATGAAAGAAGTCAAAGTACCTTTGTTTGTAGACAGCATTATAGTATACATAAGTAACCCTAAAAGTTCCACTGAAAAACTCCTGCAGCGGATAAGCACTTTCAGCAAGGTAGCAGGATACAAAATTAAATCACAAAAATCAGTAGATATAAACGACAACTGGGAAATAAATCAGAGACTGAGAAAGAAACCAGGGAAACAATACCCTTCACAATAGCCTAAAATAGTATAAAATATCTTCAGGTAACTCTAACCAAGAAAGTGAGATACTTGTATGATAAAAAACTTTTAGGACATTGAGGAAAAGAAGTTGCAGAAGATGGAAAGATTTCCCATGCTCATGGATCAGGAGGATTGATATAGCAAAAATGGCCACCATACCAAAACCAAATCTCCAGATTCAATATAATTCCTGTCTAATTCCAACATAATTTTTCACAGCTCTTGAAATACAATATTCAGCTTTGTATGGAAATACAAAATACTCAGAATATCTAAAACAATTATGAATAAGAGAACTATTGGAAGTACCACCTTTCCTGACATCAGCTTTTTCCTCGGAGCTATAATAAAAAAAACAGCATGGTACGGACACAAAATCAGACATGTTACTCAATGGAATAAAATTGAAGACCCAGACATAAATTCAAACACCTATGGATATCTGATTTTTGATAAAGGAGCAGACTGGAAAAACACACTGGAAAAAATACAGCATCTTCAACAAATGAGGTAGGTCATGCTGGCTACATGTAGAAAAATGCAAATAGATCCATATTTACCACCCTCCACAAAACTCAACTGTAACACAAATTTTAACTGTTCACAGTAAATACTCAGAGGGTGAAAGCTGAGATATCAGAGAAGCAGAGTGGCCAGCCACTAGAGAGACTTTATCCCTTTACCAATGCCCAGACCGAGGGGGTGATCCTATCCTCATACAGTCTCCTCAGACTTCATCCTCTGACTGACTGCTTCATACTGCACCTCCAGACTGCATCTCCAGACTGCAACTGTCTCCACCAAACTTCAGACTGCAACTGAGCTCCTGTCTCCTCCTACCTTATCTTCCTTTCTCTGACCAGCCATTCATTCCTATCTCCACTTCCCTAGTGCTGGTATTAAAGGTATGTGACTTCCAAGTACTGGGATTAAGGGTGTGAGGTACAATTGCATGACCTCTAATGGCTTAGCTCTATACTCTGATCTTTAGGCAAACTTTATTTGTTAAAACACAAACAAAAAGTCACTATACTCAACTTCACTGGGTCAAAGACCTCAATGTAAAGCCAGATACACTGAACCTGATAGAAGTGAAAGCGAAGAACAGCCTTGAACTCATTGGCACAGCACAAAGCATTCTTAACAAAATACTATTATCACAGGTGATAAGATCAACAACTGACAAATGGGACCTTATGGAAAAGCTTCTGCAAGGCAAAGGACATTCCCATTCAGAGAAAGAGGCAGCCTACAGAGGGGGAAAAGATTTTTTACCAACTCTATGTCTGATAGAGAACTAATATCCAAAATATACAGGGAACTCAGAAAACTAGATGCCAAGAAAACAACCCAATTAAAAAAATGGGTACAGACCTAAACAGAGAATTTTCAAAAGGAACTCAAATAACTAAGATTCACTCAAAGAAATCTTCAACATTCTTAGTCATCGAGGAGATGTTAATCAAAACTACTTCAAGGTTTCATCTTATACCAGTCAGAATGGCTAAGAACAATGAAAAGTCAGAATGAATGACTAAGATCAACAAAACAGTGACAGTTCATGTTGGTAAGGATATAGAGTAAGGGGAAAATTTATCCATTGCTGGTGGGACTAAAAACTTGTATCACCACTACGAAAATCAGTGTGGTGGTTCTTTAGAAAGATGGGAATCAATTATGAGTGAATACATCCCATGTTCCTCTTTTTGGGTCTGGCTTACCTCACTCAGGATAGTGTTTTCTATTTCTGTCCATTTGCATGCAAAATTCAAGAAGTCATTATTTTTTACTGCTGAGTAGTACTCTAATATGTATATATTCCATACTTCATCCATTCTTCCATTGAAGGGCATCTAGGTTGTTTCCAGGTTCTGGCTATTACAAACAATGCTGCTATGAACATAGTTGAGCATACACTTTTGTTGTATGATAGGGTATCTCTTGGGTATATTCCCAAGAGAGGTATTGCTGGGTCTAGGAAGGAGGTGGGAGGTCCTTGTACTTCCCACAAAGCAGGGAACCCTGACTGCTCTTCAGACTAATGAGGAAGGAGGAGTTGATTGGGGGAGGGGGAGAGAAATGGGAGGCAGTGGCGGGGAGGTGACAGAAATCTTTAATAAATAAATAAACAGAAGGAAAGAAAGAAAGAAAAAAAGAAAGAAAGAAAGAAAGAAAGGAAGGAAGGAAGAAAGAAAGATGGGAATCAATCTACCTCAAGATCTAGCTTTACCGCTCTTGGGTATCTAGCCAAGGAATGCCTCACCCTACCTCAGAGGCACTTGCTCAACCATGTTCACTGCTGCTCTGTTAATAGTAGGTAGAAATAAAAAACAATATAGTTGTCTATCAAGAGATGGATGGATAAAGAAAACATGGTACATTTACAGAAAGGAACATTGCTCAGTCAGTAAAAAGAATAAAATCATGAAACTAACAGGTAAATGGATGGAATTAGAAAAAAATCATCCTGAGTGAGGTAACTCAGACCCAGAAAAACAAATATGGTATGTTTCTGTTTAATGCTGATATTAGCTGTTAAATTAATGGTAACCAAGCTACAATCCATAGAACCACAGAGATTATGCATAGAGTAAGGTACTAGAAAAGGACAGATAAATCTTCCTAGGAAAATAAAATAAAATATGTATTTATGAATGGATGAAAGGATCATGTGGGGATGGTAAATGAGAAGAGGATGAGGGATAATAAAGCTTTTAGTCATGTTAGTTAGGTTTTCTAGATATATAGAAATATATTTCAGATGGATAGGTATTCTTCAAGTCTTTCAAAGACCTTCAAAATATGGCAACTAAAATGTTTTAAAAACTTAGGACTTTTCATGATAATGAGACACATCTGCAGCATCAATTACTTCAAGAGGAAAATGGACATCAAAGAGGCTCCTTATAGAGTTGGCTAGCCATTTAGGCAAGAAACTGCTCTTGCCTGTACTACTTGACGAACTGGATATGCAGAACCCACAGAGAAACGACTGCTGAACTTTCCTAAAGGTGAGATGGTCCTTCAGGGTTCCTGCTTCATGAAAGAGTCTGCTAGACATTCTGCAGGATACAGAAGAAAGTGGCTGACAAACTGCCAATATAGGTGGAACTGTCTTTGAAATTTCTTGCTTTATGGAAAAGTCTTCCAGATACTATGAGCCAGTAGCCTGAAGATAGATGCCCCAATGGTACAGAATAACTTTGGGTGACTGTCCACAAACAAGAAGTCACACTTTAAAGGCTGGTATTCCAAAGCTAGGGGTAGAATGAATTCTCACAACACCTCCTCTTTTTGCTTAAATAAGAAGGCTCTAATCCTAACATAAAACTATATATTCTAAGAACAATTATCAAGTATTGTCCAGAAGAAAGAAATGGTAATAGCATACACAAAAATGAAACTATAACCAGCAAGAACAGCATTGAGCAAGAAACAATACGAAATGTTCAGGCTATAGAGATTATTCTAATAGCTGAAGGATCTAAGTTTTGTACTTAAAATGCTTTATCTAAGATATGAAAAGATGGTTACTGTGACTATCTAGTCTTTAACCCCTTCAAGACCTGATAAGGTAAATAATATTGCCTGAAATATTACAATAAGCAGTAAGTGCAAGCAAGTGACCTCCAAAATAGGCAAGAAATGACAGAGACAATTGGCTGCCTGGACAGTCATCCAACATTGGGACAATCAACTTTGGCTATAGGCCTAGAATATCTGACAGACCATTTTCAGAAGCAGGAATATTGGAAAGACTGTCCTACCCTGTCTTGGTAAGGTTCTGCAGTCACTTATCCTTGTAATCTGTTTTTCTAGGTTTGACTGTGTGCTTACTGTCATCATTGAAGGCAAGGACAGTTCTTTGCCCAATAGGCCAGTTTTGTCAAGAAAAAAAAAACTCCATATGGAGTGCCTTCAGTGCCTAACATTTTCTCAGGAGTAGATCAGTCCTGCCAGAACAGTCATGTCTCACTTCAAAAGAATTATAAGTTAGTAAAACATTTAAATACCATATTTTGTGGGTCTTTAAAGTATTTGAAGATTAATTATCTATACAGAATATATCTTGTGGATCTCAAGGACCTAACTAACATAAGTATGACAAGCATGGGTGACTATTAACCTGTAATTCTTAGTAACCTATATAGCTTGAGGACTAAGGTTCACATTATAAAAATAAACAATCTCCAAACATGTGTGCAGCATGAGGACAATGATCTCAAAATGTTAACAATATATAATCTTATTCAAAATTATATTTGTCATAATGTATATCTTCCATTTCTATTTATAATATTTTATACAGAAATGTAAAATTATCATTTTCATACTGTATATATGTTTTTACTTCTGCTTTAAATACTTGTACATTGATACAATTAAGAATATTTTTGTCATGTTGCACTATATATTTCTATTTCTGATTTTGTATCAATACACAAATTATCTTAGACAAGAATACAAAAATAGTCTTACATATATATCAGTATATAATAATCTATCAATGTAAATTTTCTAAAACTAATAGTTACTAAAATAGTTTACAAGTACATACACCAGTCTACCACATTATTTTATGCTATATTCCCTCAACACTAGATAGTCCATAAACCTAGGGGAAAACCAAAGCTCCTATCCTACTAAAAGAATCCAGCAATAAAATGACTCCAAATGACATTCTGCTATACCCATAGATCAGTGCTATGTTCAGCCATCATTAGAGAAGCTTCCTCTTGCAGCAGATGAAAACAAATACAGAGATCCACAGCCAGACATGAGAGAGAGACCTTGTTATACTTAGGCTTAAGTAGGATGTCGCTATCAAATCCCTCCCCTCAGTGCTCAGGAAAGCCTTCAGAAGAGAAGATAGAAAGAATGTAAGAGCCAGAGAAATGGAAGATATCAAAGAAACAAGGCCCATGTATGAGCTCACAAAGACTGAGGCAGCATGCAGAGGGACTGTACCAGATGGGGTACTAGAGCTGAAAGAGAAGTAGACACATATACCATTCCTAACCCAGAAGCTATCTCCAGTTGATAACCACTTGCAATGAAAACTTAGTTTTCTCCAAGGCAATCTCACTGGCAAACTGCTCTTAAGGGTAGCTGCATGCCCAAAAGTAGATGGCAAACAGAAAACCAACTCAGAGGCATCTTTGGATGTTCCTTATCTCATAACGGTGTGTCAGGGCTTTAAAAATTAATCTAATTTTTAATTTTTATTTTGAGTACACTTTTTCTCTTTTTTACCCTATAGGTCCTTTCGGTATATATTATGGTTTCCAGCTTAGTTTTAGTAATGATATTCCTTTAGAAGCCTGTTTGTTTAATTATGAGAGACAGAACAGGAATGGGTCCAGATATGAAGTAGGTGAGGGGGGGCTGGAAAGAGTAGAGGGAGGGGAAACCACAATTAGGATATGTTTGTGTGCAAAAAAAATGGTTTTATTTCTAAATGGGGGGAAAGAAGAAATTGCCATCATAAATCCACAATTCCTCCCCCCCCCCCCCGTAGTTTGTCTACGAGTTGAAAAAACAGTTCCCTTTTGGTGAAACAAAGATACAGAGAAGAAAGCAGATGAGGATAGGCCATTCCTATTGATTCTGTACCCAGGGTGTTCTAGTCAAGATGTGTCCCTCCAAAGGAAAAGGATCCGCCCACATCCCCTCAATTGCCCTTGCCATTCTCACTGCTGACACGTTGTTCTCAGCACAGAAAAGTGCCTGCAACTTATTGCAGAATCCAATACCAATTTCCTCCTCACAATTTGAGCTATTGTTCTCCTTTCAATATCACGTGAACACATTTGCCTCCTGCCATTTCACAACAGCCATTTCTCTCAGACACTATAAACTTAAGAATGCAGTGTACACAATTAAATGGTCTTTTAAAAGACTTTGTAAAGCTCCACGGACTCATTTAAAGAGTGACTCATTATATTATCTGTCTCAGAGGCGAAACCACTTCCATTCCCTTGTTTATTGCTTTCTTACATAGGGTGCTTGAAGTTTTAAAAGTCTGGAAGTCTGGTACAGCAAAATCTTAACCTGTCTTTGAATCAAGACAATGTAGAGGTCAAGGGTCATGAGGACATTAAAACTTCTAACAGATCTTTGATAGCGACAAACATACTTGGTTTTATCAAGCCATTTCTTGCTTTCTCTTTTTGCCTCTACTAAAATAACTATAGATCCATACATCAAATGGCTACCCTTATATTGGGGGAGTCCCTGTAAGAGACTAAAACAAAAATTTTCCATTTCATCAGAAATGTATAGGCTTGGTTTCACAAGGACCAGAGATGCTAGACCCGACTGGCCTCATCTCCTGGCTGCTTCATCCCATTCCTACCTTTGACATCTCTCAAATCAAACTGAGAGGGATAGTGATCGGGGTCTCATTTCTTCTTAAGTCATAAAATGTGGCTGAAGACTATTCAGGCTCAAGAATCTGATAAGAAAATAGAAAAAAACTAGATTACAAAGGAGGTTTGGAATAGTTTCTGTTATTCTGAGCCTTTTGTAACTCTAATCCTCTATAGCTGGAAGAGGGGCAAGATCAATCTGCCCAACAAGGGAACTGCCTCTGAAAGGACCACTGTGCAGTGTCCAAATTCTTGTGTGATCTTTGCCTGTCTTGTTCTGATGCTTTGCTTTTTAGGTAATGTTGAAATATGAAGCGGCGGCGGGGCTGCGTCCCCAACACCCCGGCCGCTAGGCTAGCTCATGGCCGCTAGGCTAGCTCATGCCCGAAATAACAACACACAAACTGTATTCATTTAAAGAACTGCTTTGCCCATGAACTCTAGCCCTTACAGGCTAATTCTCGCACCTGGACTAGCCCATTTCTAATGATGTGTGTAAGCACCCCAAGGTGTGCTTACCGGGAAGATTCTAGCCTCCATCCATCGTTGCGTCTACCCAGGAGAGCTGAGCATGGCGTCTCTCTGGGAGCAGAGCAGAGTCTGACCTCACTTCCTCTTCCGCCCAG
>NW_026067958.1:5632526-5635207 GCF_014885135.2 Alexandromys fortis | reverse complement strand
CCTCTTCCGCCCAGCATCCTATCCTGTTTATTCCGCCCACCTATCTTATAACCTATCAGGGCCAGCAGTTTCTTTATTACTCAGCCAATGAAATCAACAGATTGATATATGACACTCCCACATCACTTACACACATCATTAGAAATGGGCTAGTCCAGGTGCGAGAATTAGCCTGTAAGGGCTAGAGTTCATGGGCCAAGCAGTTCTTTAAATGAATACAGTTTGTGTGTTGTTATTTCGGGCATGAGCTAGCCAAGCGGCCGGGGTGTTGGGGACGTAGCCCCGCCGCCCACATTTCAACAAGGTAATTCTTACCTCAGCCTTCACCCCTTCTTTATAGTTTCAATTAGTTTTGTGAAATCATGGTAAGCTGTGTCTATGTGGCTCTCAGCTTGCAGCAATCCAGCCCCGGGCCACAGCATCTGCCATCCCTGATCCAAAGGAAGCAAGAGGAGAGACAGTCTTGAAATCACTCAGACAGGCTTCCATTTCAGAAATCACCTAAGGTTAAAATCTCCTGCGTCTCTACCCCAAACTGGGCAGAGTTAGGATGAATCCCTTAACTTCTTTACTTGCATTTACACGCTATGACTATCTCAGCAGAAGTCGTCCAAGCAACAGTTAGGATTGTACTTGTCCATCAAGAAAATCTGGATCTGATGAAGATTTCCTTTCCTCCTTCCCTTCCTATTGCTGTATCACTTACTTTGTGGCAGGTTCTTTTCTAGACTGTACAGAAAGTCCTTAGGTTATTGGGGCCCTGTCTGCCTGGGGACTGTGGAATCTTGTTCTTTGTCCTTGCCTCACTGAGCTGAGCAGTTTACTTTGCCACGTGTTCCTCATCATTGTCGTCTGGTACCCAGAACAGAGGCGTAAAGCAAAGGGTCCATCTACTTGTGAACTGGAACACTCACAACTGTTGGCTGATGGCCCTTTTCTCTCTCAGATAATTACCTCAGGTATCTCTATATAGCGATAAAACGAAACATGTTGATTTTCAGTCTACTTGGGGTGTCCGGTGTCCTAAATTTTTTCCAATGTCTCTCATTTCTTCTGCTCAGGACAGTGTCTTTCTTTGACACATAGCTCACCTCTTAGGAAAAACTTTCTCTTTACATTTTTCTCCATTATTCCAGTAACCTTAAGAACTCTACACTCCAAATTGCCAACTTAGACTGAAAAAAGTTCCTGTCAGTCTGATGAGGAATTGAAACACAAAGTTTCCAGGTCATGAAGAAATGATAAATTGTTTCACAAGATCTTGGGTGATTGGGCATCTGACATGCCTCTTCATTCCTATAATGAAAACCCCGTGCTCTAAATAAAAATGTTCCCTCTTGGTGCTGGCATGTAACTCATGGGTGGAGCACATTTTGAATGTGAAAGAAAGAAATTAAATAAAGGCTAGGAAGAGCCTAGGACATCTAATTATATCCAGCAGAGGAATGTGGGCTCATTGAATCCTGCCAACTGAAAAACATGGAGAGTTGTTTTTATTTTAAGAGACTTTTCTACCATAAATTTCTAGTCAATCAACAGAAATGCAAACTATTGTGATGTGTTATCTTATATTTGGACTTTCTACATGGACTGTAATCATTTCTATTTTTGTGAGTAGGAGAAACAATAGTCATTTTAAAGCTGCTTTCTTGGAAACCTATGGAAGAGTAAGTTTGTAAAATAAAGACAAGACAATTAAGCATCACTAACAGAAAGGAAAATGAGCTCCCACAAGGGCATATTTCATATATTCAGAAACGTATTTCAATGGAATATAATTTCCTTTCCTGATGGCAGCATGTCCATCATCACAATGTTATGTGATAAGGCTTCTCTTTCTCATCTGAACTCCTTGTCTTCTGGCACACAGGAGCCGCTACTATAAACAAGGCCTTGAATATATATCACTCATCCTAATTTCATATGTTTACCCAGCCATTTTCTCATTTCTTTTCTGGGGAGGTAATTTTATTTCTGTTTGTGCACGTTCTATGTTGTGTTCTGTCCTTAACAAACCAACCTTCCTTTCTTTCTTTCTTTCTTTCTTTCTTTCTTTCTTTCTTTCTTTCTTTCTTTCTTTCTACTTTTGGTTTTTTGAAACAGGCTTTTTCTGTATCTTTGGAGCCTATCCTGAAACTAGCTCTTGCAGACCAGGCTGGCTTTGAACTCACAGAGATCTGCCTGCCTCTGCCTCCTGAGTGCTGGGACTAAAAGCATGCACCACCACCGCTCAGCAACAAACATTTCTTAAGTTACCATTTCAAGGCAATCTACTGACCCATCAAGCTCACCTTATTGGAATCTACTGTTTGTACATTCACAGTAGTGCTTAGCTCTCGTTTCCACCAGATTTATCTCAAACCCACAAGGGGTGAGGTTTCTAAGTAGCTCCTTCCTCAGATACATTTTTATACCAGATGAAAGGAGAGGACAACTGGCCAGGTCCTCAGGTGGGAAAGCCCACTTAGATGATGTATGAATTGGAGTCAACATGATGACATTTTATCCTAATCAAATGACGTGAGATAAGGCCTCTCTTGGGTATATTCCCAAGAGTGGTATTGCTGGGTCCATGGCTGGTTGATCCCGAATTTCCTGAGAAACCTCCACACTGCTTTCCAGAGTGGTTGCACAAGTTTGCATTCCCACCAGCAATGGATAAGTGTACCCCTTTCTCCACA
>NW_026067958.1:5527585-5631532 GCF_014885135.2 Alexandromys fortis | reverse complement strand
CCCTGATTGGTCTTTGGACTGACGAGGGAGGGGGACTTGATTGGGGGAGGGGGAGGGAAAGGGGAGGCAGCGGTGTGGAAGAGACAGAAATCTTTAATAAATAAATAAATAAATAAATAAATAAATAAATAAATAAATGACGTGAAATAACAGACATGGTTGGCTTTATTCCCAGTTCCAGGAAAATTGAGTCATTAAAATCTCTCAGATTTTCCTTTCCTTTTATTCCAGAAAATTTTTTTGTGGATCACTAGCCTCAACAATCCATTTACTATGCGATCTCTCAACACTAAGAACACTGAACTAAGAACTAAGAACTAAGGGCTCTATAGAGTTTCTGCTCCAATAAGAATTATCCTCCTGCATGAAATCAAATCTCACATTGGGCCTCTAGTCTCATCTCTAATGACAAGAGATACCCCCACAAGTACAGACTTTATCTTCTATGATTGAGAAAGTGATTGCAGGGGAACATGCTGGGAATAGCCAGATAGCCCTGGTTCCTGTATACAGAGTCAGCATCCAGTAGCTGTACATCCTCAGTTACTCATGTACTGTTTTAGATGTGTTTCTATTCATACAAAGAATATGTAGTACCATTTAGGCAAACTATGGGAATTATCTTGTACTTTTGCACATTTTTTTCATTCTTATTTCAAGATATTTTCCTTGCCTCTAGTAACATGTCTTTCAGCTTGCATGTTCCACCAAGAGGATTCTGTACCTGTGGATTTGCTTTCCAGACCTTTGCTCTTAGGTTGTAAAGATCAGTTGCCATTGTTTCAGGTCTTGGATTCAGTGCTATTCTGGAATCTACCTTTGCTTGTCAGTGTTCTGCCCTCTAAGTTGCTACCCGTGGAACTATCTGCTCTTCCTCTAGCATGGTTTTCATGCCATTAACCATGCATATGATTGGTGGCTTTTACACTAGACTATAAGAAGATTCAGACCACCGTGCATAATGTCAAGGGTTTGTGATATAGATATTTGGTATTAACACAGATATTGTTTACTGAATGAATTGCATGTTTCCTTAAATGTTCCTATGAATTTATTTTTCACATTTTGAGCTTAACTGGTGCTTAATTTTATTTTATTCAGAAACTCTTTAAAATGTACAGAAACATTTTTATGTTCAGTAAGAATTTTTCCCTTTTATTTAAAATAGATTTTTCCCCATAATATATATCCTAATCATACTTTACTCTCCCTTTACTCCTTCAAGTTCCTCTCTGTATCCCTTCCCATCTGAATCCACTCTACTTCTGTCTTTCATTAGAAAAGCAGGGTTTTAAGAGGTAATTTTTTAAACCCACCCTAACAAAATAAAATATAAGATAAAGCAAAAAACATCACACTAAAGTTGGAAAAGAGCCCAAGAGAAAATACAAGACTTATAGATCCACTCATTCACACACATAGAAATCCCATTAAAAAACTAAACTTCAATGAGAAATACATACACAGCTGACCTGGTGCAGACCCACCCAGGCCCTGCGCTTTGTGCTCCCATCTCTGTGAGTTCATATGACCCTGAGTTGATTTAGGGGGACTTGAAGAGACAGCTAGAATTGAAGGATATTTGAGAAGTTGTATGGAAACCTAGAGCAGTGGAACTTCCTAAAATATATAAAGGTGTCCTGATGAATTCTCCAAATAATGGGGGAGATTGAGTTGCAACTGACAATATCTTAGCATAAAATGAAGCTTTCAGTACCAGGATTGGGGTGCTCACATTAACAGTGACCCTTCCAATTTCAACCAACCAAATCTAGAAACTCCCTCACAGACAGGTGTAGGTTTTTGCCTTTTAGATGATTCTAGATCCTGTCAAATTGACAATCAATATCAACTATCAAAATGTATAAGTGATTATCAATAATACTACATATAAACCAATGTACCAGATAAGAGGTCAGAGGTCAAACCACCCAAGTAAACAAGAGGGAGCTGCAGCAAGCTTTGGGGTCAGAAATGCTACTAACAGCAATTTTCAGGGTCTGCCTAGTGCAAAAGCCAAGTACGCTTAACTTAGGAATCTATGGTTACCATTTGTTTAGTTTATGCTTTGTGTATTTATGTATTCGCACTTTTTGGTACAGTGTTGTGGATCTGAAATAAACCTGTGAATTTAATCCATGGAGAAACACAAGAATTCTGGACAGAACTACAATGACTAACTTGCGTTACTCCTAGACGATTTCTATGCTTCAAATTGTTAAGTGTAGCTGAAGGGAAGCTTTGAAATGAAACGACACATCTGTGCTTACCTTGCCCTGTGCTGCAGATATTCAAATAAGTCCTGATTATGTCCTTAAACATTCCCAGTAATACCAAGATGAGCAAACTGGCTAAGCTCAGACTCCAGAAAAGGAAAAGATGAGGGTGAGGGTGTGGCGGGGCTAAGGGATAGGTGTTAGGAAGACAGTTAAAAGCAAATAAAACAGCAGCTAAAAACATGCAGAAGATTTATGGGTGGCCAGAAGATGAATAGCCAATAATTTTCCCTTGGATAAGCCTTTATTGCCTAAGGCTATGTGTATTATAAAATATGATGAGTGAAAAAATGAAAGGAGTCAAAGGCAAGCTCATGTGGATCATTAATCATTGATAAAGACAAGAGACAAGGTCTAGTTGAAGGCTCAGAGTAATGAGTTTGAAGATTCTTTATTGCAAAAATATCAAGTAAATTGTGACTATGAGGTCAAATGTGGGCAGGGAAGCCCTGGGATTGCTGAGAACACGTGAGCACAGGCTTACAGGACCTGGACCTCTGCAGAATTACTCAAGAGCAGTGTGCTCTATTCTTTAGTCAAGCTCAGAATTACTTGACTAACTCATGAGGCCCAAGTGCAGAGAGTTCAACACGTCATGGTTTGGGATGGATAGTTTTTTTTTTCCTATTCTATTGTGAGAAAAGACCCTTCAACAGCAAAACCCATAATTAAAAACACTGGCTTACCTAGTGGGTGGAAGAGAACTTTGTTCTGAATTTTGGCAAACCCAAGTGCAGACTTACTTGACTTTCAAGAAATTAACCAGGTGTTTTGGCTTCTCAATCACATGATATAAAATGTGATTTTAAACACAAACCCTACATGGTCTGCTTGATCATATTTCTGAGATGAGCTCAAGCCTGATGAAGAGCAGACTGCTGTGCCTGCAGTGTCTGCTATAACTAACAATTGCACAACTTAGCCTTACTTTTAGAGACAGAGGAGCCTCCATCCACATTATATAAAGAAGTTAGGAAATGTATTTAGTTATACAAGCTAAATAAGTAATCTTTGTTGGGTCTGGTGGTGAATGATTGTAACCTCAGAACATGGAGCAGGAAGATTGACAGTTCCGGGCCAGTCTGGGCCATATAGTAAGACCTTGTCTCAAAAAAGGAACAAAAACTATGCCAGATAGTTAGTTCTAAGTATAACTAAATGAACTCAGTTAAGTTCATGACTTATTCTGTCTTGGACCTCAGCTCAGGAAATGACTCCACCCTCAATAGGTGGGCTGTCCCACCTCAGTTAGCCTAGTCCAAGATCCCTTGTAGGCATGCCCAAAGGCTTGACTCCTCTGGAAATCCAGATCCTAGCAGTTGTCGATTGTTAATCGTCATAGCACTGAAGAATGCAAACCTAAAATACATTTGAATATCAATTACTTTATGGTTTTATTGCTGCAACACCAAACAGCTCTTATTGGAAATGGGCTCAGATCCAGTGATCAATCTGAATCTTAATCTCACTTCAGCTCTTACTGTGTCATAGTTTCCAGTCAGTGTCTTTCTGCTCAGGCAGAAAACTGCCTCTGGCCCAGTGTGATACCAATGCTTTGGGTATTTCGAATATGGGGTTCGGGGAGAGATTGTTGGTGTTGCCGAAAGTATGGAATCTAGAATTCTGGCTTTGTTGCCAAACCCTGAAGAGCAGGGTTCAGATTCCCCAGAACCCACCTAAGTGCTGTGGAGGCAAGCATGTGGGGAGCATTCTGAGATGATCCCCAAAAGAAGCTGACTGGCTGAACCAGTCCAAGAGATAAGGCCTGGGTCCCAGTGGGGTACCTGCCTCAGAATATAAGGTGGGGAACAACAGAGGAAGACACTCAATGTTAATCCCTGGCCTCTATAAATGTATGCAGTGAACATGTACACATGGACAAGCTCACACATACAAACATGCATACCTACACACGTGCACGTGCTTAGTCCAGGCCGTTGGCTAGCAGCCAGGCTCACTTTCCTGAGGCCTGCTTGTGTGTAAATGTCTGCAGTCAGCTGGCTGCTAGGAGCAGCTGCTAACCCCCAAATGCTTTAATTGTTGGTACCCTATTCCATTAACATGCTTTCGTTTTTTCTTATGTCTCCATTAATGACAAATAGATTAGCACAATGTATTTCTTTATTACAGCAGAGTCCTATGAGCGTCTAGTACTTCTGAGGAGCAGATGTCTCCCACAATGCCATTGTCCTCATTCTAGTGCAGTGAGTGGTTTGCAACCTTCCTAATGCTGGAACCCCTTAATACAGTTCCTCATATTGTGGTGACCCCCAAATATAAACTTATTTCATTGCTACTTCATAACTGTAATTTTGTTACTGTTATGAGTCTTAATGTAAACATCTGATATTCAGGATACCTAATATGTGACCCCCAAAGGAGTTGTGACCCACAGTTTGGGAACTGCTGTTCTAGAGGAAAAGGGTCTTTTAGTTTCTTGACTTCCAAGAAATTAATCAAGTGTTTTGGCTTCTCAAACATCATTCTGGAGAAGAGCTGACAATATCTGGAGATAGTGTCATTTAATATATAGGATGCCACCTACAAATTTGACTTCTGATAATTTTTTTGAGCTCCTTGTGTCTTGGTAAAATGATGATTACTTTAGTACCATGACCCAGGGATGCTGTGAGCATTCTTGGTGGCAGCAGAGAGTTTCCGCGTGGTTCTCGCTGACAGTTCTTAGTGCTGCTGCCACCTTTATTATCATACTTTCATTTCTTTTTTATAGGTTGCTGAAATTAAAAGTATGCATATGCCACAAACCACTAGGTATTCACCCTGAGAAATGTTACTGAGAGTCTAGGAAAATAGGATGACTGACCAAAGTACCTCGGATTCTGGAGATTTGAGTATGAATGAATAAATGAGAAATCATTTCTGTTTACTCAATTATTTACTGACAAGATCTAGGCAGATTCCATTACTTGGGCTGTTAGTGGTGCCATTATAGGCATGGTCATACATCTTTATTGTATGCCCACTTCATTCTCTTTAGGCATACATATAGGAAGGGTATACCAGGATCATACTCAAATCTCCACTCTAGGCTGAGCTCTTTGGAGAAAACATGGCTCTCTAGTAATTAATATTTGACACATTTTATAACCATCTTTTAAGTACAGTTTTTATGCACTGGTAGAATAAGTGTTGTTTTTAAGATCCATAATTTCATGAACCATGTCTAACAAATCAGAGAAATATGGTGATTTGAAATTCACGTCTGACTGATTCATCTTTAACTATTCTCATCTTGATATATCATACACAGTTAAAATAAGCATTTCTGGAAATAAAGATGTTGGTTTATGATTATAATCCCTACGCGGAGAAGGCTGAGAGTCCCAAAAAGACTCTCAGGGTTCACAGAGATTGAACACAGATAGGGTAATTTGGAAAATGAATAACATCAGCAGTAGAGATGATAAATTTCCAAAATAGGCCACAGATATATTTTACCTCCAAAACATATTTTGTAATATATATCAACATAGTGCAAAACTATAAATTCATGTGCAAAGTTCAGTAGAGAATGACCTTCTCCTTGGAGGCACAATTCCTGTTTGCTTAACCCTAGACAAAGCTTGGTTTCATGGGTTAATATCCTTTTCTTCAATGCTCCCATTGGGAAAACAACTGAGGGTTTGTGTCTCTGGCTGCCTCAGGATGTAAATGGTATCAGCACCTGGAAAGCCTCTGGTTCAAACCGGTTCTTAGAGGGTTTTAACTTCACATCATCACAAACCACTGCACATTTAAATTTGGGGAGAAATGGACCATGTTCATGCAGTGGAAAATAGGCACACACACTCCCAATACTCCCAATGTCTGTCTTATAGGTTGTTTATGAGCGTGCTAGTAACATCTTCGCTGAAACGAACATCCTAGAATATGAAAACGACTGCACTTCAGGGCGGCAGGAGCTGTTGTTTCAAACTTGTGAAATAGAGCAGCACATTCTGGTCATGGTTAATAATGTCCCTAAATTTATTCTTCAGCTGTTCGTATGCCACAAGCTAGCACCAGCCAAGCATAACGGTGCCAGATGCACGGGCTTTCGATGTGAAATGAGGGCACGGATGATTTGTGGAGGACCTTTGGCTAGTTGACACAGCGTGCCAGTGGGGCCGTCAGCCCGGGGTTCCAGCGCGACTGTTGGTGCATCAGTGGGTAAGTGACAGCTGACTGATAACTAAGAGACCACTCTTCCCTGCAGGGCATTCTCTTCAGTTTCACGGGGTTTTTGAAATTTCAAGCTGCTTTTGAAAGAGTTGGTTTCATCTTTTACGCATTCACGGTGTTCACATAAGCCACAAAACGTTCCTTGCTGATGTTCACGCACCATGAAGAGTTTCAATGGAGGAGGGGGAAGACAGATTGCCATAACGGAACTGCTAAAATGACAACCATAAACAAAACAAAGAAACAGTGGCATTTAATTTCTATTCTAATACCTGTCATTGGAGATACTACTGAGATTCTTCTTATATACTTATATATTAAATTCCATTTATATTAAATATTGAATATGTTAATGCTTCAACACACACACACACACACACACACGTCTTTAGGTCTAGATTCAAATGAGACCACCATATTCTATTAAAATGGACCCAAAGTTAAAAATCTGTGTAATTTTCCTAGAAAATTACCTGTGGCAATGTCTAATTTTAAATACTCATTATAAATTAGAAGAAAATATCATTCCAATTTTTTAGGTGTCCCTCTTCAAGTAAGAGTGATAGAATTTAACAAGATATATTTTACAAACTATTTTGTAATAAATTAATATTGAGTATATGTATATATGACAATTTTATGAATATACATATATATGACTTGATTTTGCTGTATACTTCATAAACACTTGTTATCAAACTTTTACCATTCCTATAACATTAAAGCAGGGGATTCTCCGGTGGATGTGGCTTGATTTCATAAGAACGTAAGAGCCCCCTTTTAAACTGCTTCCCCTACTTTGTGCTTACAGTCACTTTTCCTGAGTGCTCCCTCACAGACTATTAGAACATACTTGTTAGAATGACTTCCAATGGACGGAAGTTTAGTGCCCCAAGGATCTAGTACATCCTGAGATGATCTTGGTGAAACTGAATATGTCTTCAAACATACATCATTACACTTTGTTCGTATATGTGTGTCTAATAAAATTACTTATATGAGTATTGCATTTAAGTCATTTCTATCCCTCTCTGTGTCTCACTCAACCCCATTCCACCATACTCCCTTCTCAAATTTATGATCTCTTCCTTATTATATATGCACACACATGTATGTGAGTACAACCTGCTGATATAATTGAGTGTTGCTCTTATGTGTATATGTTTAAGGTTGATCACTTGGATCATTTATCAGGCTCTCACCCTAAGAAGATGAAATCTCCCTCTCTTGGTAGCCAGTAGTAGCCCATAGCTCTGCATTTACAGATAGGGTCTTGTAAAATTTTCTCTCATCCACACTGATATGTTAACTGGCATTGTAATTGTATGAGACTTGTTTAGGTGATGATATTTCTGAGATTTCATGGGGGTAGCTTTCCAGCCATACCTAGAAGACACTATCTCCCAGTAAACCTCCTGGTATGCTGGTTCTTAAAATCTTTCTGCCTCCTCTTTTGGTAATCCTTGAGCTTGAGGTTTGGGGTTGAGTTGTAGATGTATCAGTAGGGTCTAGGTACCCCAAGGTCAGTTGTTCTCTCAATTTTACCAGTTGTGGGTTTCTGAAATGTTCTTCACCTGCTGCTAAAAGAAAAGTCTTTGACAAAGGGTGAGATACACACTTGTCTGTGGAGGCAACGGTAAGCATTTGTAATGCAGTTAGAATTACACTGGTTTGGGAACATAGCAGTAGTAGATTCTCCTCCAAGACCCATGAGCTTAGCATCCCCTAGTAGTTGGCTAAGTTTACAGTATCAAACATAAATTCCTTCTAATGAAGTGGGACTTACTTCTAATTAGGTAGCTACTGGTTTCTCCAAAATATGTGTGACTATTGTATGCTTAGTGATATCAGTCATACTGGTCATTGTCGTTTGTAGGTTTTACAGCTGAGTAGGGCTATGGATTGCCTTTGGCAGATTGTATACAAGGTGCTACAATACCTCAGAAACTATGAGAGCTAGTCCTTGTGGAGGGGACTTTCAGGTCAGTTCCAGCCCAAGTATTTTAAGTTCTGTGCCTGAAACATGTGCTGTCTTCAGCAATAGGAATTCACCTATTAGGCTCTGGCAGGCACCAGAGCCAATGGCAACAACCTACACTTGCTTTTGTACTTCCCTGACCAACAACTTGAAGGGGACTTCCCATGCTTGGCATGGGGATTTTCATTAGTCTGTGGCTTTTAGGGGGCATTATCACCCAAAGTAGAGGAACTTTATTATATATGTGTGTGCATGTACTTTTACATATAATTATTTTTGAGTAAACAAAATTAATTCACTTCCCACTGCCCTCCCCAATCCCACCTCTTGCTACTACTGTACATTTTTTCTTCACAATAATTATTTAGGAAAGTATTGCATTATGTTTATACAACATTGGTTTTATATGTCAGTCCTTCCAATTTACTGGATCTTACTTTATAATACAAGAGCAAGTTTTACAGCTAGATGGCATGCAATAATCTCTCCAGGACTTTTTATCATGAAGTGTGGTTGGATTTTGTCAAAGACTTTTTCTGCATCTCTTGAGATGATTGTGTGAATTTTATTTTTTCAGATTATTTATATAATGGATCACATTTATTGATTTACTTACGTTGAATCATCCTTGCGTCTCTGGGATGGGCCTAGTTGATGATGGTGGATTATCTTTTTGATGTGTTCTTGAACTCTATAAGTATTTGGGCGAGAAATTTTGCATCTATGTATGAAGTCATTAGTGGCTGCTGCCCTGCTTCTCTGGCTCCAAGCAAACTTTATTTGTCAAGACGCAATCAATATGTCACACAGCATATGTTCAAAAGGGAAATTGCTCTATAATTCTCTTTCTTTGTGGGTCTTTGCACGGTCTAGGCAAAAGGTTACTTATAAAATAAATTGGGCAATGTTCCTTCTATTTCTAGTTTGTGAATTAATTTGAGGAGTGTTTTCATTACCTCTTTGAAAGTCTGGTAGACTTCTGCACTAAAACCACCAGGCTATTGGCTTTTTTTGGTTGATAGACTTTTAATGACTGCTTCTATTTCACAAGGGTTTAAAGTGCTTATCTGATTTGGTTTAACTTTGGTAGGTGATATGCATTTAAAAAGTTGTCCATTTTTAATTTTCCAATTTATTGGAGTATAGATTTTTAAAGAATGTCCTTATTTTTGTAATTTAAAAAAGAAGACACATGTGAGAGAAACAGGCCATGTGGCAGAGCTCAGGTAGAGAGGTTTTTTACTGGGGAAAAGTGAATGGAAAAATGGGGAGGGAAGACAGGCTTCTGGGGACAGGAGAAGAAGAAGAGAGGGAGGCAGAGAGAGACAGAGACAGACAGATAAAGACAAAGACAGAGAAGGAGAAAGAGAAAGAGAGAGAAACAGAGACAGGCAGAGAAGCAGAAAGAGAGAGGGGGGAGTGGGAAAGGGCCACTGTTTAAAAGGGAACGTATCAAATGTGCACAGCTGGTGCTCTTAGTGACAGTAGCTGAGCACGTGTCCTGTCAGGACCTCAAGGGCAGGCCAGTACAAATGGTTAAATACTAACACTTATGATTCTTTGGATTCCCTCAGTGCCTCTTGTTATGTCCCTCTTTCTGTTTCTGATTTTGTTGATTTGGATATTTCTCTCTGTCTTTTAGTTAATTTTAATAAGAGTTTGTCAATCTTACCGATTTTCTCAAAGAAAGAATTATCTTTTTTTTCATTGATTCTTATTATTCTGTTTGTTTCTGTCTTATTGATTTCAGCCCTGAGTTGGATTATTTCATGCTGCCTACTCTTTTGGGGTGTGATTTCTTCTTTTTATTCTAGAACTTTTAGGTGTTCTGTTAAGTAGCTAGAATGAAATCTGATGTGGGAAGGTCATTTGTCAATCTGTTGTTTCATTGGTTAATCAATAAAGAAAACTGCTTGGCCTGATAGGTCAGAAAATTAGGTAGGTGGAGTAGACAGAACAGAATGCTGGGAAGAAGGGAAGTGAGCCAGATGCCATGCCTCTCCTCTCCAGGGCTGATGCGATGAAGCTCCTGCCCAAGATGGACATACACTAGAATCCTATCTGGTAAGCCACTACTTCGCAGTGCTACACAGATTGTTAGAAATGGGTTAGTCAAGATGTGAGAGTTAGCCAAGAAGAGGCTAGATATAATGGGCCAAGCAGTGTTTAAAAGAATACAATTTTCGTGTTGTTATTTCAGGTCATAAGCTAGCTAGGTGCCGGGAGCCAGGTGACAGGAACGCTGCCTGCAGCTCCTTTCTACAGAAATCCCTCTATCCCTTTTTCTTTTTCTTTTTTTAATATAGGCACTTGGTGCTATGAACTTTCCTCTTAGAACCACCACAAGTGTCCCATAAGTTCGGGTATGTTATATATTCATTTTCATTCAATTCTAGACAGTCTTTCTTAATTTCTGCCTTGGCCCATTTTACATCCAGTTATGAGTTGTTCAGTTTCCACGAATTTTTAAGTTTTCTGTTGTTTCTCATGCTGTTGATAGCCAGCTTTGATCTGTGGCAATCTGATAGGATATAGGGTGTCATTATAATTTTCTTATATCTGTTGAGACTTGCTTTGTGTTTGATTATGTGGTCAATTTTGGACTATAACATCAGTGAGATCCAGCATTTCTGTGTTTAGCTTTTATCTAGATGACCTGTCTGTTGGTGAGAGTGTGGTCTATTGAAGTTTTCTAATATCAGTGTGTGCAGCTATAGTAGTGTTTCTTTATAAAATTGAGTGGCCCTCTGTTTAATGTATAGGTAGTAAGAATTGGCATGTCCTCTTGGTTGATTTTTTATTTGATCAGTACGTAGAATCCTTCTCTATCTGGTGTGGGAGGTTTTTCTGTCTATGTGTTGCTTTTATTGGTTAATTAATAAAGAACTACTTTGAGCCAATAGTAAGGGTAGAACAGAACTAAGCGGGGAAAACTATGCTGTATGCTGGGAGGAAGAAGGGCAGAGTTAGAGGAGAAGTCATGGAGCTGACTCTGGAGAGAGATGTGCTAAAACGTTGCTGGTAGGCCATAACCTGTGGAGATACACAGATTAATGGAAACAGGTAAAATTAAGATTTAAGAGTTATCTAATAAGAAGCTAGAGCTAATGGGCCAAGCAGTGATTTAATTAATACAGTTTCTGGTTTTTTTTCGGTCTTCGGGTCTAAGCTAGCAGGGCGGCCAGGAACTAACTAGCAACCTCCCTCCTACACCTATCTCTTCTGATTATCTTTGGTTTGAAGTCTATCATATTAAAATGTCTATACCAGCTTGTTTTTGTGGATCCTTAGGATATCTTTGGTCACCTGTTTATCCTGAGGTGATGCATGTCCTTGGTATTAATGTGTGTTTCTTGGATGCAGAGAAAAGATAGATTCAGTTTAGTAGTTACTTTGTTAGTCTGTGTGTTTTAATTGGGGAATGAAACCATTAGCTTGAGAGTTATCCATGAGCAGGGAATGTTGTTGAATCCTATTATTTTGCTCTTGGGTGGCTTTTTGCTGTTGTTTATTTCCCCTTTTTGATTTTCTGGTCTGGGATTATTTATTCTTGGTGGTTTTTTTGCATGATTATCCTCTGCAAGTTGAAGTTTTTCTTCAAGTGATTTCTATAGGGCTGGATTTTTAGATAGATATTGCTTAAATTTGGTTTTGTCTTGGAGTATCTTTCTATTATGATTGAAATAAAAACAATAAAAAATGTTTGAGCCTTAAAAAAAAAGGAAAGTACTGCTGGGTTAACTAGTCTGCCTAGCATCTATGGTTTTTTTGTTTTGTTTTGTTTTTTTTGGAGTTTGTAGAACATCTTTTCAGGCCCTCTGGCTTTTAGAGTCTCCAGTGAGAACTCAGGTGTTAATCTAATAGATCTGTCTTTTTACGTTACCTCATATGTTTTTTCCCTTACAGCTTTTAATATTCTTTCTTTGTTCTGTAAACTTAGTGTTTGATTATTATGTGCTGAGATGAGTTTATTTTATGTTCAGTCTGTTTGGTGTTCTGTATGCTTCTTGTACCTTAATAACACCTTTTTCTTTAGGTTAGGGAAATTTTCTTCTATGATTTTGTTGAAAATATTTTCCATGTCTTTGGTCTGGTTTTTTTCTCCTTCCTCTAGTTCTATTCCTTATAGAATTAGTCTTTTCATAGTATCCCAAATTTTCCAGATGTCTCATAGGTTTATTGTTGCGGGAGGTCCTTCCAACCCTCCAACCAATAGCTGCTGAGATACCAGCCCATTGGGGCGTGATTTCTCTCCCTTTAAAAAATAGCTACTTCCTCCGCTTGCTCTCTTCACTTCCTGCTCTGCCAACGACTAGATTCCCTTTCTGGTTGCGCAGAGGGCTGTTGTCTGGGACAGTGATCCGTAAGTTTTTTCCTCTTTAAATAAACACCCCTCTATTAATCATAATTCCAAACTGGTGTGGCATTGTTCGTGACTTACGCCTTCATCTGGCGCCTGAACATTTGGCTTTTAGGACCTCTCCTTCCCCCTCTTGGCTGCCGGCTGCGAGTTCAGCTTGTCACGAGCCCTCCCTTCCTCAGCTGTGGCCTGTGCCTTGCAGTAGCCTTGTGGCCTGTGCCTTGTGCGTGGAGCCAGCAGTTTTATATAAATTATCACGCACTGGCTTTTCTTGCTGCAGTTCTTTATATTTTCCCTTTAGACACCTCAGATTGACTTCAAGTCCCCACGCACCCTATCATCTGCCTATCCACATGGATTTAAACCCCACAGGTCCGTGTAGTCTCTGCCTGTGTGGTTTGCTCTTTTCTGAGTCGTTTTTAAATCTCCCTTGCAAGTACAGCTCTTAAGCGGTGCGAACCAGAGCACGTGGTTGCCGGAAGCTACAACCCCTCAGGGTGACTCTGTCACGTGGAGGCATACAGGGCTTCTGGGTTACTCTTCTCTACCCCTGGATTCTGGGTTTATGGTTCCATGTACAGAATTGATTTAATTACATTTACTTTGTTGACCAACTTGCATTTCCCAGTTTAGGAAATCCCAAGTTGCATTTCCTAGGCCAACCCTGAAACAGGACCCCGATTTCATCGCGACTCGGAAACAGTGCCACCTGCTGGATAATAGGTAATATGGCAATTTTTGTTTCTAACGCAAGTTTTACTGCTTTGTTTTCACTAATACAATGAATTAGTAAATTTATATTTACTAATACAATGGATTATGTCATACAAGGTTTGTATGATTATGGGGATACCTTAATTTGCTTGTTACTAGGTTTCAGTTTTCTTTTCCATATTCTATCATTAAGGAAGAATATGGCATTCCTAAGAATGATAGAATCTTTACGAACTAATAATGAACAACTAATTGACAGGATTAAAATTATTGAAAATCAGAGGTTATCTGAACAAGTGGATACTATGACAGACAAAACTGACTCCATATCCAAGGGTACTAGAAAGAGTTCAGGCTCTTGAATTTGACTTTTAGACTTTATCACAAAGTTTTGATAAGGTAACAGACAGAATGTACCTCCAAGATGGGAATCTACGTGATATACAAGAAAAGTTTAAGGAGGACATGTTATCTTTGAAGGAAAAATTTAAAGCTTTGGAATCACAGGTACAGAATGGGGACCAAAAAATTGATACATCAGTGAAATCACTAGAAACATATACAGGTCAGGAGATTCAAGATTTAAGAGAGACAATGATAAAAAGATTTGAAAAGATCGAAGAAATTATTGGAGCTGGTGAACAGAGTAAGGAGGCACAAGGACAGTATACAATGCCGCCACCAGCTATTAGAACTGGCTTACCCAGGGTTTTTGCAACATACCCTATATTTAATTCTGACAAAGCATCAACTTCTAAAGGCTCAAAGGGAGTGAGAGAAGCTAGATGGACGCTAATAGCAATGAATGATCTAAAAGAATTAAGCAGGCTATTGTTAATTTTGGTTTGCACAATGATTATGTAAAGGAAATGATAAGGACTTGGGCTTCTAATGCTAGAGCTACCCCCTATGATTTCCATCAGTTAGTGTCTGCAGTTTTAGATAAGGGACCTTCCTTGATGTTTGGAATTTATTTCAGAGAATAATCCAAACATATGGAACAGCAAGGAAGAGCAAAAGGTGTCGAGGTTTCCCAAGATCAAATTCTTGGTGCAGGAGAATATGCTGATCCACAGGTCCAAGCTCTTTATGATGATGAAGTACTGTGTCTATGTCACCAAGCAGCTTTAAATGCTTGGAATAGGATACAAGATCCAGCAAAAAGGGTTGAATCATATACCAGAATTAGGCAGGGACAGAGAGAACCCTTTATTGACTTTTTGCAAAGATTAATTAAGGCTCTGGACATAGGGGTAACAGACCCAGAATCTAGACGAATACTTCTTGAATCTCTAGCTTTTGAGAATGCAAATATAGAATGCAAAAAGATAATTGGGCCTTTAAAGTCTAGATCAGCACCTATGGATGAATGGATTCAGCATACGATGAATGTTGAGGCGTTTAGCTATAATGATGAATCTTGGGTAGGAGAAGCGGTTTCCACAGCAATGAGGAGACATCAAACTGCCAGGTGTTTTAATTGTGGTAAATTAGGACATCTGAAAAGGGATTGCAAGCACAGAATTTCTAGGAATAATATCTCCTCTGGGAATGACAAAAATAGGAGACCTAGGCCTTCAGGTATATGTAGGAGATGCGGTAAAGGTCGACATTGGTCCAACGAATGCAGGTCAACAACAGACAAACAAGGCAACCCGATACCGCCGGGAAACTCCTTGAGGGGCCTCTCGCAGGCCCCCAACCCAACAGTGGCCCAGTCATTCCCAGTCACAGTGGAGAATGTGCCTCACCAAGAAAATTAAAAGCTCCAATCTCTGCTGTAAAAAGCAATACTGATCTAAATGATGAATTATGCATGGAGAATGAGTCAAAAAACCCAGTAGGACAGAATAAACGTATATTTTGGCAGACTTCTATTAATGATCGAAGACCAAAGCTAAGAGTCTGTATAAATGGCACTTTTATTGAAGGCTTATTAGACACAGGTGCGGATGTAAGTATCATTACTCCAGAATCTTGGCATCCGAATTGGCCTCTTCAAGAGGTAGATGTTCAGTTTCTGGGAATTGGAACCCTATCTCGTGTAAAACAAAGCACAAGATGGGTTGAATGCATAGGGCCCGAAGGGCAAATAGGAAGACTAAGGCCATATATAGCCAATATTGCCATAAATTTATGGGGCCGTGACCTACTACAGCAATGGAATACCCAGATTAACATTCCGGTAGTTCCAGGAACTCATAATTCTAGGAAAGATATGATGAGGTATTATGGAAAAAGGTCACCAGCCATTCAGGCTGTACAAGAACATATAGCAAATACCAAACCTTTAGAGGTACCAACAGCCCTACCTTTAAAATGGCTAACTGAGAAGCCAATATGGATCAAACAGTGGCCTCTAGCTGAAGATAAATTGCAGGCATTGGAACAGCTGGTACAAGAGCAACTAGATGCTCACCATATTGAAGAATCAACCAGCCCTTGGAATTCTCCTGTGTTTGTTGTAAAAAAGAAATCTGGTAAATGGAGAATGGTGACAGATTTAAGAGCTGTCAACAAGGTAATTCAACCTATGGGCCCACTACAATCTGGAATTCCTTTGCCTTCTCTATTACCAAAGGGATGGCCTCTTATAGTTATTGATTTGAAAGATTGTTTTTTCACTATACCGTTACAAGAAAAGGATAGAGAAAAATTTGCCTTCACAGTGCCTACTTATAATAATTCTCAGCCTAATAGGAGATATCAATGGACTGTCCTCCCACAGGGTATGCTCAATAGTCCTACATTGTGCCAATATTTTGTAAGTAAGCCATTGGAAATAATTCGTAAACAATTCCCCAAGTCCATAATTTATCATTACATGGATGACATCTTATTATCTGATTCAAATAAAGATATTTTAGAAAGGATGTTTGAAGAAGTAAAGAAAGTCTTGCCTAAGTGGGGATTACAAATTGCCCCTGAAAAGATTCAAAGAGGAAATTCTATTAATTACCTAGGTTACAGAATAGGGTTAGAGAAAATTAAAACGCAAAAGGCACAAATTAGGAGAGATGGGTTAAAGACTCTTAATGACTTCCAAAGATTGTTAGGAGACATTTCCAGTCTACGACCAGCTGTTGGGATAACACCTGATCTAATAGTTCATTTAAACAAAACCTTAGATGGTGATAAAGATTTGAATAGTCCAAGAAAACTGACAGCTGAAGCAGAAAAGGAACTGACAATGATTGAGGAAAAATTACAGGAGGCACATGTCGATAGGGTGAACCCAAATCTTAGCTGCATCCTAGTCATATTGCCTTCCAGAATTTCTCCTACAGGGATTCTAATGCAGAGGGAAGATATTATTTTAGAGTGGATATTTATACCTAATAAACCAAGTAAAAAATTAAAAACTTATGTGGAAAAAGTCTCTGAATTAATTATAAAAGGTAAGCTGAGACTTCGTCAACTAGCAGGTATAGACCCAGCAGAAATTATAGTGCCTTTTACTACTGAAGAAATAAAAAAGTTATGGGAAGACAATGAACCGTGGCAAAGAGCTTGTGCTAATTTTTTGGGAGAAATTAATAGCAACTATCCCAAAAGTGGTAGACTTAACCTCATAAAGAGAACTTCTTGGATTCTTCCTAAAATTGTACGTGATGCTCCAATAACTGGAGCCCGTACGTTCTATACTGATGCGAATAAATCAGGGAAAGCAGGTTACAAGTCAGATGAATTGAGTAAGGTGGAACAAAGCCCTTATAATTCTGTCCAGAAGGCAGAATTATATGCCATTCTTATGGTGCTAAGGGATTTTAAAGAACCTCTTAATATAGTTACAGATTCACAATATGCAGAAAGAGTTATTTTACATATTGAAACTGCTGAATTTATACCTGATGATACAGAACTAACCTCATTGTTTATCCAGGTTCAAGATTTGATCAGGAACAGGCTTTGCCCTATGTACATAACACACATCCGATCCCATACGGGTCTGCCAGGTCCTCTAGCACAAGGTAATGCAGAAATTGATCAATTATTGATTGGTAGTGTGCTACAAGCCTCTGAATTTCATAAAAAACATCATGTTAATAGCAAAGGTTTGAAGAAAGAGTTTTCTATCACATGGCAACAAGCTAAGGAGATTGTAAAGAAATGCCCTACTTGCTCTTTCTATAACCAAACGCCACTGCCTGCAGGGGCTAATCCAAAGGGCACCCAAAGGAATGAAATCTGGCAGATGGATGTGTTTCACTTTGCAGAATTTGGCAAATTGAAGTATGTTCACCACACCATTGACACTTATTCAGGCTTTCAGTGGGCAACTGCTTTAAGTTCAGAAAAAGCTGATTCAGTAATCACTCATTTATTAGAAGTCATGGCTATCATGGGTATACCTACACAAATAAAGACAGATAATGGTCCTGCTTATGCCTCTAGGAAAATGAAACGGTTTTTTGACTATTACAATATCAAGCATGTTACAGGTATACCATACAATCCTACAGGTCAAGCAGTCATAGAAAGATCAAATCGAACTATAAAGGATATGTTGAATAAACAGAAAGGGGTGGAAAACACCCCCAGAAATAGGTTACATAATGCTTTGTTAACCTTGAATTTTCTTAACGCTAATGAGAAGGGGACAACGGCTGCAGAAAGACATTGGATAATGGAAAAGTCTACTGAACTAAATCAACCAGTTTATTTCAAGGATGTGCTGACCTCACAATGGAAGCCAGGAGATGTGCTGCGTTGGGGAAGGGGTTTTGCTCTTATCTCCACAGGTGAGGAACAATTGTGGATACCGTCAAAATTAATAAAGGTTCGGTATGAAGAAGAAAAGCCATTTGGAAAAGATAAATAACAATTCATTCACAAGGATGGCGAGCATACTGATGGTAAGGAATTCAGGTAGGTTGGGGGCAGGGTTCTTTTTTTTTTTTTTCTCCACAGGAAAATACTGATCTTCAAAGAATTTAAGGGACCCTGAATATTTAATAACTGATGGATGGAAAATAGTTACGACCCACTAAGACTCAACAGTAACATGAGTAAGTATTGATTATATATATATTTTCTTTTTTCTCTTTGAACGCTTCTTTATAAATATGTAGAGCTGGTTTTGGAGTTGGACTATGGCTCAGTCCCTCTTCAATTCCAAGCCTGTTGATAAGAGATATCTCAGAGTTTCTGTCTCAGATCAGGAGCCATGAAATGGGACAGAATGAGGATAATTATATACTTGATAAACTTTCTTTGCTTTTCCTCATATCTGTGTCTTTCTTTATATGTCAGAATATGTCCTTGTTGTTAATGTTTAAATTTCCCATAACAAGCAACAAATTTCCCTACAGTAATTTTTGAAGTTTCCAGGATGAAGATGGGGCCCCACAACATCAACTCAACCTGGTTTTTATGACGTCATGAATATTTTTTTTCTTTTTCTCTTTTTTACGCGCTAATATGAGACCTGTTTTTTGGTACCAACTGCACAAGACAATTTCGAATGGTGCACATTTTTGACAACACTCTGGCCGGACCTTCTCAAAGTGCTCAGGGACTAGTTATAATTTTCTTAGGTCAAAGGTTAATTTGGGAATTTTACCATCATTTGCTTTCACAGGAGCCCCTAAGGAGAACATCGCCCCCATGTCAGCTTGAAGCAATCTTAGAGGACGACGTCCCCTCTCCCAACAGAGTTTGCCCTCAGGGTTAGGGACATCTTTTAGTGGTTGGTTTGGGGTTGAGGGGATGGGGAGATGTTTTATGGAATTAGGGGTATGTTCGAAAAAAAAAAGGGGGGGGATTAACTGGTTTGATGGGATGATTGGTATTTGTGAGTTACTGTTTTTAGAAAATTGTATTGGTACTGTTTTCTGTATATTGACATATTGAATATTGAATGTGAGTGTTCCTACCTCTATTTTTGTATAAGAATATGCTTATATTGTATTGATACATCTACCATATCACAATGTACATTTCTACCTCTGATACTATTTATGTAATAACATTGTTTACATTTGATATGTAATGACATTGTTTACAGATGAAGATCATTGTCTTCATATATTGCACAGTTGTTTATTGTTTTAGTCTTTAAGTTAGATAGATATTGAGAATTATATAGATTAATAGTCATCTAAGTTTGTCATTTGTAATTAGACTAATCAGGTTCTTTAGATATATAGAGATTATACTCAGTATAGATAGATAATCTTCAACCTCTTTGGAGAGCTGTAGAATATGGCCTTTAATATAACTCAGAGTTTCGTGATAGTGAGACACAATTGCTCCTGGCAACACCGCTCTATTCCCGAGAGAACGTTGAGCACCAAAGACACTCCACTGGGAGCTTGTCTTCTTGGCAGAACTGGCCTTTGGGTTAAGAAAAGCCCATACCTCAACCACTGACAAAGATACAGAGCGTGCATCAATGGATAAAACAGGACTGTCATATCCTGCCAAGACAGGGTAAGATAGTTTTGAAAAGTTGCTTGCCTTTGAAAATGGTATGTCAGTTATGTTAGGCCTTAGCCAAAGTTGGTTGCTTCAACGCTGCAAACATGACTTTGGGTGATTGCCCAGGTAGCTAGTTGTCTCTGTGATTTGTTGCATGTTTTGGAAGTTGTTTTACTGAACTTCCTAATTACCCAGGTAACATTATTTCCCTTCTCAGATCTTCGATGGGGTTGAAGACTATATAAATGTAGTTACTTTTCTCTCACGACTTGGCCAAGTTATTTATTATACAAGACCTAAGCTAGTTAGAATAGGATATTTGTACTTATTGTATATAATTTAGTAGTAGGTTTAGAACTCTCTTACTTAAACAAAAGGGGGAGGTGTTGTGGGAGGTCCTTCCACCCCTCCAACCAATAGCTGCTGAGATACCAGCCCATTGGGGCGTGGTTTCTTTCCTTTTAAAAAAACGGCTACTTCCTCCTCTCCTTCACTTCCTGCTCCATCGATGACTAGATTGCCTTTCAGGTTGCGCAGAGGGCTGTTGTCTGGGACGGTGATCTGTAAGTTTTTTCCTCTTTAAATAAATACCCCTCTATTAATCATAATTCCAAACTGGTGTGGCATTGTTCGTGACTTACGCCTTCAGTTTATCATTTCTTAGATTTATTATTTTCTTTGACCAATGTACCTATTTTTTCTATCTTATCTTCAATGCCTGAAACTCTCTCCTTCATCTCATCTATTCTGTTGGTGATGTTTGCCTCTGAGGTTTCTGTTTAAGTTCCTAAATTTTTCATTTCCAGATTTGTCTCAGTTTGGGTCTTATTTATTGACTTGACTTTTACTTTCAGGTTTTAAAATGTTTTATTCGTTTCCTTCCATTATTTGTATTTACAGTGAAAGGAATTTATTCATTTCCTCTTTAAGGACCTGTTATGATCGCATTCATAAAGGCTGTTTAAAGTCTTTTCTTGTACCTCAGCTCTTTTGTATTTTTCAGAACCTATTATAGTTTAGTTGGTACATACTTCCTGGCCATTATTGACTGTGTTTTTATGCTGGCATCTAGGCATCAGGATTTGAAATGATTGTGATTCTAGGTGCTAATATCTGGTATTCATTCTGTTGGCTGTGTTATGATTCATGGCAGCGACCCCAGCAGGTCTCCTGGCGGGTGGGAGACAGACAGATATGCCATGCAGAGAGCTTGGGTATAGAGTTTATTTAGTGGGTATTGGGTATAAGGGTAAGGGGTTATGGAGGGGAGGAAGAGAGAGAGAAAGAGAGAGAGAGAGAGAGAGAGAGAGAGAGAGAGAGAGAGAGAAAGAGAGAGAGAGAGAGAGAGAGAGAGAGAGAGAGAGAGAGAGAGAAAGAGAAAGAGAGAGAGAGAGAGGAGATGGACAGGAAAGATGGAGAGGAGGCTTGGGATCAGTTTTTCCTGGTGTGAAGGGGGAGATTGTGGGTGGATGGAGTTTGTCTCTTAAAAGGACTGGAATACCCAGGTGACAGGGGAGGCCAACATATTTATAATTACAACAGGGTGCGTTTTTTTTTAACCTTGATTTTTGTTGCCTTCTTTATTTCCGAGGAGATTGTGGTCCTGGTATGGATAGTTTCTGGAATCCTGCTAGCTGTGGTCTCTGGGTGTTCCAGGTATAATTTGTGTCTAGGCATAGGGAGCTGATATTTAAGAGTAGGGATGGTCTAGAATTGGTGTTTTGAGTAAGTCAACAGGCAAGAGGAAAGCAGGGTTTTCCATCAGGATTTGCTTAGTCCTTTGGAATGGGAGGGAGCAGAGTGAGAAGAGACTGCATCAGGTAGTCTGCTCCAGAGTGGGGCATGAGACATAGATTAGCTAGAGAAGAGGAGAGAGAGTGAAGAGCTGAAGCTAGCCTCCCTGCCTTGTTAGCCTACTTGCTTCTCTGGCTAGCATGGATGCTGGGTTCCAAGGGAATATCTGCTACAGTTGGGGACCTGAGGCAAAGGGATGACTAGGGAGGGAGGGTGAAAGAAAAGATCCCTGAGATCTGCTGAAATGGGGGTGGAGAGGACAGGGAGGCTGCAGGAGGTGGTCTGCTGCAGAACTGGAGGCTGAGCCTGGGGGACTGGGTTGGAGGAGAGGTAAATGTCTGCAGTAAGTCTATTTCCTTCCCTGGCCGGTGCCACACCATCTTTTCTTTATCCATTTTCTTATAAACCATGGAAAATGCCACTGCAGATGAAAGTACAGACAGACGTCTTGACTCGATCCAGGTCCTCATTCCTTTGAAAATACACTCAGAATTAATATTGGTTCTGTTTTTCAAAGAACCTCATACTATTTTCTGTAATGGCTGTACTAATTTACATTTCCATCAACAGTGTGCAAGGGTTCTATTTTCTCATCCTTCATAAGAGTCACTTTTCATCATTTTTATAACAGCCATGCTAACATTTCCTGATGAGTGATGTTGAGCCCTTTTTACACTTATATAACTGTTGGCCATTTGTATGTCATCTTTGAAGAAATGCATATTCAATTCTTTGCATGTGTGCTTTGTGTGTGTGTGTGTGTCTATGTGTGTATAGTGATAAGGATTTCTAATATGTTTTGCATATTAATCCTTTCTAAGGCATATGGTTTTAATGTATTTTTTCCTGTTCCACAGTTTCTTTTCATTTTGTTGGTTGCTCACTTCGCTCTTCCGAAACTCTTAAGTTTAATTCAACCCCCACTTACCCACATTTGCTTTATAGTTTATGCTTTGCTGTCATAGCCAAAAATCATTGCCAAAAGCTATTTCAAGAAGCTTTCCCTTACACTTTCTTTAGTACCTTTATGGTTTTAGTTGTTATGTTTAAGTCTTCCATGCATTTTAAATGGATTTCTTATATTACAGTACAAGAAAAGTCTCTTTGTTCAATCTTCTGCTCATGAAAATTCAGTTTTCTCAACATCATTTATTGGAGAAAGTATCTTCTCCCTTTGTGGATTCCTGACACTCTTATTGAAAATCATTTGATTGTAGGAAGCTGGGTTTGCGGAGATGCTTGTTTTCAGGAAGATAGAAGCCCTTATGATTAAAAGCTGGAAATGAATGTTTCAAAGAAAGGGACTTGTAATAGCTAACTGCTAGATCAGTGGCTTTACATTATTTTCTGTCAGAGCTGAAGCACTGACTTAATATTGTATAAACAAAAACTATTCTAGGATTTCTAGAGTATTCTACTGATGTTGAAGAATTTTCGTACTTATAAATGTACATAATATTGTCATTAATTATTTTAAATTGTTAAAATCATTTATAGATTGTAATGCTTGAAATACCTTATATTAATATATTTTTACTTAAGATATATGTTAATTATGGAAAACAAATTAAATCCGCATATCTGGAAACACTTGAAATGGCTTCAGCATTTGACTAGGTTCATGGTAATTAGACATAAAAGAATCAGAGAATGTAAGCGGAGAGTTGAATGCTGTCTTCTTAACCTTACACAGCCATAAGGAAAGCAATCTAGCAAGCTCCTAAGATTTTTGTTATTTATTTATTAATCCACATATTTACCACACTTATCTTGACTAGAAATATTTTATGTGAACTAGTTATCACTGTATAAAACCATGGATTTTCTGTAGACAGAGTGCAGTTAGATGACCTGGCATAGCCTTTTCCTCTTATCCTCTGAATAGAAACTTCCCCTGCTGAAGGACTCAGAGTGGGAAAAGAAACTATTTCTAGTGGCCTTAGATCTCAGGAGCTTTACCTGGAAAATTTGGTGATGGTAGTTTCTCTTCCTTAAAAACCTCTAAATGCACCTTAAATGAAAGACATTTGAGAGATATCTTCCAGAGACATTTCTCCATTGTTCTTCCAGACTGGAGAGAAAGAAGAAACTACAAACATTTTGTTTTCTTCCAGGAAAAAGCTAAGCAGTATCTTACCCCGCCACTGTGTAATGTAAAGAGTCCGCAAGGAAAACATCAAATGGCAGGCAGAGCTCATAAAAAAAAATACAATACAATACAATACAATACAAACAAAACAAAACAAAAAACCAAAAATACAGTAGAGGAGACTGTTGGAAGGGTGGCTGAGAGCAGGAGAGGTGAGATAATTAGGCAAATGTACAAATTAGAAAGCCAGGGATATTTCCACTGGGGCCATATGGATGAAAATGATGCCATGTGTAACGCAGCACTGAATGGTACAGTATCATCAGGGCACAGAAGCAAAGCTCCTCCCTACCGTGGAGAAGAACAGATCTGAAAACACGAGGGTTCTCATGAGCGCAGCAAGGTGGAGTTCTGAGTACTGGCTGTCTTCATCTGAGGGAAGAAAGCAGTCGCACTGAGATGTGCTTGGAACCAAAATCCTGTGGGGATTCTGGCAGCTACAAACCCATGAGCACATTGACTTTTCCATGACTGTGGTGAGCAGCTGAGTGAGAACACAAGGAAGGACTGGCATCAACTGGGCCCAAGTCAACTCAGATCTAGTCAGTGTAGCCCTCTAGTTTCATTGCGTATTTCAGGCATGGTCTGTTTCTGGGCCTCAGAATTGCATCTTCTTCCTTGTATATGGGCACAAGATTTACTCAATCTATTTTCAATGGCATAACAAAATTTTATTGCTGACCATCCAGAGTTAGCACATACTACACAACTGAAGGACAGAATTATCAGCACGACTGCCTTAATTTCCTGCACCAATTGTAAGATTTGAAGTCTTTGGCTGTGCTGGTTGGTTTTTGTCAACTTGACACAAACCTAGACATAACTGGGAAGAGGACTCTCAACTGAGAAAATACCTCCATCAGATGCCTGTAGTCAAGACTGTGGGGATATTTTCTTAATTAGTAATTGATGTGGAAATGCCCAGCCCGTTGTAGTGGTGCTACCCCAGGCGTAAGCCATGAGGAGTAAGCCAGTAAGCAGCACTCCTCCATTGCCTCTGCATCAGTTCCTACCTCCAGTTTCTGCCCTGGCTTCTTGGTGATAAAGGAATCCTTTTTTCCTCCAAGTTGCTCTTGGGCACACGGTGTTTTATCACAGCAGTAAAAACCCAGACTAATTTCTGGCTACAAAGTCAGGGGTCCCCATGGCTTTTCATGTCTATTGAATAATCACAGTCAAAATGATTGTCTCATTCTGATGGATACAAATCTAGACTGGTAGAATGAAGCTCAGGAGACAGTTTGAAGACAAGGAGAGCCCAAACGCAGAGCTCTGCTATCTTCCTATGGAATTAGAACATAACACATTTTCACTCATCACCTGATGCATTTACCATACAGGGAGGTCCCCTGAGCCTTGAAGGTCAGAGTTTTTTTTGGGGGGTGGCGGTTATAATAATGGCATGATTGTTTTATCCATTGGGCTACAGGGCTGAATTTAATTTTTAGCTCCTTCCTTTCCCTGGGAGTTGAAAGGGTAGTCTGATACCATGTAGATCAAAGTCACAATCCTCTAATTACAAAGTTAGAGGTAGCAGCATGGTCGATAGCTTCCAGTTTTCACTGATAAAAACCCAGGCAGAATCTGAGGGGCTCCAGCATAACAAATATATGCTTATAACTAGGAGAATTCTAATTGATCTGTTAAGATTTAGGGGCAGAGATAAGATAAATGCTTTCTTGCATAATAGAGTTTGCTCTGGTCTTTGCTATAGCTTTTTCATAACTAATTAACCCTTCCTGTCGAAGCATCTCTCCCCGGTATATACAGCAATAGAATCAACATGAACAGTCCCAATATTTAGAGTCACTTCAGGATAGGTCTTTTAAGCTATCAATATTTCTTATCAATATTAGTTATTATTAATTATAATAATTACTATTATATATGAAAAATGTCAATAATTCCTTATCAATATTATCTGCAATGCCAGTGTTAGACTATATTGAAGGATGGTAGATACAACATGAAAAATGAGATCAAAAGACACTAACATATTACCAGAATCTTATTCACTCAGTGTGATATTTCAGTCCATCATCACATTGCATGGCCAAAATATTTTTCAAGCTGAGTCCATGAAGATCTTTAGACTCCTGTGCAATTTTGTCAGATTATAAAAAGCAGAAATGGCATCAGCAGAAAATTGCTTCTCCCTCTCAGACATCTGGCATAAGTGAGCTAAAAGACAGTATCATTTTGTGCCCCAAGTCTATTATATTTCCTAGTTCCACACTCATCTGTCCTTGGCATTAGCTACTCTTTCTTACTTTTTTTTGTATGTTACACAAAACTTTGTCTCTTCTTCCTTGTCTCATTTTTCTTTCATAGGACTCACTGCTATCTAAGACATATATTATCTGCTCATCTTATATTTATTGATATAAATATATGTATTATATATTTAAATATATATTACTAAGCAGACTTGTAAACATGCTAACTGGTACCAAGAATATCTTTTGTTCCTAACAAGTTCATTACTTTTTGGTATGATAATATCGGTCTTTTATAAACTGGATAATATACGTGTCTGTTGTCATGGAAAAAAATTTAATTCCTTTAAAGTTATTAATTTTACTTTGTGTATGAACATTTTCCCTGAATGTATGTATGTGCACCATGTACATGCCTGGTGCTCACAGAGTTCAGAAGAGGGTATGAATTCCATGAATATTAATGAGTGGTTGTTAGTCATCCTGGAAGCTGAAAGCAGGTCGTCGTCTGCAAGAACAGAAACATGTTCTTAACTGCCGAGAAAGACTAGACCCAGTCACAGAACTTCTATGTTAGTCGTTACAATTTGAGAAAGGCCAAGGGAATGAAAATAGTAGAGACCTAGCACTTGGAAGTTTTTTTAAAAGTTCAGTTTTAATTAAGTGCCACAGAGATTTGGTTATAGTGATAGAAGCCCATGACAAGAAAACCAAAGCTTTTGTACATATGGTGCATGGCAGGGCAGTGTGGGGCACTCTCCATGACTGGACAGGACAGTGTGGGGTACTCTCCCATGGCAGGACAGTGTGGGGCACTCTGCATGACTGGACAGGACAGTGTGGGCACTCTCCCATAGCAGGACAGTGTGGGGTACTCTCCCATGGCAGGACAGTGTGGGGTACTCTCCCATGGCAGGACTGTATGAGGCACTCTCCCATAGCAGGACAGAGGATCAACTCATTTTAGTTTGATTTATAATCAATTTCAGAATCTCATTTACCATAAAGAATTGTATTGATTACCATTTAAAAATGAATCATTTTGTACTGGTTTCTATGTGTTGGGAGACGGTTTGCAGCTGCTTTCTCATTGACATCACTCAGTAACCAGATATGAAGATGTTTCCTATGACTGAGCTATGGAGAACTTACTAAATGCAAACCAAACCTCTGGACTATAAAAGTCAAGCGGCTGATTTCCAGAGAACAATGGTGCAAACTACTACTTCCTGCGGATGCGTAATCTCTGGGTTGTGTGTTGTCCTGAGATGGCAAGCTAGGAGAGCAACACTGAGAATTTCGACATTATAATTATTATCTGCAAATATATATGAAGTATCTAAGAAGTGCATGGTTAAATTCATACCCAGTAGTATAAGAAGCAATATTTATTTATTAGTAAAACAACAACAACAAAAAACCCTCTGGGTATTTGTGAAATCTCTGACTATCCTAATTACATATACTTTACTTTTTTGTCTTAAATAGGAATTAGGAAAAAATAATACTCCAGATCCATCTTTTCAAATGTCACTGCTGTAAATCTTACATAACCATTGTTTCACTTGTATTCCCAGCAGCACACACAAAGGCTTGGCGCTTCTCCGTGTGCAATCAAGGATCACAGCTCTTGTAGAGAGCTGCTCTTTAGGGGCGTGTTTATACAAGGAACAAATGTCATACTGAATGATGTAAACACATCTTTTTAAACCAAAATCAGTTGGGGGTGATGTGACTTTTCTATACAAAGCAACACATTTAAAAATAGAAATCCAATTTTCTGTTGTTTTCTCAGATTCTCCAGATCATCCAGTGGCTGATAATTTCCACGCACAAAGCACAGCTTCCCAGAACACAAAGCGCTAGGCAGCCTCCCAGTGATTGCCCCACAGTTGCTCTTTGATGTTGACATCAAGAAGCAGCCCTGAGCACCTCCACAGTAGCTACTCTTGTGTGGCAGGGACAAGACAGCCAACAGAGAAGAAGACTGACTTAGTTCTCAGTCCATCATAACGGGAAGGGCAGAGCAGAGGGGCTCAGTGTGTGGTGGTGGAGCCTGTGAGGGCAGAAAACGCAGAAACCACGCTTGCTCCTAGCACCTTAGTTACACCAATCAGCCAGCAAAGGAGAAATTATTCAAAACAGAGGCCTGTGGGAGGCAGTTTAGATTCAAACTATAACAACGGCCAAGAGCTCTGTGTTTTGTCTCCTTGCATACGTGGCTCCCATTGTCTGAAGTGAGAGGTGATGAAGAAGAATCTATAAAGAGGGCCAATGTTGTAATATGAGCGGCGGGGCTGCGTCCACGCCCCAATGGGCTGGTATCTCAGCGGCTGTAGGCTGGAGGAGCGGAAGGACCTCCCGCAGCAGGCCAAAGTTTGCATATTCATAATCCTCTTACTCAACCTCTGTCCAAAACCTATCAGCAATCTGTGAGATCCTTAAACTATGCCAAATTCATGGTTTGCTTATAGTTCTGTATTTTCTGCTCTTTTACTAGGATGAGTTCTCATTGTTTTTATTATAACTTGATTTATAAAATTGCTTTTTTATAAACATCATTTTTATTTTGTGTCTATAAGTATTTACTTGCATGTATGTATGTGCACCACGTGTGTACCTAGTGCCCGTACAGGCCAGCAGAGGACACCAGGTAGCCTGGAACTGGAGTTGCAGGTGTTTGTGAACTCTCATATGGGTAGAAGCGCAACCACCAGGGTCTTCTGCAAAAGCAGCAAATGCTCTTAATGTCAGAACTACCTCTCCAGTCCCTGGTATCTTTTAGTCTCAGTAATAAATTCAAATGTTAACAAAAAAAAGTTTACAGAAGACTACAACAGTCAACTTTAGACAGAATAACATTAATCCCTCACTATAGAATCTCAATATTTAGATACCTTATATCCATAAGGTAATAATATTGCAAAATCCTTTCTAGATAGGGACTGTTTCTCCTTCATACTGTTTTGAGATAAGGAACTTAAAAAAATAACATAGCCTAAGAGTCATTTGTGCAGGCGACCCTGCTGACACTCTCCAAAGGTGGCCCCCAAACGCAAACTGCTTGCAGTTTTCTCGTGACTTTCCTTTCCTCCTTTGCATTGAATATCAACTATGTCAGTCTTCGGCTGTCACAAAAGAACTGGCCTCAGTGACACCGAGCCAGAGACTCCAGGCTACTTTTTTCTTTCCCTTGTGTTTTCTGAAGAGAAAATGATTACACCCTGACTAGCCATTGATTAACTAAAATCACCCAACTATAGCGAGAAGAGAAAAGTGCAGCCAGAAACCATAGCAACCTCCAATGAATCCTGTAATGATGCTCTTTCTGAATCTCCAGGCAGCCAGGTGGGCAATTGCTTGTGGGTTTTGCAGGTACTACTGACTCATCGGCAGAGGGGTTGGCTGGGTTTCTTTGTGAGAGGGTCGCTCTGATTATGTAAGGGCAGCTCATGCTTGCAGAGATGCTGCACCAGAAAATCTGCTCCTGATGTTCTGATCCTCTGTTTGTAGGATCAGAGAGGGGCTGTCCGCACTCACCTCGATGCAGTTAGGAATCCATTTGTATGTGTAATTGATCTCTCGATTTCTCTTGATAAATGGGACTCTGGAGTCATTTCCACTCTGTGAGGCACAGTTTGCTCTCTTGTCGGGACTGCTATTGTTTTTGTTTTTTTTTTCCCAACAGTAAGATATTGGAATTTACCAGTGGTATTTCAATGATTAATTTTACAGTGACATTTATTTGATTACCAACCACAGGTTCTATACACAAGAGTCTATAACTCTGGAGATTAACATCCCAATAGCAATGACACCAGCTATATACACATATATACCTCCACATTTTATGTATAAGTAACTAAAAAGAGTACAGCAGTATGTCAGCCATCTTGCTATTGCTGTGAGAAGAAATTCCTCAGAAAATCTACTTGGAAGGGAGAAAAATCTGTTCTTGCTCATGATTTCAGAAGTTTCAGCCTCTGCTCACTTAGGACTGTTGCCTTTGTTCCTCTCGTAAGGTCACACCAGGGAGCAGCAGGGAGTGGCCAGAAACAGCCCACCTCATCTAGTTGGGAGGAGAAAGCAGAGAGGAAGTACTAGCTAAGGACTCCCACAAGGCATTTAAGTATTCAAGGGCTTAACCACAGTGACTTCATGTGCTTACACAGACTGTCCTAGTGGTGCCACAGGCTGGAGACCAAGCTTTTTTCCACATTTGGGGACAGCAATGAGCAAGCTACCATCCATCACTGCTGCCCTGCTCTTTTCCCATTTGATGATTATGGTGTGGCCGACTACCAAAAGCAATCATGGAGGTAATGCAGGTTGCTGTTTCAAATTGAAATTTTTGTTCATTTGGATGCTTCATCCCAATTTGTGCAATGTCAATTGGTTTGTATTTTAAGACCTACAAGGTGGACAAGCTCACTGTTTTCAAACCAAATAAGAAGAGGATATTGAGAGTCTAATGTGTGTGAAATACTGTTGGGTTTACCAAAACTGATGCACAGTTTTCTTCCTTCAAAAAGGTGACAGTTTTGAAGTCTCTGGTACCTACCAGTTAGGAATTCAATGGGGACTCAAGATTTCGGCATATTTCTAACGGAAATTTATTACCTATTTAAATGGCTCCAGCTGTTGTCTCGATTTCATAGAAGTTTCTTCTTAATAGGCTATTTAGGGCTTATTAAAATACTTTCAAATTAAAAATTATGGTGAATTCCCAATGGACAAAGATGGAGAAGTGAAATCTTGTTACTTTCTTATTCTCATTTTTCCTTTCTTTCTCCTGTCTCCCCTTTCCCCTCCTTCTCCTTCCTTTTCTCCTTTTTCCTCCCCTGCAGGGGTGGGGATTGAACCCAGGGCTTCTGATATGTTAGGATAGGCTAGGGCAAGGGCTTTGTTACTGAACTGCACTACTCACCCTCTGTAAGGTTTCTGCAGGCAGGAGTTGCATTGCTAGGAGCTAAGTTTCAGAATATGACCAAAGCAAAGAGCGTATATGGGATATCCCAGATTTTGGAAATCGTGAGTATTGGGCATTTTTCATATGCTTGTGTTAATCTCTAACTATTTACATATATCTAAATCAACCTTTCTTCTTGGTAAGACTTTACTCCCTGTAGAGACAGGCTGTGTAGTTCATACACCTTATCTCTTTCCATTATACAAAGGGGTGCTTTAAAAATAGAGACTGATTTAACTGAGTTTCTATGTCATAATTTTAATTATGCAAATGCACAAAACAATCAGAAACATACTGACTGTAACATATGACTTCAGAAAACTGTGGTGCATATTCTTGTAAGAACTTTTAGACATGTTTCAACCCTGAAGCTGAGATTCCGTCAGCCTTTTAAGTCCACGATGGGGTTATATAAGGCTATTACTGGAGGCTAAATATAATGACAAATTCATGAGTTTTCATTTCACAGTCTCCTTCTAAAGAACCAATTTAGCTTATCTCTCAGAAACAGGTTTGATTAATTCAAAATATGCCCTTGGATATTGACTTTTGAGGATGAAATCTTCACAAGGCTTGCTGTTTACATCAGATGTGCACTGATCAGAGAAAGCAAAGACTAAGAGACTTGGCAGACACCATGCCTCCTCCCAAGGGATTGACTCATATAGTTAATACCTAATTCTTTGTCATCATTAATTTTTTTATTGGTAAAATTTCTAAGACATTTGTCTAGAACTCAATTTGTAAGACATTATGTAAAAGACAGTTTTGGAAAAAAAATAGTGGACTGAGTTTTTGTGTAACAAGACCTATAACCAAACATTTCTTTTGAGGCCAAAAGTATTTGGGGAAAATGGCCTTTGGCTAATGTTTACTGGCTTGCAGGTTATTTTATTTGAAGCTCTGATAGAAATTATTTTGTATATATAAATAGATGTTTATGATCTATACTACTAAAGGCTAAAGCAATGAAAATGTAAAAATTACTAGTAACTTGCATACCCTGAGATTCAATTGGGTGGAGAGGAGATTGAAATAGATAAGGAGCCATAAATTATTTTAAAATCTTTGACAAGCATTTGCTTTAATGTACAGATAACTTACATAGTTGTTGCATAAATATAAACAAACTGTTCAGAGTATTAATTCATTTTTCCATAGCAGTGTATGCCCACATGCAGACATTACGCTTGAGAGAGTGGATCTTGACATCTGCTATAGAGTGCTGAGGAGGCCTCCAAGTGTTCTATACTTTACAGCACCAAGTATTCTCTACTTTATAGGTTGAATATTATCTTAAACTGGCATATGATTCTGGATGTGCCAGCTACTTGGTTCCTATGATTATGAGAACTGCTCAGCATCTACTAAGTCAAGAATAAGCACTCAGCCAATGATGGCCCATGTGTGCTTTCATGAACGTGGTATGTTTATATGACCTGACTATGTAGAGAGATAAATGGTAGCTCAGTTTAAGGGAGGCTAGCTTAGTGCAACCTTAGAACATTTCCTCTGTATTTCCAATAATATGGAGATGTGATGGTCCAGAAAAGCCCTGCCTCCCCAAAAAACAACTCAAGGAGAAAAACATACAAGAGTTTAAAAAATGAGAGAGACATGTATTTTAAAGATAAATATTTCAGAGCTGGAGAGATGGCTCACTGGTTAAGAGCATTGCCTGCTCTTCCAAAGGTCCTGAGTTCAATTCCCAGCAACCACATGGTGGCTCATAACCATCTGTAATGAGGTCTGGTGCCCTCTTCTGGCCTGCAGGTATATACACAGACAGAATATTGTATACAAAATAAATAAATATTTTTAAAAATTGCTTATTAAAAAAATAAAAATAAATAAATATTTAGTATGGATGACCAGTTTCCAGCATGTTTTCATGTCACTTGAAACATAGAAGACAGAAAAAGTGCTAATTTTGTAAAGCAACCAAACAACACATCAATCTAACAACAAAGAAAGAAGAGCTATTAAAAGAAAACTTCAAACATGCTGAGGTAATTAAAAGAATATTTGGAGATGCTACAAAGTACATAATTTTCCTGGAATATGGTAGAGACTAAATATTATGAATACTTCCAAAAAATAATTCATCAAAATAGAAAATTCTTCACTGTGACAAAGAACTGAGGATTTGTACTGAACACACTTATATATTAAAAACAAAAATGCTGAAAATAATGATTCCTGAAGAGAATGACCTCTCTGTGCCCCTAATCATGATAAAACAACACTTCATTGTTTTCCTGCAGTTGAGGAAATGCGTGTGAGTAGGCTTTGAATCTCTGATGTAAAGATCACTTCATCTTTCCTGACAGGGATTGCAGCAACTCTGCTTTTAAATTCTGAACTTAAAAAGAATTTCCAGCATATACTGTTAGCAAGATGTTTCTCACTGAAATGTTTATTAATTTACATAGATGGACTATGAAACCTGAGATTTAAGAAATTCAATTCATACAGATTCTTTTAGAAAATCATTAAAATGTTTTTGAGAGGAATTATAGCATACAATATGTCTTCACTATTATTTTATTTCAAGCTTTTATGCAGACACTGGTGACACTGACTTGTAGCCTTCCTTTTTGCTCTGTTGACAACACAACAAAGCTAAATGATGAAGATCATTTAGAACAAATAACAATGAGGAGCAATTGTACAAGTTCCTAAAACACAATTTAAAAATGCATTTTAAGCTGATACCTATAGATCTCTCAGCATTGATCAGAAGATTGGACTTGCAGTAGGCAGCAGTCAGTGGAGAGATATAAATGTTGAAGTGCCAAGAAGAAGAGCTCCACCCTACATCGTGGGACGACTGTATTAGTCCACCACCACCATCAAGGCTCAGGACACAAAGGAAAAGGGTGTAAGAATGTGAGAAGTGAGGGTGGGGAGGATTGCTGGGAAATGCTTATGGATGTGACATGACAAGACTATCACAGTAATGACCCCCAGCAGTTACTGTTATCGGCACAACACCTGCATGAGACCAGGCAAACTCCCCATATAGTTGGGGTAGGTGAATTCCTCAAGAGCCAACCCTTACTACAGAACTATTGGCAGTGGAATGGGCATGATAACCATACTTTACTGAGGATGCAGCCACTACTAGGTTGTAGCAGGTCTTTCTTTGGACCACCAGTTCCCAAATAATAACACAAACAATTTTCTATTAATTATGAAAGCTTGACCTTAGATTAGGCTTGTTCCCAACTATCTCTTAAAACTTAAATAACCTGTTTATATTAATCTGCCACATGGCTCATTATCTCTTCTCAGTACCGTATTCCAATTTCCTCTGCAGCTGGCTGGCAAATCTTTCGTTTTTCCAATTCTTTTCCAGAGTTCCTATCTCTGCCTAAAAGTCCCATCTATACTCTCCTGCAGAGGTATTGGCTATTAAACTCTCTAGTAAACCAGTAGAAGGTGCCTTAGGCAGATGAGGTTAAACAGTAACATCTTCATGCAGTGTACAAAAAGATCCCAACAATAGGTTTCTCATGCTTCAGTGGATGGCCCCATACCCATGCACATATGGATAGCACTAACTACTAAGGACTTAGTGGGCTCTCAGAGAGAGAGAGAGAGAGATGAAAATGGGAGGAACTTGTTAGGAGGTACATGGAGTTGGAAGAAGGAAATAGGAGAAGATATGACCACATTTTATTGTATGTATGTATGAGATTCTCAAATATAAAAACGAATATATGTATTAAATATTGTATTAGTATTTTTAAATATAATTTCAAATAAATGTGAGGAAATGGAAAATCTAGGAGGAACTATGAAGTTTAAAATACATGAAAGTCTGTTATTTGACATAAATCAGAAAGTAAACCATTATTTTATAGATTATTTTTGAACAAATTCATCATTCTACTTAAGAAAAATACCTGAGTCATATTTCTTTCAGATCATATTTCTGAAAAATAGTAGCAGTGATAAAAGCTAACTTGCCGCATGCCTATTATCACTTCTTAATCTATGGTGATCTAATTAGATTACTTCACATAGCACTTGAAACAGGTAAGGAATATAATTGTCCCATACTACAGATGAGGAAGTAGAATCAGAGAGCGTTAGTGGCTTGTCTAAGATCATGACCTGGAAGCCAGCATTCATGCACACAATCTGTGCCAAGTACTGCTCCGTCTGCTGTGACAAACCCTGTTTGCCCTGGAGTACAATACTTTCCATTTACTGATAAATTCTACTCAGAGGGTTTATTTATTTATGTAAACTTTTCCCTTTGATGTTAATTAATAAATGAGTGTTTTTGTTTTCCTTTTTGCCTGCATTTTGTACTATTTTCCTTTTATTCTGGGTTCATAAAATCTAAGTTGTTTTCTATGCAGTCTAGAATCTCCTGGTTGAAAATATGAAACGATTCGCCTTGTCTTTCTTCCTCCTAATATCCCAAATCCATCTCTGAGAACATGACTCATTTCCAAAGGGGAAAGGTATGTGCACTAGACGCCTGTGGCGTTTCCTCGCCTAGCTATGATGCTGTGATGACACATTGGAGAAGCCACCAAACAGGTCAGGCGATGTCAACTTGGAAACACCTGCTCACTGTTTCTTGATGTGGATGCAGCCTGTGATCAACCAGGCGGCTCCCTGGTGCTCATCTCCTGCAGAGATCACTCCTCTGAAGCCACGGGGAGGGCTCCTGTCAGGCTGTAGACACGACCAGACTGTATTTAGAAGGAAACAGGCTGACTCAGCCTCTGCTCGTGACTCCCCGGGTCCCTGGGTGCTCATCAGGAGTCTGTTAGTGGCGGCAGAGGAGCCATTTGCTTGGCTGTTGTGGACAATGTGCAAAATGGTACATAGTCTTAGGGATTGTCTCCCTGAAAAACAATAAAATTTGCGATTAGAAAGTTCCAGGGAAGGGTGGAAAAAAAGTTGCCAGAAGATCCATTTCCTGTGTACTCACCTCTCCCTCATTCGTGTGAAAGACAGAAAGAGTAGCTGTCATACAGTCTTAGCTCCAGAGAATGCATTGTCAACCTCTCCCTTTAGAGATGAGGAAATGAGGGTAGCTTACCAAGGTTTCTCCATCAGTAGGGACTGAAACAAGTTTGATGCCTTCCTTTCTATGCCTGTTCTCTAGTCCATCAGTGGGTCAAGTTAAGTGTCCTACACAAGGACCTTTGCACAGCTTGGCTGCATGGGTTGTGCACCAAAAATCTCCACATGGTAGCAAACTCCTAATAAACTAAGACCAGATAATGGTGTGGGAAGTCCTTCTGTAGATGTGTTGCTTTTATTGGTTAATGAATAAAGCTGATTTGGCCCAAGGAAGGGTAGAATAGAACTAGGCAGGAAAACTAAACTGAATGTTGGGAGAGAGTAGGTGGAGTCAGAGAGAAACCATGTAGCTGCTGAAGGAGACAGATGCCGTGGAAACTTACCAGTAAACCATGAGCCTCATGGTAAAACATAAAATAATAAGAATGGGTTAATTTAAGATGGAAGAGTTAGTTAGAAATATGATTAAGCTATTGGCCAAACAGTGTTGTAATTAACATAGTTTCTGTGTTATTATTTAGGTCTGGGTAGCCTACAAGATAATGCATAATGGTGGTGCTTTCTACCCAAGGCCTTTGGCTTATGACAGGCCAGTGACAATGTGGGGTAAAGTGGAGACATATTTCTACCCAAAAATTTGCCCTTAATTAAGTTAATTCTTAGAGAAATTTAATTGCCTTCTTAAGACTCAAGGACAAATTCATAGAAATAGAGCAAAACAATGGTCACAGATAAACAGAAAGTTTACTTACTTATTAGAACTATTATTTTCTTAGTTGTCTGTTATGAGGCCAAATGCTTTCCTCCCTAAGAGCCTTATTTTCTAATGTGTGGTTGTTTGTGTGAAGAGTTCTCCGGCAGACCCAGACTATCAGGTCTTGGTGTGTGACTAGGTACTGGTGGATAATGTAGCTCCGTCCCTACCTGAGAACTCTCCTCCAATGCAGAATAATTAAGCTGATTTCTCTGTAAGGATAGTGCACACTAAGGGCCAACACCATTCTGAAGAAGAAACAGAACCAAAGCGTTTGGTGTCCCCATCTTCACTTGGCTCCAATACATACCTCTGGATCTTGTTCCTCCAACCTTCATTTTCTCAACAGCAAATTGATAATTGAATTCAGCTTCCATTGTTTTCCTCCTACAGCAAGTATCATATGAAATTAGATATGATATTCTTCAAAGGTACTGCAGGTCCTTAAACCTCTCTCCTCAGAGCTTGTGGCCAGCCAAAGGTATGATTGCCAGGCACTGAACTTTCCTATTACCTTGAATGAAGAATTTTTGTCATGATTCTTGTCCCCTGACACCATCTGGTGAGATCTTTGTGTTCAGGCACCATGTGACCTGCTTGGATACTGGGGTAGCAAAGGAAACACCTGCAGGGCTTTGGAGATTAACAGAAGACTTTATCTAGTGACAGATTCAATCGAAGCTTTGTGGCTTCCATTACAGGATAAGCAGATGATGCTGTATAGTAATGACTCAAGAGACATAATCAGATACTCCCTCATGCGCAACATCCTTTACAGGCTGTGCAGTGACATGGCGAGAGAGTGGATCATTAACAACTCTCTCAGAAGGAATAATAACAAACAACATGGTTTGAAGTCAATCTCTGAAACTGGCTCTAATTCAAGTGCAGTAAGATTCCTACCCTGGCATAAAAAAAAAGCAGCCCACTGAGGAATAAACTCATGATGGGAGAACAACACGTCCCAGGCTCACTGGCAAGATTCTTATTGGTCACAAGGGCTTTCAGATGTCACTGGAAAATGGGAGAAGTGGATCCCAATCACTCCTCCTGAAGAACAAGACCCTTCCATCTGTATATATATATTAGTTGACTGATTTCAAGCTCCCTTTGCAATCTGAGCAGCTGGGTGGCTTCCCTACCACATGCCAAGGCAACAGCTGAAGGCACTCGTTGCCCATTTGTGTGCTAGCCTTCGAGAGCCACATGTGGCGTGACCTCTACTTCTCTCAGAGCCCTACCCACCCAGCTGTTACCACTCAGCCAAGAGCCAGATCTTCCCGGGGGCTACTGCACAGATAATGGGGCTCATCTTCATTTCCATTCCATTGATAAGAAGAGTGCTTTCTGCCTTCCTAGTCTTCCCATCATTCTCTGAGTAGCCACTTCCAGCAAATTAGGTGAAGTATGAGGAGTGCAGGCAAATAAAATACATGAAAAAAAGAGAGGGAGAGAAAAACCTCTCCAGAAACCCAGAGACTGAAAAGTCAATATCTCATAGCTACTCATAATTTTCTTCTCTCTTCTTTTATATACAGACAAATAAGGGAGGGCAACATGAAAGCTTTGCAATTTCACTAAAAGGTTTCTGTAAAGTGCCGAATTTAGGGGAGTAAAGACTATACGCACTCGAAGCCATCCACCTTGGCTACAATCTCACCTCTATTATTCTTTTTTTTATTTTTTTATTTATTTATTAAAGATTTTTGTCTCTTCCCCACCGCTGCCTCCCCTTTCCCTCCCCCTCCCCTAATCAAGTCCCCCTCCCTCGTCAGCCCAAAGAGCCATCAGGGTTCCCTGCCCTGTGGGAAGTCCAAGGACCACCCACCTCCATCCAGGTCTAGTAAGGTGAACATCCACGAAACCCTGGGTTCCATTCCCAGCATCATAAACTGGGTATAATGTAGATACCTATAATCCCAGCACTAAGGAGAGGGAGGGGGAGGGGAAGGGACAGAGAGGAGAGGAGATAGAATTATATGAAGTTCAAAGTTATCCTAAGACATACAAAGGAGCTGGACAGTTCACAAGACCTTAATCTCCTGTCGCAAAGGTGGGAGTGAAATGTACTGGGAAAATACACAATCAAGATCCTTATGTTTTTGGAACATGCATAACAGAAGTAGACTAGTCATTAACAATTAACATAATAATGGAAGAATTTATATAGTATACAGGAAAATGAAAAACTCTGTAGGAGGCAAAAATCCACTAGGTCAATAGATATCAGATGGGGTAGAGGATCAGAGGGTATGGATTTAAACCTCTAGGTGGAGAATTGGAGGAGCTCTGGTTGCAAAGGTATCACTTGAAGAAGAAAAGAAAAACCTGGAAGGGTGGGGTGGGACTCTGGTCACTTGGGTATCTGACATAAACCATTCTAGGAAGAAGGGTGGGGATGGTTAATAAAAAAGCTCACCAGTAGGAGCACACATGCTTTTTACCCTGAAGAGAGGGAGGTATACGTGTGGCAGAGGTGAACAGGCAGAGAAGAGTTGATTTTTTTTCAGAGACGTAAAAGAAAAAGGACATAGATCTCATGGTCTACTGCAGGAAGCTTACCTCTTATTCTTAGTAAGTTGGGAGCCATTGATGTTTTGAGGCTGAACCTCCCACTCACCTGTGACCAGGATCATTTTAGGTGACAATTGTGCAGGCTGATCATTCCATTTCATCAGTGTTGCTGCCTTCACAGAATGCTTGTGTGATTCTTCTAATTGTGTTGTGATTTCATTATTTTCATAAAAATTAAGTGCTGGTCTTAATGCAGCTGGGACGGAGGTGGAAATCACTGAATAAGCCATCAATCCTGATAATGAACTAGAGCCCGTGGGGCACTTTTCCAGCCTACTGATGTTGTCAGGAAGTTGTCCTCAGAGCGACCTTGAAAAGAGATCAAGACTGCCTTTAGAAAGCAGAAGCAAACAAACAAAAAGCCACAGGGAAAAAAAAATAAACCTGTGGCACCACGATTGATGAAATTTGCATTATATGCTTTTAAATTTAATTTTATTTAAAAATTTTAATGGACATATACATACATAGTCACTGCTCACATTTAGGGGGCTGAGTGTGAGATTCCTGTACATACACACATAGTTTGTCATCGGTATACCTGGCATATTATGACACCCAACTTCTATCATGTCTTTGGGGAGCATTCAAAATCTCATTAGGTATTTTGAAACAGACAATAACTGTCAATCATAATGCCTGTATTAGCTCTTTTTCACTGTGACCAACTTGCCTGGTAAGAAGCAATTGCAAAGGGTTTATTGTGACTCATGTTTTGAGAGGACTCAGTCTATTGGGCCTACCACAGCATGACAGCAAGTAGCTCCAAAGCTGTGGAAGCATCTAGCTGGGATTATTCATCTCTTCCCAACATATTGAACAGGATATAGAAACTGGGGATGGAAGCAGAGTTGAGCTACAAGCCTCAATCCCTCCTACGCTAGCAATGTACTTCTGTCAGCTTTATCCCACTTGCTAAAGGGTACTCGGCCTTCCCAAACAGAGCCACCAGCAGGGGAAAGAAGAAGCGTGCAAAAATATGAGCCTATGGGGGAAATTTCACATTCAAACCACTAATGCTTTGGAGCCCTATGGTCTTGAGGCCATCTCATAGTGAAAATTGCATTTTGTCTGGCTTGTAGTAGCCTTTCATTTGTTTCTTAATAAATAAAGCTTGCCTGAAGATCAGAGAGTAAAACAGCCCCACTTGTCAACCTTACAGACCAGGCAGTGGTAACACACACATTTAATCCCTGTAGCTACGTTAGTTGTCATAGAAACCAGGAGGTGCATGTCTTTAATCCCAGTGATGCACACCTTTAATCCCAGTCCTAGAGACCATTATAAAACAGGAGGAAACAACTCTTAGTCCCAGTCTTATTCTAAGATTTTTGGAGGCAGGATAACCAGACTGGGGTAGGGTTAAGAGCCAGTGACTGGCTGGTTTGCTTTTCGAACATTCAGGTTGAACCCCAATTTCTCTCTCTGCATTATTATTAATTGTGTTTCTCTGTCTAGGAGTCCTTTGAGCTTTAATAGGCCTAACTCTGCTTAAGTTCATAGTATCGTCTAAACTTCAAGCCTTCAACCTGTCAACTGTGAGTCCTTCTGAAATTAAAACAAAACAAGTCAGGTGCTTCTAATACGCAAGGACTCAGGGCAAGTATCCCTATTTCAAAATGGAGAGAAAGGAGCATAGCAAATAAAGATGTCGCTAAAACAAGGTCAAAACCCAGCAAGGTAAAGACTACTTCCTCAAGTTTCCTATTGACATTTAGGATTCAGGATGGCATTTGGGTCTGGTAGGCTTGGGTGGCCCCATTCCTTCAGTTCTGTTACAAACAGTAATGGTGGCCTTTCTCTTGGGCCATTTCTAGTTAGTACCAGAAACTCACCTCAGGGAATACCCTGCATTGATGGCATCTTTAATATCCTAGGTCTCCATGGTAACTTGGGTTTCTCCTTTGTAGCAACATGTAATATCTGCTCAGAATCTCTGTACAGGGAATCCAATGTTAGACACAGGTTGCCAGAGCTCATTGGCTTTTTGAGCACTTGGTATAGACCTCAGTGACCCTCTCATTTTTGTATCCTGTACACCTGCAGAACAAGAACTGTGTGAATGATGCTCCCACGTTCTGCTGATAGCAGGAGGTATAGACTTAAACTGAAATCCAGCTGCATGGACTCTGGCTACTTGCCTACCTGAATCTGAGAAAACATTGCCTTAGACAGCTCTGCCCAAGTAGAATATTCTGTAGGATCTCTTTGGTCAGGCTTTCTCCTTTCATGAGAAAACTTTTCAAATGGCTGTTTGTTGTTATTCCTCCCCATGGGTAGTTCTTACTCTAAGGGCAACTTTCCTATTGTTCTAGGTCAAAGCACTCTGTTTTCTCTCAATATCTCTAACTTTTCCACAATTATCCCCACTAAATCTACCTTGTATGCAACCTTAACTATGTTCATGCTCTTTCTTTGCACAATTTTCATATATTTATGATCTCCCCTCCCTCCTTTCTGCCTTCTTTTCTTCCCCACTTCCCTCTGTCTTGGTAAATTCCATTAAAAGAAGTGAGTAGTGACTATGTCACAGCTTGGATATTCTGCCTTGACCAAATTTTCTCTCCTAATCAACAAAGTCCATTCCTTTCACCATTTTATTTTAGCTTCACTCAAATTCCCAGGACACAGTTCAATGGCAAATGAAGCCATATTCTTTTCAGGAATGGCCACTAGTCTAATTCCTGGTATCTTCCTTGTTCCCAGCTGAAGCCTCATTAGCATAGCCCTTTTATTTTCTCCATTTTAGTGGCATTCTGTCCTCCAAACTTGCACCAAAATAGTCTGTTGAGCTGTGCCCACTTAAAGCATTCTGGGGTCCTCTAGTCCACAGTCCCAAACTCTTCCACATTCCTCCCATCAACTAGTTCAAAAAAGCCTAAGAACCATGCAATCAGGTTACTCATGGCAACAGCAATGCCCCCACTTCCCAGAACCAATTTTCTATATTAGTTACTTTTCTCCTTCCTGGGACCAAGCACTTGTCAAGAAGCAACTAAAAGGAAGTATGTTTTATTTCAGCTTGAGTTTCAATAAGATGCAATTCATCATGGTGGAGAATACATAGCTATGCCTGGCTCTATGACAGCAAAAGCATGATGCTTGGATTCCTTGCCTTCTTATATCTTGGTAGAAAAGGAAGCAGAGAGAGCCTGAAACCAGCAATAGCACTAAACTATGAATATATATAATATTTTCTGTGTAAATGAGATCTCTACTTCAAACATGCTGGACTATGGAAATTCCTCAATTTTTATTTAATTTATTGTCTGTTAGTAGTTTGTAAAAGCAGACATTGAATTATCACTAAGAAATGATTTCTTTTTTATGGCCATAGAGCTTACCTTTGTAGTGGGCTGACCATACCAAACCCTGCCCTTTTCCAGGTCCCTGTGCGAGCGTTCTCATCTCCTTGGGAAGTCCCTAATTAATTAGTCACATTAAAATAAGAACATATTAAAAAGCAAATTGTGCAAAACGATAGGTGACAATTAGGCTTCTCCATTAATTGGTACATAATGACTCTACTCACTCAGGGGATGCACAGCAGCTTTTTTAAACATGAAAACAATGCACAGCCATCAAACCGGGATAATTAGCATATTCATTACCTCAAACCACCCATCCTTTCTTTGTGTTGGGAGCCATAAAAATCTTTTCTTCTAGCTATTTTTAGATATAACAGTAAGTTGTTCTTGTCTCTGGTCACCACCAAACTGTGCTGCAGACCATTTGAAGTCAATTTTCTTAGCCTACTGTGTCATTTCTACATACCGTTTTACTGTCCATTTGGACGAGGAGCAAAAGAGAACCTGCCTGCTTTCCCTCAAATATAACATATTGTTTGGTCATTTCAAAACAAGGTCTGTAGCTCTTAGAATTGTCGTTACTAATCATAATCATCACACTACAGCCTCATGTTCTTTACCTATGACATTGTCACAACAGTCTGAAAATTTTGATGCTATTGCCCCTTTACCTCTGATGAAGGCCAGTTCCATACCCACCCGCACAGCTACAGCAGTGCAGCTTCCAGCGCTGAGCCTCGCGTCTGACTTAAAGGTGGAGGCTCTCACCCATTCTCCCAGCCTTAGCCCGTTTGACTACTACACCGACTCATTTCTTGGGGCTGCTTAAACTGTGATGCAGATGAATCATAGTCATCCTCGCTCCATATTTTCTCAAGATAAAATAGTCTCAGAACTCGCACACCCATTATCCTTGCTGCAAATGAGCATAGCAGCTCCCATTTTTCTCTTGGAATTAAATGACATAGAAGGCACCAGAGACATCAAAGATAAAATAGGGGCGGGGTTGGAAGGCAGTGGTAGAGTACTTGCCAGTATGTAGAAAACACTGGATTTGATTCTTGGCGCTGCACATGTAAAAAAAGGGAGGGAAAAAATTGTGAATACCTGAAGGAAATTGATCTTCCTCCTTGAAAACTCTTTCCAGCTAGCCCTCTCATTTGGATGAGACTATCGTCCTCTTCATGAGGTACCCTAGGTCCTAACATCAGACTGGGGGACAGTCCATTCTGGAAAACCGAGTGCCCAGATGGAACAGAGAGTCTATTCCCGACCTCCAAATTTCCACAGTGTGTAATTAGCAGCTGCTAAGATAATAGAAGTCAATTGAACAAAAATATGGTATGCACGGCAGTCATGTGCTAACTACCTTCTGTTTCCAAACTCTGCTTCACAGCGGATGCAAAGCCTTCCTGGGGGCGGTGCAGCTCCTGTCCCTGGGAGCACGATTGACAGCCTTCTTGAAAAACTTGGGGGAGGAAAGGGGTGGGTGCTGCTACTGTGTCCAACAAGCAGGCATGGGCATGTCTGTTTCACATCTGTGTGATAAAGCGACACTTTTGTCAAAAGCAGCCTTAAGTAGGTTGCCATTATCAAAGACGTCAGCAGCTTGTCTCCCCGGGAGACAGCGAAACCCACATTTATCTAAATTATCTCCGTAATATGACAGGGTGATTGCTCACTAATGGTCAGTAACAGTTTTCTTTGTCATTTTCCTAGTCATTACCTCCTCAGAATGAACTTCAGAATAAACTGCTTGCAGTCCGTGTATAGAATATTAATTTCCTCTCTGCATTCATGACTAGTTCTCCCCAACCTCTGAATGTGACAGCAACATTTCTGACATTTTTATTTTGTAATAACCGAAAGCAAAATAAACCCTCTCTTAGGGAGCCTGCTGCTGGACAAAGCCCCTTCACATGCAAACAGAATCCAGGTTTAGCATGTCTCTGGCTGTGAATCTGACAAAGTACACAGGATGACCTCAGAAAAGGCTGGAGGGGGCACTGGCAAGGGGCTGGTGTTTTCAGCTCAAGCGGGCTGTCACTGGCCATGCTCATAGTTAGAGCACTCCCCTACAAAGACAACCATTGCACAGTTAAAACCAAGCAGCCCCAACAGAAGCTTTCCGGAAAATGCTGCAGCAGCAGCCTGTGTATCCAAAGCCTGTTTTCCCCAAAACCTTTATCAGGTGTCATAACAAATAAAAAATCCCAAGTCAAAGGAAAAAGATAAGAAAGCAGAATTTTTGCCCAAAATAGAGTGGAGGAGCCCCCCCTCCCCCCGCCATGAAGATTTTAAAATATAAAAGAGTTGTCCATACCAGGGAAATATGTCATCATCACTCAAGATGGTCCCTTGTGCAGACTGTCCAACCATTCAGCAGGATCCCCAAGAATTAAGACAGAATCAGAAGATTAGCTACAGTCACGACCATAGGCAGGTCAAGTAGGCTGTGTGTCAACTGCCACCTTCTGTAGGGTGGAGTGCAGTGAGTGCAGACAACAGGAAACAGATCTGGGGACCTTCCTGCCCGTGCATTCGTGAGCACAGAGGTGAACAATTCTAAATCCTTCCTAAACCAGAGAAATCTCAATGACACACTTATTCCGGCTGCTCTGGCCACTTAATTTTCTCCCTTAGAAAGCAGTCATATGCCCAATAAGTTCCTGGTTTGTCTCATTATACTTGGGAGATGTATATGAGCAGTGACTATGCAAGCACAAGTACCTGAGTTCAAATCTCCAGCATCTACATAAAAAGTCAACTTTGACCAAACAAACACCGGTAACCCCAGCTTTGTGGGTTACAGAGACAGGAAGATCACTGGGGTTCACCAGCTACCAGCCAGTTCCATCCTCAGTGAGTGACTGTCTCAAGAGAATAAGGTTGAGCATAATAGAGAAGGATACCAGACTTCCCCCTCTGACCTCTAAGACACATGTTACATATTTATACATGTAGACACACAAGTGTATGCATGCACCAGACACATACACACATGTAAATTGATTAATTAATAAGAAGAATATGCAGTCTAATTATAAGTTCAGAAAATATATGCCCTTGTCATTGTTTTGTTACCCATTCATGTCCTGCCTGGTCCCTATGATCAGCCATAGTCTTACTTCCATGGGCACCTGTGTTTCCAACAGGACTGAACAGGCTTCCTATATGGCCACATGTACTCATTCTATATTATAATATAAAACTTAGCATTTTCCTTCTCATGCCTTTGGTTTTGACCAATGTTGTACAAACTTTTCCTAGGGAGATAGGTGCCCAGACACAACTCCAACTACAGACAATGATCAAGCAAGTGAAAAAATAATAAATTCTATCCCGGCCAAGCTTAGTGACCCTGTGTTTAACTAGGGTCACTTACAGGAACATGGACAACTCAGGAGTGGCTACACCATTAAGGAAAATGGCGCTCACTCTCATTATTTGCTGCCTGAAAATCCTCTGGGAGAAGCAGGACCTCCTGACTGCATGAAGGATAGTAAATAGGCCCAGTTCCACAGGTCTCCTGTCAGTAATAACAAATTCTAGTACAGGGCTGGGGTGTGGGGATGGGGAGACTGAATGTCATGTCTGGATGACAGCATCCTATACAAATAGTTCGTTTCACAATCCAGATCCCCAGTGTTATCCTAAGATCACCTTCTTTCCCACTTCTAAACCAAACACCCTGATACACATTCTCCCTCTGGGTTCCTGGTATCACACGTGGTAGACTGTCTACAGCCGTGGCCTGAATGTGGTCTCTCAACCTCTAAACTGATATCTCTCATTTCAGGCTTCAATCCCAGGCTATTTTCTATACTGCTTTCACTTTATTTTTATTGTTAAAACAAGTTAAAACAAAAATCACACTGTCTTCTAGCTTAAAATTCATAATAGTCCCCCAGATTCTCCAAATTGCCTCTCCTGACTTTTAACTTGGACTCAGTCTCTGAACTCTGCTCTGAAACCTCACACCCGCTTTGGTCTGTAGTGCATACATCCCCGTGTTTGGCTCAGACTGTGACTCCTGTTAGAACCATTTAAGCCGCTCTCTTTCATGTACATCCTTTTCTTTGCTTCTGTTCATATGCTAGAATTACTGCAATGCTGGGCATTGGACCCGAGTCTTTGTACATACCAAGAGGGCGCTCTATTACTCAGCTACATCCTTACCTCTCTATTTTTCAAGCACTAACATCATCATCTTGTTCAAATTCTTTTCTGTCCCTTAAATTAGCCAACCTTAATTATTGTCCCCTTCTTCCATTTTTCTCTTCTCTGTACTTTTCTTGTTCAGTTCCTGTGCTTCATGCAGCACTTCCTCAGCGATTTGGCACTGTTGGTCTGCTATGTAAAAGCTTGGGTGTGAAGAGAGGAAGCCTCAAGAATTATGACTCAAATCTGACTCAAAGTTTTCTTTAGCTAGGGACACAGCATTTCCAATGCCAAGCGAAGCCGCTTCATTCATCTGTTTCTTCATCCAAGCATTCCACAAAACACAGATGGTACCCCTAGCAGCAGCAGCAAAAAGTGTCAACTATAGCTTGGCTACAAGAATCCCAAGCCAGTGGCCCCACGTGGCTGTCACTGCTATCCTTGTTAGCTCCCTATCCTTTGCCCTATGATTCAATTTACCTCACGTCAAAGTCACATAGGGCCATGCTCAAGGTAAACAAAGCTTGTTAGGGAAGCTGGGAAAACAGCAGCTTGCATTTTTCTTCTTCTATAAAGGGAGACTGTATTCACAACATCCCCTGAGACTCAGTACTTGTCCAGTCTTCCGAACACACAACAACATTTGAGTCTGTACCTGCAAACTAAAAGGCAAAGGACCATTAGAAAAGGTGCAAGTATAGAAGTTAGGGAGTTATGTCAATCAGGACAAGAGGTGATACTGAGCAGTGGAAAGGGTCAGTAAGGAGAGCTGTCCGTGCTAAGGAAACCACCTGGATCTAGAGAACAGTTGCAGAAGGCATCTGTTGGCCTGCAGATGGCTCAGCTTGGCTGGAGTGTCTATGTCATCAACTGAGACAGATTAATAGGATTAATAGGAATTTGACTTCATCTTTAGTATATATGTGTGTGTTTGGATTCTTACATACTACCAAATTTCTGACCTATGTAACTTTTCTTCTGCTTCAAGAATGTCTTTCAGAATGTTGTATGATGAAATTCCTCAGTTTGTGGCTGCCTCATAAAGTCCTCGTTAAAATATGATTTTGACTGGATAAGGAGGGCTTTAGACTAAGTTCATAGCCAGCATAGAATATATGACAGAAACCCTTTCATAAGAAGCATCTAAATCCATCAACTACAGAGGTGTGGATCATAGACGGTAATTGACAAGACTGAAGGGAGAGGGACAGACAGAGGTATTGGCCAAAAGGCATAAAGTTCCATTCACACAAGAGAGATAGTCCTAGAGACCTACTCCACAGCACAACAATCACAGTTAACTGTCCTTCACTGTGTACTTAAAACTTTGCTCAAAGAAGATAATAGGTGTTACAAAAACAGAGGAAACATTTCAATGGGACGAGTAGATTTATGGCGTGGATTATGGAGATGGGGGTTCTTGGTGTCTGCTTGACCCCAAAGCTCATCAAGTTGTATTCTTTAACATGTACAGCTTTTATATATCAATAATTCTCCAATAAAATGGTCCATAAATTAAATATAAATTTTAAAAGCTATTTCATTTGTTCACTAATATGTGTACCAAACACCCTTAATGAAAAGATCAAATTGAATAATTACAGATGATAACATTTGACATTCTAACTCTTGCTAGCTTTGCTTTTTAAAAATCATAAATAATTAAAAAAATTTTCTCACATAACTATTTAAAATTCTAAGATATATTTGTTATTAATGTGTGTCAGTTGTTGGCTAGTTCAGTCACTTAAGATGTAGGACTTACGGAAAATGGGAGTGACAGGAGCCTGTGCCTGGCAGAAGAGTGTGGTAAACCTGTGGCACACCTTGGTAGGAGGCTGACAAGAGGGCAGGATGAATATTATACCCAAAAATATCACCCAGACATTTTTAAGGTCTTTCAAAAAATTATTTCTCCTTGATGATTTCCCATCATCAAGTATCTTTGCTGTGGGAACTCCTTCAACCAGTAGCCTTTAAGATACCAGCCCACTTGGGTGTGGCCTCTTATCCTATAAATGCCAAAGTAAATGCCCTTGCTCTCTCTCTTCTGGCTTCTGGATTAGGTTCCTATTCCCTGTTTGTACAGGAGACTGTGATCTGTGAGTCTACCCCTAAAGAAAGAACCCTTTATTATACTCAATTCTGAGCTAGTGTGGGACTATTTTATAGCGTCCATCATCATATCTTGATGGAAGTTTTCATGAGGGCTGATTTGCTGGAGGCTCCCATGTCACTTCTCTTATCCGTACTCCTTTAAGGAGTGTGCTTGACCAGGTCTAAATGCTCTAGAAAAGGCGTGAGTTCCCCCACTTCAGAGGAATTGGCTGAGAGGATTGGAAACGAAAGTGCACTGACTAATAACGTCAGTTCAAAATAGAAAATCCAAAGTGGAGCCCTTTGGGAGAACAAGCTCTAACTTTAATAAAAAATAGTTTTATATACTCCAGTAGACCTTGACAAAACTGCTATATTATTAGCCAGTACACAATAGACCCATGTTCACAGTGTTGATAATGAACCATCATCAAAAGCTTAAATTATTTCCAGTCCACCTACTTAAGGAGGGATTTCTCCCAAGTTATAGGACAAGCTTCTCCCAAACGGTAAATTTTGAGATTCCTGCATTTAAAACTATAAATTCCATCATCTATAAAGCTACTTTTGTTAATTAACTTTTTCTGTCCATTAGCGGATCAGTAGACTTTCAGCGCCAGGTGAGTAAACTATCTGAGACACACTGTATCTGCATATGACCTCGAGTAACAATTCAAGTCTTTGTGTGAGATAATTAACAGACACAAATCATTACTAATACCTAAGAATCCCTGAGCTGGGTTTAAATATGGCCAAAGAGAGCATGCAGAGTCTTAGCTTGTATGTAACAAAATATTCATGACTATAGCCACTTAAATTTATCTATTTGTATGTGTGCAAGTTGGTGCATGCCACAGTATATGTGTGGTGGTTGGAGGACAACTTGTAAGAGACAGTCCTTTGCTTACCTTGTGAGGGCCATGGGAATCAAAATCAATATGTCAGGCTTAGCATTGAGCAATTTTATCCATTGAGCTGGCCTTCTGACTCTGTAGCTACTTTGGATACTGTAGTAGTTTGACTAAAATTGACCCCCATAGGCTCCTATATTTGAATAATTGGTCCCAGTTAGTGGACCTATTTGGAAAGAATTAGGAGGTGCAGCCTTGTTGGAAGAGTTATGTCATTGGATGTGGGCTGTGAGGTCTCAAAAGCCCATGCCAGGCCCAGTCTGTCTTTCTCTGCCTGTTGCTTTGTGGATCAGGATATAAAGCTCTCAGTTTTTGCCTCATTATCATGCCTGTTTGCTCTCACCGCAATGATCATGGGCTACCCTCTAAAACGGTAAGCAAGTCCCCAATCAAATGCTTTCCTAGCTTGATATGGTGGCTCACACCTTTAATCCGAACACATGGAAGGCAGAACCAGCAGATCTCTGTGTTTAAGGCCAGCCTGGTCTACATACATAGTGAGTTCCAGTACAGTCACAACTATGTAGAGAGACCCTTTCTCAAAAAAATAACATACATAACTAAACAAACAAACAAATAAATAAATGTTTTCTTTTATAGGAGTTGCCTCGGTCATGGTGTCTCTTCCCAGGAACAGAACATAAACTAAGATATATACCACTATAATTTTTATATTAAACCTCCAAATATCTTTAAGATATTTATGTCTTAATGTATATTTATTTTTGCCTACATGTATGTGTATAAACTTCTTGTGTGTGAAATGTCCACAGAGGACAGAAGGTGTCAGTGTCTCCTGGAACTTGAGTCACAGATGGTTGTGAGCAGCTATGTGAGTTCTAGGAATCAAAACCAGATCTTCTGCAAGAGCAGCCAGTTCTCTTCACTACTGGGCCATCTCTCCAACCTCAAGACTCGAAATACCTTAAAACATCATCAACTAACAACAAATTCCCTTCTCTTCACAGAATCTAAACGAAAAGACTACTTGAGATGATGAAAACCAAGCTACATGTAAGTAAGTGGAAGAATTGAAAACCCAAAAGCTGTGCCATTTGAAGAAACCATTGTGCAAGAGATAGACAGCAATGCTGCTTTTGGTTCTTTAAGGATGTGAGAGAAGTTTCAGAGACTGAAACATAACATAAATGTCAGAGAAGTGGTGTCAGAAGAAGAGGAGGAAAATAGAAGTAAAAAGGATGAGAGGGGTCTTTTCCAACTCCAGATTTCGTTACTTTTGATCTGGGCATCTATGTACTTAACTCAGAAGGTAGCAAATGATTGACAGAAAATATGATTCGACTTTGAATGGAATCTTATTAGCACTGTCCTGTTGTCACAGCTACTCAACTTTTAATTTTGAAGAAAGAGTCCAATAGATTCACACCGACAATATATCTCTGCGCGTGTCCTTCAATCATAGAACAGCTGCCTTCTGTTTGACACAAGTTTGATATCTTCCTAAAGGAGCCACTGCAGGTAATATTTAGTCCACTGTTTAATACAAACTTGCTCAAACTCCAAACACAAGCTTGTTTTTACAAATGCACAGCTTCTCATTACTTTCTCTGTGTGTGCCTGTGCCTCCAGATTCTCTTATACATGCATCTGTTTTTGAGCAAACAAGTAGGCTTAAGCATCTGTTTGTTGTGCAGAGAAACGTTCTCTAGAATTTTAGTTGACAAAGATTTCACCAGGATACATAGAGAAAGTTCTCATGGACAATAACTCAGGAAATGGGATTCGAAAGCTCTTCAGTTGGGTAAGAGTAGACTGTCCCCTAAAAGACAATCTCACCATTCCATGAACCTCCAGCCCCATGAGACAGCACACTTCTATGGTAGGCACTGGGCTTATCAAAACTGCACTATAGCATACCAATAACCTGCTGCCAAATAATTTGCCCCCTATTCTGTCCATTCTATGAATTACAAACAATAATTTAAAGATCTGAAAGTCATCCAATGGTAAAATAGTTCCTACTTATATAACTAAACAACTAGGCCCATCTTTTTCTTATAATAAAAAGGCGGGGAGTTAGGCATAGCAGTTGGAGGAAATGGGACGGCAGATCCTGAAGACTGCTTCCTGCTTCTTTGTGGGCATGGGGCTGAGAAATGTGGGTGCTGATCACATCCTGGGGTAGCCGGTTGTTTTACTCCTATCCAGTATTTGTGGTGTGGAACTGTCCAAGGTGTTCTTGGACCTGGCAAGGTGTTGGCAGAGCAGAGGACAAAATTAAGTTTAGAAAGAAAAATTTTTTTCAGGACCAGGGAATTGAGAGGGGTGTATCTGACCTGTTTGAGGCAAATCCTTTAATTTGGCTCCCTGGAACTCACAAGAATTCATATGTTTCAGATACATACATTGTATAAACAGCAGCATATTTATGTCAGAATAACTGTGACAGATGCTTTTGCACTATGGAAAGTACCTTTAGAACAGTAATCCCAGAGTTACATCAGTAGATAAAGGCTATGAAAGGCAGCAGGACAGAGAAATGTGATAAACTGCATTTGTCCTCACTCCTTTATAACTTGTAGGTATACATTTTAATAACTTGCATTTGTGTGTCTTAAAACACCCTTTATTTAGAAAAGGTTAAGAAGTTATACTGAAATTTGTTTGGTTGTCCTTTTAAACTGACAAAACCTCTAAGCTGTCAAACTGCATCAGAGATCTTTGAGAAGGATAACACTTTACTTGAGATGTTATTGATTAAAAATGGATGGAAATAGAAAACACCATCCTGAGTGAGGTAAGCCAGACCCAAAAAGAGGAACATGGGATGTACTCACTCATATTTGGTTTCTAGCCATAAATAAAGGACATTGAGCCTATAATTCGGGTTCTTAGAGAAGCTAAATAAGAAGGAGAACCCAAAGAAAATCATATAGGCTTCCTCCTGAATATTAACCTTCATCAGGCGATGAAAGGAGACAGAGACAGAGACCCACAATGGAGCACCGGACTGAAATCTCAAGGTCCAAATCAGAAGCAGAAGGAGAGAGAGCACAAGCAAGGAACTCAGGACCGCGAGGGGTGCTCCCATACACTGAGACAAGGGGGATTTTCTATCGGGAACTCACCAAGGCCAGCTGGCCTGGGTCTGAAAAAGCCTTGGTTAAAACCGGTCTCGCTGAACATAGTGGACAATGAGGACTACTGAGACCTCAAGAACAATGGCAATGGGTTTTTGATCCTATTGTACCTATTGGTTTCGTGGGAGCCTAGGCAGTTTCGTGGATGCTCACCTTACTAGACCTGGATGGAGGTGGGTGGTCCTTGGACTTCCCACAGGGCAGGGAACCCTGATTGCTCTTTGGGCTGACGAGGGAGGGGGACTTGATTGGGGGTGGGGGGGAAAGAGGAGGTAGCGGTGGGGAAGAGACAGAAATCTTTAATAAATAAATAAATAAAAATTAAAAAAAAAAACGACAGAGAACTTACTTGGTTATCTACCAAGAGCCCCTTTTTAGGGTCTTCTATGGCCACTGAGGGTCGTATTTGCCTTTTGTTCTCTAGCACAGGCCTGCCAGATTTTAGAAGACCCTGTGTGTTAGGAAATCTGTAGGAAGACAAGCCTATCTCCGCCTGAGCAGCTAGGCAGTTGATTCCGTTTGATTCTTTGTCCACATCTGAAGATCTTCAGTTTAGATGAAAGGAAGTTTTTCCCAGTGGTCAGCACTTTCACTTGATGAAGTGAATTGCAGATGGATGTTGTTCTGTGCCCATTTGTCTTCTTTGGAGGAGAAGAGGTGTGGTTGCTAGGAGCCAACCTGTGGTGTGGGACAATTCTGTATTCTGTCAATTATATTTTAATAAAATGCTGATTGGCCCGTAGTCAGGCAGGAAGTATAGGTGGGGCAACAAGAACAGGAAAATTCTGGGAAGAGGAAAGTTTATTCTGCTGTCCTGTTCCAGCCTCAGAAGAAGCAAGATGTGACTGCCTCGCTGAATAAGGTACCGAGCCACGTGGCTAACATAGACAAGAATAATGGGCTAATATAAGTTATAAGAACTAGTTAATAAGAAGCCTGAGCTAATGGGCCAATCAGTTTATAACTAATGAAGGCTTTCTGTGTGATTTCTTTGGGACTTAATGATTGTGGAAAATGGGCAGGACAGGAAACTCAGACAACCAACCTGTCTCTCTGTTGTGAAAAGTCTTTTAATAATTAAACACTTAATTATTAAATATATAAGCACATATTCCCCATATCTCTGAGTAATTTAGGGCTGTTTATTGGGTATGGATAAGTTATGATTACTGTATAGAATCTGCCTGGAGAGCTGAGTCCAAGCTTGACTGTACTGGTTTTTAATTTAACAGGTGAGATTTATACTTGTAAAAGACAAAGAAGAAAAAACTGCTTGCAATAGAAGGTTAACAATAGAACTGACAATAGTGGAGAACAGCTCAACATACCCTAAAGCAGGGTTGCTTTACATATACAGTATTTTTGTAAGAAATACTGTCCCGCTAGGGGCGGAGCCTAATGTGGAGGACCTGCTGCCAGTACTCTTTAGCCAGGGGCAGAACCCACTAGTCTCTGGCTCCTTGTTTATTAAGCTCAAAGAAAATGGTGGCAGCCATGGTTGTCCACGTGGTGTAACTCTTTAAATCTAACCATATGCTAATAGAAGTGAGAAATGTCAGCCTGTTTCTCACAGGTGAGGCAGAAAAATAAACGACTGGTTCAGGCTGTTATCCTTTCATCCACAAGATAAGGGGGCCCAAGAAACGGCAGTTGCCCCAGAGGCACTAGTCCAGAAGGAAAAAGTATCCCAAAAAGGATCCATAGATCTGAGGGGCTTGACCCTAAAAAACGAATGCATGGCTCAGTGATTGTAGTGCTAGGGCAGAGCCAGAGAACCTTGCTTGTGGGAAATGTCAGAGGTGATCTTACCAATTGTCCCAGCAGGCTGGTAGAAGGTCCAGGTTTAGGATTTTTGTCTGCTGTGCAGCAGTCGCAGAAACAGCACTCCATGAATGGAAGAGAGACTGATTCCGCTGCTGCAGGGTGGTGGTGCTGGGGGCACCAATGGGACAGAGTGCCCATTGTTGTTCCTTGGAAACTACAGCTCCCAGACTTCTCCTGGATTACCGACACCTGTGTGCGTGGGCGTGCCCAGGTGCGGGTCTCCCAGATAACCTTGTGCCCCCCGTTAAAAGCGAGCTTCCACGAGGTCTCGCTCTCTCTCACCCCCCTCTGGCCCCTTGTGTGTCTCACACACCCCATTCCTTATCGTGTTTCCCTCTCCCCATTAAAGCGCACCCACGTGGGAGCCGCGTGTCTCGTCTCTTCCTTTTGTGCGTGTCTCGTCTATTCTGTGTTTGTCCACACACCCACCCCGCCGTTTTAAAAGAATAATACCCATTACACCGCAAGCCAGGAGCCAGAGCTGAGCCTGATGGACAGAACAGGGCCTGGCAGCAGAGGGACAGTTAGCATGGGTTTGATTACACACAGGGAACTAAAAGCAGAGAGAAAAGCATAGAAAATGTAGGCTGCATTTCCAGGCTGGTCCCACCAGGAATGCGGCAGGGTCCCCTGGTGGGTTGCCTGAGGCCTTGCCGGGAGTGACAGATAGAGGAGCCTTACAGAGAAAGCTGGGTAGAGGGGTTGAGGGTGTAATGGGTTGGGGGGGGGAGAGGGAGGGGGGGGAATAGGGGGAGAGAGAGAGAGAGAGAGAGAGAGAGAGAGAGAGAGAGAGAGAGAGAGAGAGAGAGAGAGAGAGAGACTGGAGAGGAGGTGGGAGATCCACACAGAAGGAGGGGAGGTTGGGAGTTGGCAGTCTTATCTCTTAAAGGGACAGGGTACCCAGGTGACAGGGCAGGGCAGCAGGTTACAACACCCATCCCACTGCTCATCGAGTAGATGCCTTGTCAATTATATGTCTGCTGACAATCTGCAGAGTGTGGCAGCTGAGGACTTCTGACGCATTGATCTCCGCCCAGGAGAAAGTATCCAATACAATTAAAGATTCCTGTTCAAGGGAGACTCTTTGACCCTTGGGGTTATAGTTCAAATGCATTGTGCTTTCTGCATTTTACAAGGCCATTTCTATTTCCAGCACAGTCTACAGAGCATTCAGAAGTCTTAGAACTGGTACATTTTTACAAGAAAACATCACATTCTTGGTAAATGTTATGGTTCATGGATTTTGTTCATATACCCTTTTTGCCTTGGCACATCTAATAAAATGAATCTTTAATTTTGGAAGAGGGTCCTTGGTCATAATGAATAACCTGACATTTGAAAAGCTGGGTTTGAATATTGAGACTAATCTAAAAGGCTATTAAAATACAGCATATGAGTTTAAGAAAACCACAGTCCTCAATTAAACTCAGCGGTGTATGTGCGCTAAAAAGAATCTATAGTCAGGCTACCAGAAGTAAAGTAATTAGCAGATGGTATGTAGTATTAACAAAATATGAACTTCTGTTCTCAAACAAGGGGGTTTAAGTTTCGGCTCCACAGAGAACACATTTGTTGCTTTCAAACCAAAGACAGAACTCAGCAAATGGTAGCGGCACAGAAGGACAAGAAACCTGGTTTGAAATCCTAACTCCTTATCACTCTCTGGGAATTTGACTTGTTTTATTTATTTATTTATTTATTTTTGCATTAAGGTATCACAAGACTTCTTAAGACACTATCAGGGTATGGTATGCTATAGCCACTTTAAAAATATGTTTAATCAATAATTTAATTAAAGTTTACATCAGCATCTGAGATTTTTTTCCCTCTTTTTTCTAGAAGAAAGTTTTCCTGCTTGTGGGTCTCTCAGGTTTTGCACAAAAATCGAACCAAACAAGAAACCACAGCAAGTTTTCAAAATTACCAAAGAATTCACAGCCAAACTTCTAACCCTGAACGTGGCTAATGTCTGTGAGACTGGATTCATGCAAGCAGTGGAAACTTCCTGTTCCCCTGGGGTTTGACATCAGGGCTTTGTCACACACCTTAAGGTGATGGCAATCTTGTGGCAGAAGCGGATCCATGAGATTGTGTTGCATCCACTCAGAAAATAAACCTGGTTCGCTTTCATCACCCACGGGCTATGCTTTCCTCATTTGACTATTGGTTTTCTTCAGATATAACAGGGTTTTTAAATATAATAAATTGGAATAGCATAATGTATCTCCTTCCCTTTCCTAGCCTCTACCACCCAAGTTGTCCTCTCCAGACTGCTTTCTTTGTGTTCTAGAAATAGTATGTGCACATCCAAGTAGAACATGTGAATAGATATCTCTAATGGACACTATACAGCATCAGGAAACATCAGCGAGCATCCTATATCCCAACCTCACAATGCTTAACAGTGTGTCTTAGACTATATTCTGTATCTGCACTTTTAGATATGTGCTCTTGTTCTCCAGCTGCTATTATTTCATTGTACAGTTATACAGTAATTTATGTGACACACAGATCCTGAGATCTGGACAACCACCTTAGCAGAAATGGCAAGTTTCCAGTTCAATGGGAGATCCCATCTCCAAGACAATCAGACAGTAAGTAACAAAGGAAGATATATGACATGTTTTCTGCTCTGGCCTCTGTGTGTATGTGTATGGGTACATGTATCCACACAGCAACATGCATGAGACATACATATTTATCTGATACGCTTAATGCCTGTTTACCTTGATTCCCTTTCATCCCTTCAATTTCTATTTAATGGATAGTATCTCTGTGTGGACCTTGACATGCTTCACCTGAGTTAGTATTCAACTCTGGAAAGAAGTGTTTCCTAGACATAGTACTGCTGGAGCATTAGAGCCACTCACAGGCAGAAAGAGAAGCAGTCTGAGGTTGCACTTGCAGGGAAGTTTTTAACCTTCATCCTCTAAGAGAACAGAGGTCAGAATAAAATCTCTGCCTTCTCCTCTGCTTCATAATGTATTAAAAAAAAACATAGTAGTTGTTTTGTGCAGAAGATTGTCCTAGGCACTTCAAAAGGATGAGTTTGTTTAATCGTGGTGAATTCCATGGGGTGTTTTAATCTGCTGGCCTGCCCTGTGACCTGGGTACTCTGTCCCTTTAAGAGATAAGTCCTGCCCACTCCCAATCTCCTGGAGAGGCAAGCAGATCTCCATGATCTCCTGCCTCTTCTCTCTCTCTCTCTCTCTCTCTCTCTCTCTCTCTCTCTCTCTCTCTCTCTCTCTCTGTCTGTCTTTCTTCTGAAAGGCAGCTTCTTCTTCTCCCTCCCCTCTCTTTCCTCTCTTTCCTCTTTCTGCCTTTCTGTCTCTTCCCTTTTCTTCCCCATAACCCCTTACTCTTATTCCCAGTACCCACTAAATAAAACTCTATACCCATGCTCTCTCTGCAAGGCATATCTGTCTGTCTCACACCCTCCAGGCAACCCTCTGTGGCCTTGGGTCACCCACATCATGAATGATAAAGTAAGTGCTACATTACCACCACCATTTATTTTTTAGATAACAAAATGGCAAGTCCAAGATCACACATTCATAAGTAGTAGAACCAGAATCCAAACCTAGAACAGCAGGCTCTGGAGACTGTATTTTTTGTGACTGTAGTATATTCTGCCATCTCTCTAATTTTATAATGACAAAGATTCTCTCCTGAAAAAAATTCTTGTTAGGATCCTTTGAACCCTCTTAATACAGCCTCACCCTGACCTGTGAATGCCAAAAATGCTACCATGGGTAGTCTTTAATTCACCAGGGCTGCATTGCTCAGAACAACCCTAGTCCCTTAGCATTCCTGTCTGAAAAAACTTGAGGTTGCCAAATGAATTTACTGATTTGCCCAGACCTCACCCCTTTGGAAATGCAGGAGCCTAACCTCTCCAGGGACTCGTTACCATGGTCAGAGGTGTTAACAAGACTGGCTTCCTTCTGTTTTAGATAACTAGAGTCCTTGAATCTCCTGCACCCTCTTCCTGGCTTTTCCATTCTCCCTGTGAAACACCATCAGCTGTCACTGTATGAATCACAGTGGAGTCCAGCTCAAGCTGGTGGGTTCTCCCTGTTGACAGTTACTGTTGATTAAATCCTCCCCTGATTGCATTGCTTAGAGACAGAGTTTTCATCCATTTGCTTCTTCCTGGTACTGAGTTCTACTAAGGAAGATCCCCAGCAGAAATGAAGCCCAGCCTCGTGTCCTGGTCCTACTGTGTGAGATGACGCTCAGCCTCATGTCCTGGTCCTACTGTGTGAGATGATGCTCAGCCTTGTGTCTTGGTCCTACTGTGTGAGACAAAAGTGGTTTGGCAGTGTCTCACCACACTTACAGTTTCCTTGCCGCTTCTTTTCAGAGTTGAAAACGTGCAATCACTAGCCTTGTCTCACCCTGGCCTTCCTGCCCCCCAGCTTGACTTGGCTTCAGAAAGGAAGTCCATTTTATGTGACCTGCTTGGGGATGACAGTTGTCCCCTACGTTGTTAAAGATGGAGTATTCAGTGCTCTGCTGTTCAAAAATTGATTTTGAAAAGAAGCAACTGCAGTTCTGTCTTTCAGCTACTATTCATTTCTTTAATTCTCCTTGAATTAAACATTTTCCTTGAATGTATGTACGTGCACCACTTTATTTTTGCCTGGCGCCCTCAGAGGCCAAAGCAAGGAGGTGGATCCCCTGAAACTAGAGAAACAGATGGCTCCAGATCATCTGTGTTGGTGCTGGGAACAAAACCTAGATCCCATGCAGGAGCAGCAAATGTCCTCAGTTGCTGAGTCGTCTCCCAGGCCCTCTCTGCTATTCCAAAGATGGAATGTAAAGTTCAAGTCAAAATTCATCAGTGATACAGGATATCAACTCTAAAAATTTTAACTTTGGATTTATTGAAGTTAAAATGTTTACCAGAAATAACTGCCATTATAAAATGGTAGTCTTAGCATTAGTCCTACCATTTGGACAGGACTAAACCATCTTTTCTGATGACTTCATGCCAGTACGCTTTCAGTTTGTGTGACAGGAAAGTCACAAAAGTCTGTGCTAGGTAATTCTTTCCTAGCTTGAACTTCTCTCTGCCAGAGGTCTAAATTAATGCACAACAGATAACGGGCCGAGCTGGAGAACATCCAGCCAGGCCTTGGGTCTCTCCCTGGTGTAAGTGTTAATGGGAATGGACAGGGGTATAAAACACACAGGACATTAGTAAGATCTCTGTATGAACTGATCCTCTAAGATGCAGACAGTGGCCCAGTTTAGTTCATTTTACCAAGGAGCAGTGGTTCTCAACCTGTGGGTCGTGACCTCTATGGGGGTCAAATGGCCCTTTCACAGGATCACCTAAGACCACCAGAAAACACAGATATTTACCTGTCAGGGTTTGCTGTTACCCCAGGCACACCAAGTTTTATGCACAACATTTTTAAACTTATGGCCTTGCTAGTTCATTTCTTCACTCGTTCACCCATTTATCTACTTTTATCTGATAAGCAGAGTGAACACATAAATAGAGTGTAAATGTTTGTGCCTGTCTGAATCTTTTTCTTCCAGCAGATCATGGTCCTCTAGACCTAGAAGGGTGTGTGTGTGTGTGTGTGTATGTGTGTTAGAGAAAACAATAGTTTTCCATACTGCATGTCAAGTATATAGCTTGCATTGGAATAGCTATGTCAGGAGCATTAATATGATAAATCACAGTTGCATTAGCAAAAGACAAACTGTGTCTGAAGAACTAAGGGAGGTAATCACCCATCCATGTATACGTCCAGTGACAGTAGCCATTGCTAGCAAGTTAGTCACTTATCATGTCCAAAGAAGCCAAATGTTTCCTCATTCTCCCAGAAATTGAACATTTTTTTTCTCAAATGCTTTGCATCTATTAAAAATACTCATTCAAAGTACCAGAATTCTCTGGAAATCAATTCAAATATATAGTCAACAAGGCAATAGGATGTATCCTCTGTCTGAGAACCAGCTGCCCTAGATGACAGTGAGAACCAGCAATGGCCCACGACTGCCACTGACGTAAAGTTCCTAATTACAATTATCCACCTAAGACAAAGTTAAAGCGTAAAGTGCTGTCTTTTTTTGACTTTGATAAAGAAGACAGTTTGGTTTTAAACTTTAAGATACACTGCTCCAGCGGAAGTTCTGGGTGTAAGGAAATTAGAGAGGGTGCACTAATGCAGTGAGCATAAGGAGGCTACTGAAACAACGGAAGGAGCAGAAATAAAAACAAATTTCATCAAAAATGGTAGCTAATATCTGTGAATTCAATGACTAAGTTTTGCTGTCTGCATGCCCTTACTCCTGCCTCATCCCGCACCTTCGCCCTGCCCACTCTCCTCCCAGCCTTGCCTGCTGCCTCGCTGTGGAAAGCTGGCACTGACCATACACACTCTGGCTTCTTTTTTCTTGTGCCTCCACTACCCTGTCACCTCTCCAAATTGACTTCTGCCCTTTCCTTGGCTTTGACTCCTTTTTTAAGTGGTTGTACTTGTTATGTTGATCTTTAATTTCTGATTATGACATATGATCCCATAGTTTAAACTATTGAAAGGATGGTCATATGGTCTCTGACCATCCAAACTTACTGATATGGGGCATTGTGCACTGTGTTAGTCACTATAGCAAAATACCCAAGACAGCCAGCTTATAAAGAAAGTATATTTATTTTGGCTCACAGTTGACAATTGGTTGGTTTCATTGTTTCTGTTATATGGCAAAGTGGCACACTATGTGACAAAGAAAAATTGCTTGCTCATGTTCTGGAAGAAAAAGTGAAAGAAGGGCTGGCTGGAGGCCTACACCTCATTAAAGTCTTCTCTATGGGTGTCCCAAAGACCTCCCCGTGGACCCACCTAGTAAAGATACTGCAGTCTCTTGGTATCCTCATGCGAATACAGCTCTTTAGCCTTGGGACTTTGAGAAAGATTTAAGCTCTAAAGCAAAGCTGGCAGCTACCCATTCCCATTCCAACTCATTACAACTTGACAGTATAAAACATATATGTTCTTTTGTCTGGAAGGGGTGGGAAGTGACTATTCCTATTACATACCGCTATGGCCAAAACTTTTGTATGCATGTGTGTATCTGAGGATGTATGCTCGTGTGTGTGTGTGTGTGTGTGTGTGTGCGTGTACACCTGTGTATGGAGATCAGAGGACAACCTCAAACCTCAGGTGCCAACTACCTATCTCTTTTTATTTATTTATGTAGAGATTGTCTCTGGCACCATAGGGTAGGTCGTCTGCAAGCAAGCCCCAGGATCTGCCTATCTCCCTGTCTTCAGTACTTGACTTACAAGCTCACACCACTATGTTAGAATTTTGTTGTTTTGTTTTGTCTTTAGAATGTGGGTTTTAAGGATAAAACTCAGGTCCTCGCGTTGCAAACTAAGCATTTCACTGGCTGCTCTTTCTCTCCCCACCCCTAGGTAGGGCCAGATAGCTTAGAAGGAAGACACCTTTTCTAGAAAACAGGTCATACTATTTAAAAGAGAGAAACTATTGAATTCAGTTTTCCATATTTTTCACTCTATAATTTATTTATTTGCTTTTAGTAAATACTTTTAAAGGCAAAGACTTTTTTTTTTTTTGCCTGTTTGCTTATTTGGTTTGTTCCTTTGAGACAGAATCTCCATATTTAATTCAAGTTGGACTTGAACTCACTATGTAGCTCAGATTTACCTCAAATGTGTAGTCTCCTGATTCAGCCTTTTAAATCCTGGATTATAAGCACGCACCACCTGCCTGCCTGGAAAAAAAAAATCTTGTCTTTTCATCCACAGTAGGTGGTAATGCTTTGATTCTGGCATATTAAGCTATCTCTGAACGTCAAATGAAAGAATCACAGGAAATAATTAAAATTTTAAAACCATTTATTTAACCCCAGAGTGATTATTTGCCATTAGACAGGATCTACACTATGGAAGGAAGAGATTTAGCATCTGGAAGTAACAGGCTTGAGCTCAGGCAGACCTTCCAATGCACTAGGTGTGTGATGTAACCAAAGCTTAAATATATTTCTCTCTCCTCTCTCTCTCTCTCTCTCTCTCTCTCTCTCTCTCTCTCTCTCTCTCTCTCTCTCTCCAAAGAGGTAAGATTCTATGTTTTAAAATTCTATCTTGATGAAATTGTCAGTGTTTGAAATTGTCCCAAGAAGTCTCCCTCCCCTCCTCCCAGCTGCTTCCCCCCATCTCCCTCTTACCCAGATCCATCCTTCTCTCACCCTCTTCTCTAGAAAAGAGCAGGCATCCCAGGGATGTCAACCGAACAAGGCACAACAAAATACAGTAAGGCCAGGCACAAACACTCACATCAAGGTTGGGTGAGGCAACTCAATAGGAAAAAAAGAGTTCCCAAAGCAGTTAAAAGTCTCCCCAAACACCAAGCCAACAGTTGTAACACACACTCGGAGGACCTAGTGCAGACCCATATAGGCTTGTGATTGCTGCCTTAGTCTCTGCTTGATTGACTCTGTGGACCTGCTCTCCCAGGTTCCTCAAGCACTCTGGCTCCCACAGTTTCTCCTCCCTCTCTTCTGTGGGGTTCCCTGAGCTCAGAGGGAAAGAAGGGGATAGATACCTCCAACCTGGGCTCTTTCTTCAACTAATGCTTGACTGTGGGTCTCTGGATCTGCTCTCAGTTCCATTCCCCTTTCTGATGATGGCTGGGCTAGGTTCGGATCAACAAGTAGAGCAAACTGTCATTAGGAATGGTTTCATTGGCTTTCTTTTTCAGTTATGTTTGGTTCTACCCTCGGGTTCCTGGTCATCCAGGCAGTGTTGGGCATGGGTTCCCTTTCACAGCATGGGCTTCAAATTAGACCAGTCATTGGATGGCCACTCCCACAAGTTCTGTGTCACTATGGCCCATTTTATGGGCAGGACAGATGCTCTAGAGTCAAAGGTTTTGTGGCTGGGTTGGTGTCCCAGTGATGGAGGAAGGTCATCGGTTAAGTAATAAAGAAAACTGCTTGGCTTCATAGGTTAAAACATAGGTGGGAGGAGTAAACAGAACAGAATGCTGGGAGGAAGAGGAAGTGAGCTCAGATGTCATGCTCCCCTCACCCGGCCAGACATGATGAAGCAAGCCACCAGGTCAGACATGCTGAATCTTTCTCGGTAAGTGCACCTAGCGGTGCTATACAGATTATTAGAAATGGGCTAAATTAATAAGTGAGAATTAGCCTAGAAGAGGCTAGATATAATGGGGCAAGCAGTGTTTAAAAGAATACAGTTTGTGTGCTGTTATTTTGGGTAAAGCTAGCCAGTGGCAGGAGCTGGGTGGCGGAACACAGCCTGCAGCTCCTACAATATCCCAGTTCCACCATTGGAAGCCTTCTCGGGTTATAGAAGATGGCCATTTCAGGCACCATATCCTCCAAATGAGTATATGAATACATCCTTCCTTTATTTTTGTTCCCTTGAATCTATGAGACCTCTACCCAGGAAGAGAGGTTCTGGAATACCACACAGCATTCTAAACTTTATTTGTTTCTCAGAATAAAGCTCGCAGAATTGCTTGAATCAGGACCATCTGGTACTTGGTGTCCTGGTGAATGAACAAGAGTAGCTGGAACAGGGTCTGTGAATCTACACTTTATTAGTCTTGTTTTATTCTTGACGCCTCCTAATGTTTGGATTACTTTTTTGAAAACAAGTACCTTTTCAAGTCCCTTTCTTATTTTGAATAATGCAGATTGGAAACATTAAGTGATCTGTCTTTCCGAGAAAAAAAAAGAAAGAGAAAGAAGTACCTGCCAACAAACGCCCTGACTCTAAATACAGCCATGGGTGCAAGTGCAGAGGCTGTCAGCAGCCTACACAGGATCCCAGGTCAATATCCGAAACTAGGCTCTGCCTGCCCCCACAGTTTTCCATTTAAGTAATGAACTGGGGCCCACTAGATTGCTCAATGGGTCAAGGCATTTGCTTCTAACTTGGAACCCACTTGGTGGAAGGAAAGACCCAACTATCCGAGGTTGTCCTCTGACCGCTACACATGCACAACCCTCCCATACAATTAATAATCACTGTAATAAACAGTTGATTGCCTTTTGTTCCAGAGACTATCACTTGTTTCACAGAAGGCTCAGAATATGTACCATGTGGCTTTATCTTATTTTGTATCAAGTAATTGTGTTTGATTCAAGGAGATCTGCAGGTACTGTCTGGGAAGGCTTCAGAAATCAATACAGCCACAGCCAGGAGTAAATAATATGGCTTTAAAAAGGTCAACTTGATAGAGGGTACAGCCTATGAAGTGATTCAAGGCCATGAGGCCAGTCAGTCCTTCCTAGATAGGAGACTATTAGAAACCGCACAGCCAACCTTCCCCCTCTGCAAAGAAAAACACTGATGCTTCCCTGAGCTAGCTTTGCTCTTGAAGAGGCAATAGGAAACAGCAATGCACCAGGGGTGGGGTGGGGTAGTGTTAGCCTGTGTTAGCAATGTTTCTGATGCTGCCATGACCCAAAGATGCTTAGAGGAGAGTTTGTTTGGACTTAGGGTTCTGGAGCAAGAGTCCTAATGGCCAGGAAGGCATGGTAGGGGGGCGGGATCAGGAAGCTGACTGATCAATTCTTTGTGTACACACAGGAAGTAGGGAGAGAGATCAGGGAGTTGAGTGAGGCTATAAAAATTCAAAGTGATGCCCAGTGATGTACTTTCTCCAGCAAGGTTATATTTCATAATAACCCCAACTAGTACCACCAACAAGGACTAAATGTTCAAATAGAGGAGTCTATGGGGGACACTTCTTAATCAAACCACTACAAAGCCACTGCCACCCAGACCCTAGCTAAGTCCCAAGGAGGAATGAAATCAGACTTGTTTCCAAGGATATAAACAATAATGCTATACAGATCATTTAGGAATTCACACAATGAGGTTTATAAGACTCCAAAATTTAATTCACAGGCTTACTGGTATGTAGAGCTCACTGGGGTAAACGGTGGCTTGCTTATAATGAGCAACAAAAACTGGGAAACAGAAAACCATCTTAGGCACTATCAGTGTTCACCTGAGGCTACTTACAGAGACCTGAATAACAGCCATGAAAACAAAGGAGAGTCCTGGACAACTGGTGAATGCAGGCTTCATGTTTGGGATTCTAAGCCTTGAGTAGGCACTTACTGCATGCTTGATGTTCTGGGGATGGTAGCAACTGGCAGCAAGACAGAGCTCCCCTCTCAGACAGCCAGCTGTCGTCTGTTCTTCATGGAAGGCTTGTCAGGAGCTGGCCTGTGATAGGCACAGCCCAACAGTATCTGGTGCCAAGATTAGATTTGAAACCAAATGGAAAAGGTCCAAACAGTTGGTGAATATCTAGGTGTTTCTGAGTTGCATTGCTATCGCTCTGGTTATCAGAGACAAGGAAACTTGAGCTCACACAGTTTGTCTTAAAGGTCAGATGCTGCAGCAGAAACTAAGAAGGGGCCATACAAATTAGTGTGATTGGAGTAATTTAAATCCACTCTATTTTTTTTTCTTTTGGCAATAATGGGGGTTGAACCTAGGAACTGTGCATGTTAGGGAACTCCTCTACCAACTAGCCATAACCCTAGCCCTTCTTTAAATATTTTTTTCTTTAAGTTTTGAGACAGCCTTGAACTTTCAAACTTTCGTTTTTGATCCATCTACCCCAGCATCTCTAGTATCTGGAATTACAGAACTCATCCACTAGAGTATGCAGGGATAGGTTATTGTAAGTTTTAAAAGTGCTTTATTTATATATCACCTGTGGGGGGGGGGCTTGCACATTTGTGCACATATACACTTAGGGGCCAGAAGCCAGCTTGGGAGGAGGTGTTCTCCATCTCCTGTGTGCATTCTGGGGATTGAACTCAGATGATTAGCTTTGGTAGCAAACACCTTTATCTGCTAAGGTATCTCACTGGCATGCTGTTGTCTCTTTTAATAGCTATTTGTATTGTTTAATTTAATAAAAATTTTCCTTTAAGAGGAAATGTATCAAAGGATTAATGACTTAATGAGTACATTTAATGAATTAGCTTACTACCCCTTAAAATAAGTCATACATACAGAATTTGCTTAATTAACCCAGTTGTTTTTGTCCTTGCATAACTAGTGGCATTGATGATGCTGGACTGAGAATTGATTATGAGAACATATCCTGTGAGTGAGATATGCCAGTCTCCCCTGGAAATGATGTATTCACCAGTATTCAAAAACACACAGTGGAATCTTCCTCAGCAATGGGTTTATTCATACCCAATATTTATCATCTGCCTCAGCTCAAATAGAAATTTTAATAACAATTTAATCACAAATCAAAGCATTTACATTAACAATTAACTAAAATGGAATTGCCAGAATAAAACAATCTTGGGTCCCTGCAGTTTTTTAATTCGTCGAGCTTCATTGCTGGGTCTCTAGCTTATACCTTGCTCTGTTGCTTCAAGTGAAGCAGAAGAAAGTGGTACACGAGGAAAAGAATGTACCCTGGGTGAGCACTGTGCAGATATGCCCTGAAAAGAGAATGTGTGTGCTCAAAATACGAAAGCCAGAGACTTCTAATCATAGTAATAATCATGATAAATCATGGGCATTGAAATGATGACACACAGCTTGCGGAGAAATTGCGGGTGACTAAATAAGAAGATATTTTCTGACGAAGCCAATCCAGACATGCAGACTATGCAGTAATCTTTGGAGGAAAATTGTAGAAGACAAGAAGAGACCCAGGCTAGGCCTTACCCTATTTGAAAGGCATAGACTAGTAAGCTGTAAACTCCAGGTGTTTGGGTAATAGCATCATCGAAATATGTATTGAAATAAGATGGGGTGAGGCAGCTGGATCAGAGGCTACAGAAACTGCCATACAATTGGAAAGATAGGAGGCGTTTGGATCCCCAGCACCCACATAAATACAGGTGAGCATGGTAGCCTGCCTGTAATCAACATGAGTAGGAAGCACTGATTAGACTAGCTGAATCCAGGAGCTCAGGATCCAAGAAAGAGACCTCACTTTAAAATATTAGGCGGAGAGTGATCAAAGAAGACACCAGCCACCAATGTCAGGCCTCCACTCATACATGGAGACATGTGCGTATGCACCACACACACTCACATGCACTCGCACATGTGAACACACAAACACGTGTCAAGCATTGGCTATTGAAAGATATATTAGTTTAAAGAAACAATATGTCTTGGTAAACAAATTTTAAATTTTTGGTTGTGAGCCTATCCTTTAATGACTGAGCCATCTCTTCAGCCCTGTAAGCAAATTTTAAAAATTTTAAAAATTTTCAGACAGCCACTGCAAGGATTGGACCTTCATCAACTAAATGTTTTATTTGCACACATGATTTTTCTTACAATATGACCCCACTTGATATTCTGCTTGAGTAATTAAAAATAAAGTAAGGAATATTCTTATTTTTTAATGCAATGTCTCTTGATGAGTCACACTGTTGCATTGAAGCCTATGTTACAGGCTATAAGCAAGCTTCTGTGAACCTGAAAAGAGACAGCTTTACAATTCCAGTTTGAGGTATAATATAGTGCTTGCCTTAGGTGGTTAAAATGAAAGAGCGATGAGTCCTTAGATTAGTCTGTGAATGCATCTAACCAAATTTGTCAGTTTGTCAGGAAAATTGTTGAGTCACCTACTTGAGCCAAAATTACCAACTGAATTTTTAAAACTTAAAATATTACTGGGCAGTGGTGTCACAAGCCTTTAATGCCGGCACTTGGGAGGCAGAGGCAGGGGGATCTCTGAGGGTTTGAGGCCAGCCTGGTTTAAAGAGTGAGTTCCAGGACTGGCTCCATAACTACTGAGGAACCCTGTCTCAAAAAAAAAAAAATTAAAATCTTACAGCTATCTTGGTAGCTCAGGGCTGTATCATGGCTACTGTGGAGGCTGAAACAGTAAGAATACAAGTTCAAAGCCTGAGTCAGGTACACAGTAACTTCAAGGCCAGCTTGAGAAACTTAGTAAGACCTTAATCAATATGCAAAGCAGAAAGTGAACTGGGGATATAGACCAGTGGTAACATCTTGACTAGAATATACAAAGGCCTGTGATCAATTTCCAGTATTACAAAACAACAACAAAAATCTTATTGAAAGAGTGAAGCTATCACTATGGAACTAGGAGAAGAATAATAGCCTAAGGGCTTGGATGTGGATTAGTGATGAAGCCAGGTCCTGTGCAAAGCCTCAGGATGAGGGAGGAAGCAACTTGGTGGGAGGGAGACAGACTTCTATCTTGAGAAGGACCTGTTCCTGGTGACTCCTGGATTTCCAGGTAGCTTATTTTTTGTCTTGTGCCTGTCAGGGAGGAATGGCTGTCACTGAGATGTCAGAAGATCTCTCCTGCAGAAAGAGGTTCCTAAATTTTATACAGGCTTTGAAACTTGCCATAAAACACCTTTTTAAGACCTTGAGATGCTTGGGGTTGAGGGTGAAGCTCAGTTGGTTGAATTCTTGCCTAACACACATGTTGAGGACTGGGATCAATCCTCAACAGTGCTAAACTATGCATGGTGGTACACACCTATGACCCCCAGCATTTAGGTGAAGGCAGAAGGACTGGAAGTTCAAGGCCATCCTCAGTTTAATAGCAAGTTTGAGATCAGTCTGGATTAATCACGACCCTGAGAATTCTCAATATTAAGAAAATAGCTTTAGTTTGTTAGGAAGCTGCTTCTGCGGCCCCTGCTGATGTCCAGCATTTTCTGTGCAAGACTTGTGATGCTGACTGTTCTGGGAGTTTCTTAAAATTAGAAGTTCTTTAGGATGCCAGGATCTGCCATTTGTGATAGTCATATAAAGAATTAAGTAATGAAAAATGTGTACGTTTCTTCTCATAGACCTGATCTCCAACTCATGAAACTGTAGAAGGCAGCACTTAAAGCTCCTGACGGAGGGAGGAAGGAAGAGATCAACCCAGACATATTATTCTAATAATAAAGCAACTCTGGTTGTTTGTCCTCTCAGCTTCATTAAATCCAGGTGCCACTGAGACTGATGATAGCAAATAGGTCTAAAGCAGAAAATCACAGAAGCAGGGACTTTTACCACCTGTCTCACATCAGCATCATTCACAGGGAAGGAGGCAGATGGTACCACGGTGACGAGCTCTACCCTCATCACACCACTTACAGCAGGTCAGAGGAGGACTCGGCTCTTCTGACTTCCGGACTATTTTCATTCAACTATAATATACTGTTTCCCAGTGTAAAATGTCTCATCCAATCCATTTTATTTATGTATCTAGTCTTAGAATGGCCCCATTGAGCACAGGAAATGAGCCCAGGTGACAGTTACGGTAAATAGCACCTCTGTAAGACACCATCATTCGGAGTGATGTGCTTTTTGTTTTTCATGCTGGAAGATTATTTTCACCTCTAACATTGTAAAACACTTTTCGAGTTAATAAAAAAAACATACAGGTCATAATTTTTCCAGAATACACTCTTGCCAGAAAATTCTGGATGTATTTTAAGAAATAATATATAGAAAAAGAATGACTTTTCCAGCTGAATGTTGCAGACCTTTTATAATTATCAAATGTTTATTACATATAAATTTTGTAGCCTAGTATAAAAGATTAAAAAGCACAAAACACAAAGGGATGGCAAGAAGGCTCATCTGATAAACAGGTTTGCTGCCAAATTTGGTAAAATGAGTTTGGTCCTGGGCTGCACATGGTAGGAGAGACCTGACTCACTCAGGTTTTCTTTTGCCCCCCACATGGTATACACACATACTGAATAAGCAAACAAAAATAAATAAATAGATGTAGTACAAAAGTGGTGTAGGACGTCTTTCAGTTTTTGTGTTGCTTTCATTGGTTAATCAATAAAGAAACTGCTTGGCCTGATAGGGCAGAACTTAGATAGGCGGAGAAGACAGAACTGCATTCTGGGAGGAAGAAGGCAGTGTGGCAGACACCATGAATCTCCAATCTGAGAGGGACGTAGGTTAGAATCTTACCGGTAAGCCACAATCACATGGTGATACACATATTTATTAGAAATGGGTTAAATCAAGATGTGAGAGTTGGCCAAGAAGAGGCTAGATATAATGGGCCAGACTGTAATTTAATTAATGCAATTTCTGTGTGGTTATTTTGGGTGTAAGCTAGCTGGGCAGCGGGATGCAGCCCGTGCCTCCAACAACACAAAAGTATACGATAAAAGCTATGTCATGCTCAGGTATTATAGTCAAACATATCTAAAAACATCTATAAAGAGTATAGAGGTATATATAAGACATAAAGGTGTATCCAGGCATAAAACATTTATGAGAATAGCTAACTTTCACCATGTTAGTGCTTTGCAGAGCCCCACATTTAATCTCTATGACAATGTCGTGAGGTAGATTTAGTCATTTTTCTTATTTCATAAGTGAAGAAACAGAAGCAGAGGACAGTAGAGTTGACTAAGGCAGAACCAGAATTTTAACATACACAGCCTTGCTCCTCTTCTTGGTTTTAGTAATATGAAGTATGATACATAGTGAGCATGAATGGCTAGAGTTTTGTTTGCAGATTGTTTCAGTACTGGGAGTGGGACCCATCCTTTGTGCACGCCACGTGAACACTCCATAATGCCACATCTCCAGTCCAGTTGGGACTTTTCCCCAGCAAAGTCCTGAACTTGGTTTTGTGGAGACTCTCCCTTTCTGTTGCCCAGTCTTGAGGAGTATACAGCACACACAGATGCATGCTCTTGAGCAGGTAATGTTTGGTGTTGTTCACTGCTGAGCAGTGTGGGGTGTCTGTCTTGATGAGATCATTAGCATCCTTAATTTTCCATGGGAAGACACATTTAATTGGGGGGCTTATTGTGCTAATCACCTGGGGAAAGCAGAGGAATGCACAGGGGGATCATCACAAGTTCTTCCTTTAGGAGTAATTTCTTCTGTAGAGGAGAGGAAAATGTACTTCTGACAATAACAATGATGGCCACTTACTGGACTGATAGTACTCATCATCCAGAGTACTGGTTAATTCTGTCATTGTCCCTAGCACTTTACATTTTAAAGGTACAAAGTAATGGGTGGTTAATTCTCCAACTAGGTCACTAAGAAAGTTCCTTGGGATCATGTAAATCCTTTACAATGATGAAACCGTAATAAACACAGGATGTTAATGTATCCCCAAAGTCAGGTAATAGTTACATTTTTCTTGTCCCTCTCAACCAAGGGCCATATGCAAGGGTGAATGAGTATGTAACTATGACCATCATGGTGTACTAACAGGGAGAAGCAGTGACTCCCTGGGTTCTTTGCAGCCTTCCCCAATTGTTAACATCAGACAAATATGACAAAGTACAAGACGACAGGAGAAACACAAGTTTCTAGAAATGTTTACTTCGAAGGAATAACAGTTATTAAATAGAAATATTGACTGTTGTGTGTGGTACCCAGGGAACACTGACAACCATACAGACAGTCTCAGACGGTTGGGAGCAGCAACATGATGTGATGTGGCTACCCCTGTGAGATGATCGCTCTGTTTTTGAAAGTTTGACTTGTGGGTGATTCAGGGATAGTTGAAGCACAGGGATGGCAAATCTGGAGAGTGTGCTGGGGAGCAGGGAATGGAAAGTCCATAATGGTGCATGGTTGGCAGGGATCTGGCTTAGTTGAGGGATGCTCAGAAGTAAAAATTGGCTCAAATTCCTTTTCCAAGTCAGCAGCTTTCCTTCTCCGAATGCCCACCACACTGACCCTTCGCCCACCCGCAAGCTTCGTTCAATTCTCTCTTACAAGCATTTATATATACACACACACATACACACACACGCACACACACACACTGTGATGTAACGGGCAATGTGCCAATGACCAGATTCTACATTTAGAAATGAAAGCCATTCTGCCGTTTGCATTTGGAAAGTCATCTAACTTGATTGGTCTCTGTTTTCATCTCTGAAGACTTGGTAGCAATGTTTAAAGAGTCAGGTGTCTTAGATATGGAGCACATGACTGAATGCATACAACATGTACCCAATAACTGGTACTGTTTTAGTCTAGCAGTGGTTTTTATTCAACTACTGGTCTTAGACACCATGAGGAGAGGCATGTCCAGCAGACGCTGAAAGTGGACATGTACTAAATGTGTTTGTTGAATTAGCTCATTGTTAATTGAATTAAGCTGCCCTTAAATGTCTATTAGTAGAAAACTATCTTTTTTGAAAAACTTGGATGTACGATATACAGTGCTTTGCAATACCAGAATCAAAGATACATTTATTTTAAAGCGGACACGGGGCAAAACACTTCAATTTTATCTAATTTTAACAAATTGGTAACAATATCCTCGACCATTGGACCAAAATCAGACCTTTAGTGCTGCTTGCCCCGACCTTGGTAATACTGACTTGGATGTTCAGAGGGAAACTGTGGCAGTGGCTGCTGGACAGAAGACTTTATCCTCACTCCTGTTTTCACACTCGTAGTCCATAGGCTGCAAGGGATGGAAGCAGCCAAGCTGCGTTTCCACAGGTAAGTGAAATGTGAAAAAGGTTAGTCTAAAAGCCTCATTGTGAGGAACAAGGTTTTCGATGAAATTAGAACTTTTTTTTTTTTCTATTCCCGTCAAGGAGTATAAGAAAGTAAGAAGCAGAGAACTAGTCCCATGACTCCTTTGTGTAGAAGAAACTTTCCCATTCCAGCTGGTACTGAAAAACACAACAAATGAAGTATGTGGGCAGTGAATAAAAACCAACAGATTAAATGTGGGATTACTAGTATACAATTATCTATTGATATATTATATACAAATATACATACATATACATTATATATGCTGGAAAAGATTATCAGTATTTTCTTCCAATATACGGGAACGGCCTGGAGTGAAGGAGTGGTCTTTCTTGTAAACTACCTTTCTTATTTCCAAACATTTCTAGTTCTAATTCTGCTGTCTTTCCTGCGTTTGAAAACCCAATCAAACGCTGAAAATGTCACAGAGTTAGATAAGGCCCCGGCTCGATAAGGCTCTCCAAGCAGCAGGGCTCCCTTGCTTAACCGTCCCTTCCTTAATCCTTTCCGATCAGAGAATACGGGCTTTACACTTCCTAAGCAATTAATTTTTTGGCTGGGCTGCGAAAGCCACAGGTGGGGCATGATTGACAGCGTGCTGATAGGCTCCATCTGTTGGCCGCTGATAATGGAATCCCGGGGGCTTCTGGGTAATGTCTTTGCACACATAAAAGGGAGCAGCCTAATCTGTTTGCAGCGGGAAAGGAGCCCTGCAGCTCGCATTGTTATTCATCAGGAACAACCGGTTACAGACAGAGCGTTTAGGGCGCAGTAGGGAGGCCTGGCATGGGGGCGAGGTCCTACAGACCTACCCCTCTTTGGTGGGGACCGGGTGGAATGGGATAATTCGGGATAGATGGGGGAGGAGGTTGCGCTGCTCTCGACGTCACGCTCTTTTAAAGGAAGATGATGAAAGGCGTAACTGCAATGACTTAATAATTGAGACGCAGTTGTGATGCGGATGAATGCTGACACCGAACTAGTGTTGACGTCAGATCGTCTGCAAAGTGCAGACGGCACCGCGTTTCAACAAAGAAATGACATTGGCTTTTATTTTGGACGTGGCAATACTAAAAATAGATGTTCTAAATGTTCAGATTATCGGGAAGAAGGCTTTCAAATCAGAAAGATTTTAAGCGTTGTTTTGAACGGTTGAGATGACCACATCTTCCACCCCCGCCCCGTGTGTGTGTGTGTGTGTGTGTGTGTGTGTGTGTGTGTGTGCGCGCGCGCGCTCGCGGGCTGTCTATGAAAGACCTCTTACAAAGACAAACATCCGGTTCCATTTTAAAGCCATGCTTGCAGTAATTACTGCACCCCTCAGCACACAGGCAACCTTCCTGTCCCCGGGTGTTTTCTATCTACTGCAGAAGATAACCTAGATGGAGATTTGAGAGTCCCTAATGGGATGAAGTTAAATGCATATTTGCTAATACTCAAAGTGACTTGTTAACCCCTTCGCAGCTTAGGTTTCAGAAATGAATATGTTTTAACAAACATTTTTCTCCACATTTACATTCAGAATTAGCATCTATTGGAGGGTGTCAGAGCTAATTGGAGCATAGTAAACAATGAATATTTTTGACAACATGAACACCAACAGCCATCAAATGGTTGAGAACAGATTCAGTCCTCAGCTAAAACTCATTCAGAGGTGGAGCAGTAAGACAGGCTCCTGGGGATGACAGGGTACAACTAATTTAAGTCCAAAGTGGGCTATTTGTGTGATAGACACATGGCATCATGGTATAGTATGCAAGCCTCAGATGTGGGGAGAACTGTTCTGCTTATTGCCATGACAAGATAGTCTCAGTCTTTCATGCCATTCGTGTGTGTGTGTGTGTGTGTGTGTGTGTGTGTGTGTGTACGCGTGTGTTTAGGTAGGTGACATATATATTTTTTTCTAGATTTTTCTTCTATCCAGCCCAGCAGTTTCTGCCAATCTACCTCAACATCTCATTCTGTTCTCTGTCATCCAATTCCAAATCTGGTTCCACAATTCTTTTTTTTTATTAAAAATTTTTGCCTCCACCTTGCCTCCCTTTTCCCTCCCCCTCCCCCCACTCCCCACCCCCCACTTCCCTCTCCCTCCCTCTCCAGTCCAAAGAGCAGTCAGGGTTCCCTGCCCTGTGGTAAGTCCAAGGTCCTCCCCCTTCCTTTCAGGTCTAGGAAGGTGATCATCCAAACTGGCTAGGCTCCCACAAAGCCAGTACATGCTGTAGGATCAAAACCCAGTGCCATTGTCCTTGGCTTCTCATCAGCCCTCATTGTCCACCATGTTCAGAGAGTCCGGTTTTATCCCATGCTTTTTCAGTCACAGTCCAGCTGGCCCTGGTGAGCTCAGCCTCACTGTCTCAGTGGGTGTGTGCACCCCTCAAGGTCCTGACTCCCTTGCTCATGTTCTCCCTCCTTCTGCTCCTCATTTGAACTTTGGGAGCTCAGTCCAGTGTTCCAATGTGGGTCTCTGTCTCTATCTCCATCCATCGCCAGATGAAGATTCCCTCTGATGGGTCCCCCAGAACTGATTCCACAATTCTTAAACCCACTCAGGTGAAAATTCTGACCCTTCTCTACCCTTTCCTGGAGGATGAAGAGGGAGATCGCCCCATAGATTGACAGGTGCCATCTATAGTCAACTGCCTTCCACATTAGTGAGTAATTGTTTGGCGACAGCTCTGAGCCTACAGGAAACCCAAGGCAATGGGAATACCAAGGGGTACATGCTTTGAGCCACAACCCCTCACCAATCCCTCTGTGAGGTTACCAACACCCCCCCCAAAAAAAACACTGAGCAAGTGCAGGAGTTTCTCTCCTGCCCCCATCCTTACAAAACGAGTCAGAATATCCACTTATAAGCTAGAACCTGGCATAGTCCATAATCCAGAATGCTTGGTGCCCTGGTCTGTTTGGCGGTGTTGTAACAGAACAAATGAGTGAGTACTTTATGTAGGAAAGAGGTTTCTTTTTAAAAGTTTTATTATATGTGTGTGTGTGTGTGTGTAGATTCCTGGGGATCAACTCAGGTCATCAGGCTTGCCCATTGAGCCATCCTGCAAAACCTAGAAAAGAGGTTTCTTATTGCACAGTTTTAGAGGTTGGAAGCTCAGGACTGAGTTCCTCCATCCGTGAAGGTATTCCAGCTCTATCAGTGTGGCAGAATGCATCATGATAGGAGCAACTGTAAGAGGAAGAAATTGCTTGACAAGACCCAGCTAGATTCAGGGAAGTGCCTGGTTTCCTAAAGGCAGTATATTCCGGTGGGAATTAGCCTAATCCTGTGAGAACACTGTTGGTATCACCCAAGGAAGATAATCCATGACTAATTAATTGTCTCGTGTGTGATATATGAGACAGACAGAAAAAAAATTAGAAAAAATTTACTTTTCTTCATACCTCTTTTTGTCTCTATCATACCTTTCACTGAATATATATGTCTGTATATGTCTATATAAATAATGTTTAAGTTTTCCACAATGAACAATGAATTTTCCTGCAGTAATCTTTGAAGTTTCCAGGAAGAAGATAGGACTCTACGACAACGACACCATCTGGTTGATATGATGTCATGATGTTGATAGCTCTACTATAAGACCTGTTTTGGGTACCAGCAGCTTAAGATGGCTCCAACTTGGTTAGCCAAAATGGTGCATTTTTTTTTTAAAACATTCTGGCCAGAACTCCAAATAGAAATCTCAGAAAAACCCTACTAAATACTGAGAAACTATTTGCAATTATGCAATTATACCAGACAGCAATCTTGGAACTTAACCATCAATTTTACTTTCACAGGATCCCATAGAAAGAACAATGCCCCCCAAGACAGCTGGAAGCAATTCTAGAAGACAATGTCCCCTCTCCCAACAAAGTTTATCCTCAGGGTTAGGGACATCATTTAGGGGTTGATTATAATTTGTATAGGGTTAGGGGTTGGGGGAAAATTTTGTAGGCTCAGGGATCTCTTTGAAAATTAAAAAAAAATGGACAGGATAATAGATTAGTGTGAGCTTACTCACACAATAATAATAGTGAGTAATAGAGTGAATACTTGTGAGCTATTATTTAGAGACAATTTACATTGGTATAGATTCTTGTATATTGGTAAAATATGAATTATATTGAATATGTTCCTATTTTTGTCCACCATATTTGTATACCTACGCAAAGTTATTTTGTCATATTGTATGCATGCATGCATGCTTCTACCTCTGCTTAAAACATTTTTGTAGATTGATACAAATTTAGGATATATTTATTATAATACAATGTACATTTCTACCTCTGATCAAGATACTTATTCATTGTTTACATTTTGAGGCATTGTCCTCATTTGTTGCACAGTTGTTTATTGTATAATATTCTAAATTCTTAGTCTTAAGTTATATAGGTATTAAGAAGTATAGATCAATAGTCATCTATGTTTGTCATACTTATAGTTAGACTAATCAGGTTATTTAGGCACATAGAGATTGTATTCTGCATATATAGGTAATCTTCAACCACTTCAAAGAGCTGTAGAATATGGCATTTAAATAACTTAGGGTTCTGTTGAAGTGAGACATGATTGCTCCTGGCAGCACTGATCTATTCCCAAGAGAATGTTGAGCACTGAAGTCAAAGGATGAGAACCTTATTCTACCACAGACATATGAATATGTAGTCCATATAACACATGCATTTTATAAAGAAGTTCAAATGGCAGACTAAAAAATATGAGGTCAATGAAAAGTCAGGCAGCTCTGTTTAGAAATGTAAGTTAAATGTAAACACAATTTCTCAAGTTATTCACGAAGTAGTGAAGCAGTCTCATGTGACTTTGAACACAGAGAATGTATGGACTTTGCATACATACGCCTTCTGAGGGATGCTACCAGACATGAATTCTCCATAAAGAAGTTACTGGAAGTAAGCCTATGCCTGGTGTCTGTGAACTGGGGTTTCTCAGATGACTGGGGGTAGGCTGTGATCTGTTACTGTTAGAATCTCCTCTGGGAAGTGTCAAAGGATCCTTATCCTGGAATAGCAGATCCTGCTGAGGGCTGGCATTAGATTTGACCCAAGTATATAGTGTTCCCTTTGCTCTCTTTGCAGCCTCAGAGTCACTGCCAGGGAATAAAGCAGAGCTATACGAGGTGGTTTGTGTGTCCACTTGTCAAAAGCGAGAGTCATCAGAGAGGAAGGAGCCTCAGTTGAAGAAATGCTTTGATGAGATCCAGCTGTAATGTATTTTCTCATTTAGTGGTCAATGGGGGACAGCCCAGGCCATGGTGGGTGGTCCCATCTCTCAGCTGCTGGTCCTGGGTTCTATAAGAAGGGAAGCTGAACAAGTCATGGGAAGCAAGCCAGTAAGTAACATCCCTCCATGACCTCTGCATCAGCTCCTGCCTCAATGATCCTGCCCTGTTTGAGTTCCTGTCCTGACTTCCTTCAGTGATGAACAACAATGCTCAAGGGTAAGCCAAATAAACCCTTTCCTCCCCAATTTGCGTTTTGGTCATGGTGTTTTATTGCAGCAATAGGAATCCTAACTAAGACAAGAATATTGACATTACTGCATAATTTTGCATAGAAAAAAGTTTAGTTTCAAATTTTATATTGTTTGAATCATTTTCCTTGAATTCTAAATGCATAGAAACCTAGAAATGGATACTCAGTCAGTACTTACTGTCTTTGCTCGGGTTGCTGTAATAAATGACCAAAGCCTGGGTGTCTTCAACAGCAAACATTGACTCCTCACACTCTGGGTTCTAAGTCAGGATCAAGGCACACCTGGGGAGCTCTTCCTGGCTTGTAGATTGGGGTCTTTCTGAAGTATCTTCACATGGAAGCCAGAATACAAATCCCCTCTCTTTTTCTCTCCCCTGCCTCCCCACTCTTTCTAATAAGGACACTAACCCCACTTGTGGGAGCTCCACTCTTAAAACTTGGCCATGAAGACCCCAGCCCCTAATACTATCAACTGGAGCTTAGGGTTTTCACAAATGAATTTTAGAAGGACAACTCCTCTGCTCACCCCGCCCCCCCAACATGGTCTAAGGAGCAGAGTTTATAGTATCAGATCTATGGATTGTCAGTCACACCTTCACTGGTAACCTTACCCAATAGTTCTGCCATTATGCTCATAACTATGTCTGGAGGTGAGCAGGCATGTCAGAATGATAACATTTACCTGGTGATACAGTTTTTTATTTTGCCTCCTTTCTTTTGTGCCTTCATTAATTTAATAGGCTAAGTTTCATAGTGCGTTGTTTCCTCTCTCTATTCCTACTAAGGTTAGCCCAATACTGGCTACTCTTCCCAAACCTGCAAGTGAGCCTGGTACTTCTCCACATCACCAAAGCCAGGTATGCCTGTGGGGGATGAACCAGGGGCAGACCGTTGCCGAGTCTCCTACTTCAGATGGGGCAGCGGTCTGCTTTGCTGGAGTTCCTGTTCAGAGCAGACTGCACAGCCCAGAGTGCATCGAAACCCCAGTAACCTGAAGTCCCCTGTGGTGAAAGTGTTTCCAGTGTGGAAACTGGCAAGTGCTGCTATTAACCTTCTTTAGCAGGAGGTACAAGCTTTCTCACTGGGTTTGGAAAATGCTGTAAAAGGTAAGATAGGGAAATGGTGTTGGTCAGGCATAGCAGGGAAGCAAACTATGCAAAGTCAAATTCAGAATCACTAATCTGTCCTCAACCAATTCCCAGAGCCAAGGCTTAGGAAACAGAAAAGTCAGGACCCACTATGGCCCACTAAGCATCTCAGAGACTAAACAGTGTTGGCTGGACCATGGAGGACATGCATATTTGTGAGAATTATGTCCAGACAAAGGCAGCCATGAGAGATCTCACAATAAGGTCAGCAAACAGATGTCTGCTAAAGGTTTCTACTGGGCACCTAGAATGCACAGGGAAACACAGGCTACAGTGTGTCACTGCAGCGTTCTGGAATGATATCATCTTTAGTGGAAAGGAACCAACTCCTTTGGGTGGCTTCTGTATTGACCATCTGTGTGGCCACATCTGGAACTCACTTTTCTCACCCAAAAAATTAGACCTCTTTTCTCTGAGATTACACTCCAAAACATGATTTAGTTACACTATGGGAGGGAGGATAATGGTATGGAAGCCCGAGAAACCAGCACGCTGGCAGGTTGTTTTCCCTGGACTGTGAACCGCTTTAATACATCTCCACGGTGCAGCTTTCATTTCCCCTCTTCTGTGCTGACCACATGGTAGGTATTCACAGGATCTCTGCTGAAGGAGCAAACGGATGCAAACAGCCCTATTATAAACGAGAGAGCAGGTGAACAGACCGAAGACGACCGAGAAACTCATGTGCCCCATCATACTTTCCACTGTGAATAAAAACACACTTTATTTTTAAGACTCGGGTGAAAAGCAGAGACAAGGAAGGCTAAGTTCCTGAAGAACAGTGTCCCTTTGTGAGCTGTTTCTGGGTCTCTGCAAGCTTTTGAAATATCTGGATCCATTTTGTTTATCAGAGCATTTGGATTCCTGTTTTGACTGTCAGGCTCCTGAAGAGGCATAGCTTCTAAGCCTGTATTTGCAGCTATTGCTGGAACCTTAGGAAACTGTATAGCATCTACACAGTGCACTGGGCTAAAAAGGACACTACCTCACTAAACAAAACACTGCTACTAACCTGGTGCGGAGGAGTTCGGTGACAGAGCATTCCTTCAGTTTCACTGAACTGAGTTAGGGAGTCCCAAGGACTGAGGAAACGTTTTGCGAGCAGAGCGGATGTTTCTTTCCACATCATGAACGATGCTATGCAAGTATGGCTTCCTAGTGTGGGTCATGCATTGACTCCATTTTGCTATGAGTAAATGTTTAAATGGTCCACACTTTGCTGCCCAGGATTATCAAAAGCAAGTCATTTAGCCTCAAAAGTCCCACGAGGCACACACATAAACATGCTGCTTTTAAATAGATTTCTGTGGCAAAACCCGCAGTATTTTTCCAGCCAGTGACATACACCGAGAATTATTCATTTTCTGTCAGCCGCTTCCTTCAGATTTCTTGTTGACAGTAGTTTAGTGTAAATCAACTCAATGCTGCCCCCAAGTGGTCATCTCTAGGTAGCACAGAAGGACAAAACAAGACAAAGAAGTCACTGATCATCAGAAAGGAGGCCTTACCAAAATCCGCTGCTCACCTTGAATTGATATTCACAGAGAATATGTTATGAAACAAAATGAATCCAAGAGATGCTTTTGCAGCGTCTGTGTGATGTGTGGAGAATTCAGAGCGGAAAGCGATGGAAGCTCCAAGGGTTCTGCTGTCAAGGCTTTTACAGTCCGGCCAGAAAGATCCGATAAAAGGTTAAGCAAATGATAATTAATAGACATTTACGGAGAGTTTTCCATGAACTATTAATATCACAAAACTAATCTATATACTTGACATTGATAGGCACAACACACAGTAGCATTTTCTAGGTATGGTGTTGACTTTCCCATTTCTTGTTCCATCCAGTCACGCTGTATCTGAGAAAAAAAAGGAAGAGTGTCTTTTTCCTGGCTTTCCCCTGAAAGAAACAGAATTTTTTTAGTTGAGAACGTTGTCACACAGCCATCGTGTAACTGAATTCTCAGAGTCTCCTTGTGGCTCTCTGACCCCGACCCCTTTGATCTTAGCTGAGCTGCTTCATAGCTTTAGGATGCTCCGGCAGTGGTGGCTGGAGGGGGGGGGGTCTGTGGGGAGGGGGTGCATTGTGAAGAGAGGCAAGCTGGCCTCACTTTTCCCAAGCGTCCGAGCTTGGAAGATAGCTTTGTCAAAAATAGAAATGAGTCTAGGATGGCCAGAACTTCCAAAGTGACAAACTTGGATTCTTTGATAAACGACCCTGAGATCCGAGTTCAAAGAGTCAGATGTCTGAGCCTGGCTTTGAATCCTAGCTCAGCTGTTTGCTAAGTATGTGAGTTGAATGGCATTTTAAACCTAGATTCCCCTTATGTAAGGTGGGATTAAAACGGCGACACAAGCTTGCTTCATAGGTTCATTTGCTAGTAATAAAACTTCTCATCCTTTTACACTGAGGTGATATCTGGCCTTGAGGTTAAGGTGTGTTTCTTGTATATAGCAGAAAGATGAACCCTATTTTCTTATCTGTACTGTTAGCCTTTTTATTACAGAATTGAGATCATTGATATTAAAAGGTATCAAATGAGCTCTGTTTGTTAATTCCTATTATTTTGCTCTTGTGGTGTTTTTCCCCCACTTTATTTGCTGGTCTCTGATTATTTACTCCTTGTGTTTTCTTGGGTGTAGTTAACCTCTACACATTGATGTTTTCCTTCTAGTTCTTTGTGTAGAAATAAATTTCTAGATAGATTATACATACATACATGTATAAAGACTCGTAGATAGATTTGTAAATAGTAGATTTGTGTGTGTATATTTATAGTCTTTTTCCATCTATTGTGATTGAAATTTTTGCTGGGTATGGTCGTCTGGGCTCGCATCCGTGGTCTAGTGGAGTTTGTAGAACATCTGTCCAGTCCCGTTGGCTTTTAAAGTACCCAGTGAGAAGTCAGGTGTTATACTAATGGGTCTGACTTTATATGCTACTTGGTCTTTCTCTTGCAGCTTTTAATATTCTTTCTTTGTCCTGTACATAGTGTTTTGATTATTATGTGCTGAGGTGGATTTATTTCTAAGTCCAATCTATTTGATGTTCTGTGCCTTAATAAGTATTTCCTTCTTTAGGTTATGGAAATTTTCTTCTATGATTTTGTTAAAAATACTTTCTATGCTTTTGCATTTAAGGTTACAGTCCATCATGTCTAGATAACCCTCTGAGCTTGGTGCAAAATGGAGGACTCTTTTTTATTTAGCGGGGCTTTCTCATCTCTGTCTAGTCTTATTTGGAGAGTGTCTCTGAGCTCAGATGCCTAATCTTATTTCAGTTAGATGCCTAACCCTGCAAACACTTGACTCAGCACACTAGCCCTGCTCGTTCCTCCAGCTGAATGATAGTTAGGTGCTGTGTTATGACCAGTCAGCTCTTCCTGTCCATATCTCTAAGAACTTTTATATAACTTACCCCTCCAGAACAATAAAAAGAGCTGTCTCTCTGAAGCTGACTCCTGGAAGTTCTTTCAGGCTTGCTCAAGGCTGTCCAAACTCTGCTTGTGGCTTCTGCTCCCTTTGCCCTCATGGTAGCCAATGACCCAAACATTTGATATGGGTTTCTTCATTTTCCTGTATTCCTATTATTCTTAGATTTAGTTCTTTCATAGTGCCCATATTTCATGAATGTTTTGTGCCAGGAGTTTTGTTTTTGATGTAAAATCTTTTACCAATGTATTAATTTCTTTCTATTGTATCTTTGTTGTGGGACAATGTCTTGTACACTGTAAAGATTTGCCACTTGTATTGGTTTAATAAAGCACTGATTGATCAGTAGCCAGACAGGAAGTATAGGTAGGGTGACCAGAACAGGAGAATTCTGGGAAGAGAAAAGGCTCAGACTGCAGTCATCACCTAGACACAGAGGAAGCAGGATGAGAATGCCTCATTGATAAAAGGTACAAGCCACATGGCTAAACAGACAATAAATATGGGTTAATATAAGATATAAGAGTTAATAAGAAGCCTGTGCTAATAGACCAACCAGTTTATAATTAATGTAGGCCTCTGTGTATTTTTTTTTGGGGGGGGGGGACTGAATGGCTGTGGGACTGGACAGGACAGAAACCTCTGTCAACCTGTCTTCAATGCTTGAGATTCTCTCTTCCATCTCTGTATCCCTGCTCTAATTCCTAAGTTTTTCAGGTTTCCCTCTTTTATGGTTTCTTACTCATTTTTGCTTTTGAGTCTTGAACTGTTGTGTTCACTTCCTCCCATTGTTTTGTTTTCATAGATTTATTTAAGGTACTTATTCATCTCCTCTTTAAGGACCTCCATTACATTCATAAAGGCTCTTTTAATGTTTATTTTTTCTTGTGTTTCAACTATGTTTAGGGCCTGCTATGGTGGAGTTTCTGGGCTCTAGTGAAGACATATTGCCCTAACATCTATTGATTGTGTTTTTATGCTGGCATTTGTGATTTTGAAAACTGCAGTTCTTTGTGCTAATATTTGGTCTCATCTTTGTTGTTTGAGTGTTTTGCTCCTTGGTCTCTGTTGCTCTCTCTGATTCTTAGGGGAGTACAGCGACTGTGTGTTGCCTGGTAGGAAATTCTTCTGGGATCCTGATATTTGTGACCACTGTGGGAGTCCTAGTGTTTCTTGATTTTGAGAGCAGACACTTAGGAATGGGGATGGGCTGGTGGGATGGGGGTTCACAGGAGGGAGGAAAGCTACCAGATGTGTTTAGTTCACTGGGAATGGCGGCAGAGGATGAGGATAGGCCATAGCAGAAGGTCGACTACAGAGCTGGGGTTAAGACTGGGGCACTGGAGTTAGTGGAATGGAGGAGGGGTGAAGATCTGCAGTCAGCCTACCCAATTCCCTAACACGAGTGCCATGGTTAATTTGTTAAAATCTCAGCATATAATAGCTACACAAGTTTATGGGGTACAATGTGGGTCTTACACACATATGCACAATAATCCAAGCAGGGTAAACAGAATGTCTATTTTCCTAGAGGGAGAGTATTTATGACATACATGGGCTACTGGGGAATGCTCCATTATAAATAATACAGTTCATACTTTGAAATACCAGCTTAGAGTGTATTACTTCCCTCCCATAAATGTCTCTGATCTGGTTCCTTCAGTCCAGAAAGCTTAGCTGAGTTAAATACACAAGATGAGTGTAAAAGATAAAAAGGATGATTAAAACAAAGGCCACTCCTCATCAGGTGTACCTCTACATGTGTGAACATCTCTAACCATGTGTAAAATCAAGTCATATCCAGGCACAGCTAGATGGTCAGCATGTTGTTTTATCCTAACATTTCCTAAGGTGCAGCTGGTTTAACAGGGTACAACTGGGCCCGATTTACATCATGGCAAGTTCCTTCTGGCTTCGGAAGCATGCTGCAATGCTGTATAATTTTAGCACTTTTAGAATTACTTTGGCTGTCTCGGGTGCCCTGCTGACCCGAGGCAGTTAACTTGCCTCCATAAGCGCCCAGTTTAGGGCTGAGCTGTGACTGGGTCGCTCCTATGTGGAGACAGAAATGAACTTAAGCAGCTTGGTCATCTGCTCTTGACTCATGGGGTGCTTTCTGCCTGAATGAATCTTTCCTTTTGCTGAAAACTGTAGCCAACAGTAGACTCAATATTACTCCAGTGTGATTTGCCTGTGTTTTTTTTACAATTAATTTTACCCCTTTAGAATGACTTCTATTTCAAAACATCACCCAGTTATATATTCTCTGTAGTCTGGCTGAGGTCATGGGCATTTGCTAGAGAGCTTCACTTGAAGGGTTCATGCTTCTCTCAGAGGCAGTCTTTTCACAGAACATGTATTAGTGCATATGAAATTTCTAAAAGGAAGTGAGGAAGAAGAAGAAATGGAGGAGGGGAAAAAAGGAAGGAGAAAGGCAATTTTCTGTCTTTTCCCCTTACCCTAAAGGAAGATTGTAATATTAATGCCCCTTTTGCATTTAAACCCCCCTGTGTAATTTGTGAGATTCAGTAGAAGATTCCCAGTCTCTCCATGTCATTACACTGTCTGCATCTCCCTCCAGTGCTCATTTCTCTTCTAACTCAGACTGGATGCTGTGAGCATCATCCCAGCTCCCCTGCACACAGGACCAAATGATGAGCTGCCCCCTTTCCCCATACACACTCCATGGATGCTATGATGTGGGCTCAGTCCACTCCTCTTCACACGGCACTCACTCTTGTATCGAAGAAGCCCAAGTCCACAACCATCCTACTGTATAAGCGTAGTGAATTCTCCAGTCACAATTCCAAGGGACCTCCGAATTATCCAGGACTCTGGTCACTTCTCTCTCAGATAGTCCTCTGTCCTCTGGTCAAGCTCCTCCCCTCCCCTCCCCTTTCCTGGAGGGCATAAGTGAACTTTCTCCCCTTCCTCCCTTTAAATCTGTTAATCCAGTGCCTCTGGCTAATTTGCTGCTCCTCTGCCTTGTTGCCATGGCAATGGATACACTGTCTACAATTGTCCCTCAGGTCCGTCATTATACTATGCACTGGATTTCATCTTACTTCTTCAGTGGTGATTCTCCTTCCAAGAAATTAACAGAAGGACTTTTGCCTCTTCCCTCCCACTTATACTACTGTTCCATCAAATTTGTTTCCCTTTACTTTTTCTGTAAAGAAAAGACACTTTTTCCTGCCTGTTCTTAACCCTTCCTTGTCCCTATAATCTGGAGACCAGTTTGGCTCTTTCCAGGTATTCATGGATGAATATTCATTGTTGGACACAGACAGTCCACTAAGCTCTCCTATCAGTTACCCTTGATATAACTCAGACAATATAAATACGGTACCTTTGAATGTCCCCAACTGCAAGCCAAGTAGACGTTTTCTCTTTTCAAGTTAGTTGTCTTGATTGTTTTGTTATTGTAACACAAATCTGAATAATGTTCACTTCTCACACTGCCTTGAACACAAACCCATTGCTTCCAACTTGACCTTCATCTCAAAGTTCCACTGCTGTGAAGTTACACCATGACAACCCAACTCTTATAAAAGAAAACATTTAAAATAGACCTGGTTTTATACAGAGGTTTAGTTCATTATCATCATGGCAGGAAGCACAGAGACACACAGGCAAACATGTAGCTGAGAGTTCTATATCTTAATCAGCAGGCAGAGAGAGCAAAAGTCACTGGACTTGGCTTGAGCATCTGAAACTTCAAAGTCCACCTCCAAGTATTACTCTTCCCCCAACAGGGTCACACCCACTTCAACACAACCCACACTTCCTACTAGTACCACTGCCTATGAGCCTATGGGGAACATTTTTATTCAAACCATCATAGCATTCCAAGACATTTCTCCTATGTATTGCAGGACCATTTGGCTCCACAAGCATCCTCTCCTTGAGTCATTCTCTTCATCTGGTTTCCGCAGCTCAGTACCATCTCATCCCCTGACCACAAAAATTATTTCTTTTCAGTCTTTTATCCTCTTTTCTGGATTCTGCTTTCTTACTGGAACACTCCAGGACTCAGGCTCCAGATGGCTTCTCCAATTACATCACAGACACTGCAATCTCATCAAGACTCATCACTAAATTGGTGCTTCCAAAATTTAAATCCCAGCCCAGATGCCTTTTCTAACCCTAGAACCATGTCCTACAGTCTCCTTTTGAATGTGTAGTATACACAAGCTTGGCCATGACAGGGCATCCAAAGGCCCAGACATGGGTGTGTCTGTGAGGTTGAATTAAGTCAGTCGATTGGAATGACTCTCTCCAGTGTGCCTGATGTAAACTGGATAAAAGACAAAGCAAAAGACAATTATTTTCTTCCCTCTGTATGACTATACTCACACTGAGACATCAATGTTCTCTTTCAGACTGGGACTCAGCCTGGTGTGTAGACTGGGACTCAGCCTGGTGTGTAAACTGGGTGAGACTCAGCCTGTTATGTGTTCTATCTGCCCCATCAGTGCTTCAGCATCTCCAGATTGTTAAATGAATACTTTGGTTATTCTCAGCCTTCATAATATCATGACCTATTTTATAATATACATGACAATATGCTATACAATTCCTTATAATTTATGTCATATGTACATAGTATAGGTAACTATTTTGGCACTGCTCACACCAGCGTAATAATAAACATGGGGCCTCAGCAGATCTTTATTAGTGAGTAAACTGGCAACTGTGATCACTATTTTCTCACACACTAGCAATACAAGCTGCCTCACTATAGATAGATTCAACAAACACCCATTTCATGGTAATCACTTTTATTTAAAGCTCTGTTTGGTAGCTTTGAAGATCATCATCTATTGACCACATACCCACCTGTTTACTGAGTTGGCCCTAGATTGCCATAAGCCTCAGGTATCTGATTAGACTAAAAAATATTCCAGCCAGCAGGCATTATTATTATTATTATTATTATTATTATTATCATCATCGTCGTCATCATCATCATTTTGTATGAATAAGGTAAGTTCTGTGTTGAGAGGAGTGGAGGGCCGCTTCCCTGCTACCCCAACTCCCGGCCGCCAGCTGGCTTATGGCCCCGAAATAATTACATGGAAACTGTATTCTTTTAAACACTGCCTGGCCCATTAGTTCCAGCCTCTTATTGGCTAGCTCTTACATATCGATCTAACCCATTTCTAATATCCCTGTAACACCACGAGGTGTCTTACCAGGGAAGATCTTAACCTGCGTCTGTGTCCTGTAGGAGAATCATGGCGACTCCTGACTCAGCTTCTTTCTCCCAGCATTCTGTTCTGTTTACTCCACCCACCTAAGGGTTGGCCTATCAAATGGGCCTAGGCAGTTTCTTTATTAATAAGAAATCACTCCCACATCAGTTCTGTAGACCAGGCTCAGCTCAAACTCATGGTAGTCTTCCTGCCTCAGCCTCCTGAGTGTTGGGTTTGCAGGCATGAGCCACTACCTCTGGCAACAAGAGTTTTTATTAATATAATATATAAATCACCATGAGAATACCCATCTCATTTTAAGAAACAAACAACAGACTCTCCTAATCTAAGGACTTGACTATTCTGTGATATTTGTCTTGTTTTTACTTAAAGAAACCAATGAACTGCTTTTGTGGTTTATTCTCTTTGTTGATATTAATTTTTACTTTATTCAATTAACTGAGTATCATAATTTTAAATATGCAATGTTTTTTCAAATTTTTCCTTTTATTGAAAATAGTTTTTTTAACATAGTATTTCTGATTACAGTTTTTCCTTCCTCTGCTCCTCCCCATATTACCTCCCATCTGGATCCTCTCTCCTCTGTCTCTCATTAGAAAAGAACAGACTTTTAAAAGATAAAGTTAAAATATAACAAAATATAATAAGACATAACAAAAACTATCACATCAGAATTGGATAAAAGAACAAATGGAAGGAAAAGAGCCCAAGAGAAGGCACAAGAATCAGAGACCCACTCTTTTGAATAATCAGGAATCCCACAAAAACACTAAACTGGAAGCCATAGCGTATACAAAGGACCTGGTATAGGCCTGTGCTTGCTGCTTCAGTCTCTGGTAGTCCATGTGAGTTTTGATCATGCTGATTTGTTTAGAGGACCTTGGTTTCTTCGTGTCCTCCATCCCCTCTGGCCCTTATACACTTACTGCTTCTTCTTCCATAGGGTACTCTGAGCCTCGAGGGGAGGGATTTGATGAAGACATCTCATTTAGGACTGAGTGTTCCAAGGTCTCTCATTGTCTGAATAATATTTGACTGAGGAGGAGGAAGCTTGTTTGATGACAGCTGAATGAGGCACTAATCTATGACTATAGTAGAATGCCATTAAGGAGTCATTTGATGCTGTGGATTTCCTGTTTGTTTGTTTGCTTGATTGTTTGTTCTTTTAGAACAGTGGTGTTTGGTTTCCCCCTAGGTCCCTGGGTTATCTAGCGTTAGGTTCTTGGTCACCCAAGCGGTGTCAGGTTTGAGTTCCATTTGTTGGATCGGGCCTTAAGTCAAACCAGATATTGATTGGTTACTTCCACAAGCTTTGTGCCACCTCTGCCCTAGCATATCTTATAGGCAGGACACCATTGTAGAACAAAGGGTTTGTGGCTGTGTTGGTGTTTACGTTTATCTTTGGGTAGCATGCAGAGTACTTTCCTGTACCAAAGATGCCAGAACATAGGGGCGAAGTCGGCACCAGCTTGACTTCTCTATGTTCAATGAGTTGTGTAGGTATTGCCTTCAGCAATGGGGCCTTGCTGTCAGTTTGTGGAGAGCACTACAGAGTCTTGGCAACAGCCTGGGTTAGTTATAACTCAATCCTGGTACGGGAAGCTTCGTTTGATACCAGGATATGGCCAGTGTGGGCTCTGTCTCCCCTGTTTCAGTGATTTCATTTAGATACCCTTCATATATATACATTTTAGGAAACTTATAGCGTATTAAGTTTCCATACTATCTCTCAGGTATTCCTTAATTTTAGCTGTCTCTCCTGGTATTTTCTCCCTCGTCTCCTCCCCACTTGTTCCTCCCCTTCTAAATCACCACCACTATTCCATTCATCTATAACTCTCTGTTGTATGTATTTCCCTTTCCTGGGGGGTTCTGTCTGATCCCCCTAGTATTTTACTCTACACCTAATCTCTGTGGTTCTACAGAGTGTAGCTTGAGTATCACTAAATAGTTATCATCCACATATAATCAAATACATGATATATTTGTTTTTCTGGATCAGAGTTATTTCATTCAGGATAATTATTTTTTCTAGTTTAATCCATTTACCTGAGAATCTCTCTCTCTCTCTCTCTCTCTCTCTCTCTCTCTCTCTTTCTGGTTTCTGGTCACACAAGCATTACAACTATATTTTACTATCTTTTGAATAGTCAATGTATATTAGGATTTTAAAAACAGTTTTAAGACATGTTGGTTAAATTTTTTTTATTTTTATTTTTTTTAATGTGGTACATTTACCCAGTGGAGTACTATACAGTAGAAAAAAATAACATCTTGAAATTTGCAGGCAAATGGATGGATCTAGAAAACATCACGTTGAGTGAGGGAACCCTGACCCAGGAAGACAAATATAAAATGTACTCACTCATAATTGGCTTTCAGACATAAAGAAAAGAAAAACCTGCGTGCAATTCACATCCCAGAGAGTCTAGACAACAAAGAGGACCCTGAGAGAGACATACATGGATCTACATAGGAAGGAGAAAAAGACAAGATCTCCTTAGTAAATTGGGAGCTTGGGGATCATGGGAGGGGGAGGAGGGAGGAAGGGAGGGGAATGGAAAAAATATATAGCTCAATAAAAACAATGAGAATAAATAAAAACATCAAAAACTAAATATGAAAGTTTTAAGTTAAGCTTCAGTTCAGATTGATGAAAAACAAACCAGCAGTGTCAACAGCTCTAAAACCACTCAGTCCTGCTCTGCTGGCTGAAATGAAAATCCAGTAAGAACAGATGAGTCATGACTGTTGAAGGTGTGGACACTCAATCCTGGGGCTGAGGAAGAGGTGCCCTCCTCCCGTCCTCCCTGGTCTGCTGATATTTCTCTTAGCGTTTGCTTTTGAAACCCGAAAAGTACATTTTGTTCCTGATGCCACCTCCTCCTTCTCCCCGAACACAGGTTCTGTGAGTCATTCACTCATCTCCCGTCACAGAATGCCAGCTCAAAAGTGGCCATTGTACGGAACAGGTGACCTGCTTTGGCACCATTAGTCACTAAGGAGGGAAACAATTCAGTTTCTTGTGAGAGAGCTGACTGCCAGTCCCACCCACTCTCTTCATGGAGCGTGGGCTTAAGTTCCCTCATGCTACTTCTTTGAAACTCAAAACCTATTTTCCCACCAAAGTTTTACTTTATGATTCTAGATGAGGTGGCTGTTTATTTCATCCAAAACAAAACTGATTGGGCCGACACCGAAGGATCAATACTGAAAATGAAAAGAGAAGGAGAATAGGGAAGAGGCAGGAAGGGGTGGGGATGCAGGGAGGTGGGGGGAAGATTTTCATCATTCCTTGAATATGTGATAAGCCTAAATTTAAAAATTTGATGTTTGGACATTGTTCTCCCTGCCCTTTTCTCTGAGCCTTGCCAATGCTATCTTCACCCAGACAGTTGTTCCTTTCAGGTTTTTTTTCTTTCACTGGTACCCAGGATTCAAGCATCCTTCCTTAGAGATTACTCTTTCTCTGCACATTGGTCTCTGAGCACTTAGAGCCATGCAGGTTGATTCAGCAAATTACTTTCAGAGCAATATCTCTTCAGTTTCTCAGAAATATTGTTTCATTACAAAAGAAAGCAAGCAAGAAAGAAGAGACTGACTAGTTTCCCTCACTGCACTTCTAAATCTGAAATATCATTTTCTCAGAGTAAAAAAAGAAGGGACGTTTATTAGTAGACACATTTCACATTGCCATGTCTGCCTGTTTTAATTTCATCTTTACTTCCACTGCCTGTAAATTTTCAGTCATTTTCTTAGCTTGATGGTAGGACAAGAGGGGAGGCAGAGCAGCGCCCTCTGGTTGGGTCTGTCTGTTTCTAAGCCATCTGTTGCCTATGAACGCTCAGGTGGGTCCCTCTCCAAACTCCTGTGCTGACTGTCCTTCCAGTCACAGCCTTTGAGCGGGGATTGTCCTGAGCTGTTCTGTTCTTATGAGTGGCAGATTCCGATTCCATGGGTTAGTGGCATAATATGTTATCTTAGGAATGTTTATGTTTCAAATACAGGCTCTCTTTGGCTTACTTGCTCTATCTGACCATTTGGCCGTGGAACAAGAAGCTTTCCTATAGAGGCAAAACAGATCTACTTTTCAAACTTTCAAAGCTGTGAGTTAATAAACCCTAGTTCGTTCAAAGTTGCTCAGAACGTGGAATTCAGTTACAGCAACTGGAATCAGACTATGCTTGCCTTCAACCCTGCTAATTTCCCTGTGGCCCAACTTTCTAACAGGAGATGCTGAGTGTTTAGATTTCCTTGCAAGTCTATTCTCCAGCTTCACTGGATGGCTGCTATCAGAAGGGATGGATAAAAGTGAACAGAGGTAATTAATGGCGAGTTGTACTTGTCCTTGTTTAATCAGAGCTCTAAATTGTGCTTTTATAGTTTAAACCACCAGTCATCTTCATGGCTCATGAGCCACATCTACAAACCGTCTATGAACTAAGAGCCTATTTTAGCTTTGGAATTAAGCACTCAGCATTACGCTCAGGTCTTAAATCTGGTGAAAATCACTCAATCCTTAAATCAAACATGTCCAGAAGCAAACTGCTTTCCCTGGGTCCCCATCACTTCACAATGAGCCAGGCATCTCCACTTCAGCTTCTTCCACACAATTCCCCAGTGCTTGTGACAACTTTTTTTTATAACTTTTTTTATAAACATTTTGAGATCCAAAAACATCTAAATTAAGTTGGGCATTTCAACAACAGGATATGCTAAAACATGTGACCAAGCAGCTGATAATATTTGTCTATTCCTCCAAATAATGGATTTTGTTGATTCTGTCACTAATTATTTATCAGAAGAACACATATTTAACCATAATCTTCAGCTAAGTTAAAAATAATAATTTGGCACGAAAATTCACTTATAATTTCCTAACAACACTTTCATTTTGAAAAATTACCTTAACTTTTGATCTCTAAATCAAAGTTCTGTGTTAAAAAGAAATTATATTTCTCCAGTATTAGTAACAAACCACGAAATTGCTGATACTAATGGATTTCTACAGAAACTTCAGTAGCCTTGTGTATCCAGGCAGTTCAGCGGAAAGTTAGATAAAAACAATGTACTCACAGGTATCACGCTGTGCTTATTAGGACCAAAATACCCTTTTAAGAATTATAATCCCAATGTTCACAAATTATAGTCCCAATAATATCTGGAACAGTAGAAGCAGTTAAAAACTAAATCACTTCTAATAATTCAATATTATACTGACACATACAATGCAAACATATTAGAAATACTTGGTTTTTCTATCAATAGGAGTTAACTCTGAATCATGATTAGAAAACTGCACGGCTTTCTGCTGATGTCTCCTCTACAAGGCAATAGAGCAGTGGTTCTCAGCCTTCCTAATGCTGCACCCCTTTAATACAGCTCCTCATGTTGTTGTGGTGATCACCAACCATGAAATGATTTCATTGCTACTTCATAACTGTAATTTTGCTACTGTTATGACTTGTGATGTAAATATACGATACGTAAGATATCTGATATGCGACCCAGGTTGAGAACCACTGCAATAGATGGGAAGGCAAGGAGGGCCGGCTTCAGGTATATTTAATATGATGTGTTACACAGTGGATAAACTTGAATATTTATCATTATGATACAAAATTAAATCAGTTATTATACATTTTCAACAGTGCCCAGGTTATTAGCATTTAAATTAGAAGAGAAAAACATTGCATAGTTCCCAAGGAGAAATGTGCAGGAAGAAAATACTGTTTGAATTCATCTCGGAAATTAAACATTGTCAAATTGCCTGTGAAATTAATAACGTTCACATAGACACACAAAGGAAACACACTAGTGACTCCCCATGACAAATTTAAATTTACATTTGAAAATGTTTCTCCTGCTCTGACCTTGCAGGGGAGTCGTCTATACCACCTGCTTTTACAGGCTACACCAAGAGCAACACTCCAGCTGTGTAACAGCTGGAGCGCACAACATCACTGTCCCAGAGTTCTGAAGGTGCTGCCTATAATGTCACACCCACCACTTTGCTCCTCCTCACAAGCTGAGCAAGTAATTCTCAAGGGTGATGTGTTAGAGGTCATGCCATCTCAACTTCTCAGTTCTCCATCTCCATGTGAAGCATGATGCTCAAGTTCATTTCTGGGTATCACTTAGGTCTCAGTTGTTGTGCAGTTAGCTAGCTCCACATTATAATTCCAGTTTTACTAATGCCTATGATGTATGCAATCTCTAGTGGAGTTTCCCCACCGGTTCACATTTCTATCAAGTCAGTCGTATGGAAAATCAGCCAGTCTGGCATGACTGTTAATGGACATGGTTTCTACTCCACATGTTTTCTGAAAAACACACTCTTAATTTTAGAAAGGTTATCTAGAAATTTTAGATTTGTGGAAGAACTTTGAAGCTAGTGTGCATATCCCATGTGACCCACATAACTCCCCTTGTTATTGACATCCTACCACAGCACATTTGTCATAGTTAATGAAACATCATGATGTTAATGTCCAAGGTCCATTCTTTATACATAGTCCCATTGTGTTTACCCACTTGTCTTTTCTCCGTCTCAAGACCCTGCCTAGTATCCAGCATCACATTGTTAGTCTTCAGGTTTTTCTCGATTTCACTGTATTCCTCCAGTATTTCCAGATTTTCCTTGATAGAATGACCCTGACCTCAGGAGGAATAGTTAATGATTGCATCTTAGATCCACTTTGGATTTCAGTTTGCCTTATGTTCTCTCATCATTTATCAGGTTGTAGTTTTTATGGAGGAAGAATGTGAAAGTAGCATGCTGTCCCATGAACATATCTCTGATGATGTTGGCATTGATCTACCTGAGGTAGAACCCATCAGGTTTATCCATCATGAAGGTGCTCATTCTCCCTCCTTATCATTTATTATTATATTGTAGGCACCTTCTTAGGAAATTATAACTATACAAATAATCAGGAATGAGAAAGCTTTCTATCTCCTCCTACTAATTTATATCAGCAGAGGCTTGCTGTAGGTACTCCTTCAGCCAATAGCCTTTAAGATACCAGCCCATGGTCTCTTATACTATAAATGCAGCTGTAAAGCTTTCACGCTCTCTCTCTCTCACCTGCTGGATTCAGTTCTTGTTACCTACTCGTGCAGAGGAGTGTTATCTATGAGTTCCCCCTAAATAAAGAACCCTTCATTATACTCAATTCTGAGCTAGTATGGAAAAGGTCTCTAAATTAATTATAAAAGAAAAAATGAGGCTTTCTCAACTAGCAGAAATAGACCCAGCAGAGATTATAGTGCCTTTTACTACTCATGAAATTTTAAAAAAATTATGGGAAGACAATGAACCCTGGCAAAGAGCTTGGGAGAAATTTTTAAGAAGTGATTAATAGCAATTTTCCCAAAAGTGATAAAATTAACCTTATAAAGAGAACTACTTGGACCCTTTCCCGCATTGTATGTCACACACCAATAACTGGAGCCCCTACATTTTATACTGACGCAAATAAATCAGGAAAGGGGGGGTTACAAATCAGAAGATTTAAGTAAGGTGGAACAAAGCCCTTATAATTCTGTACAAAGGCAGAATTATATGTTATTCTCATGGTACTAAGGGATTTTAAAGAACCTCTCAATATAGTTACTGATTCACAATATACAGAAAGAATTGTCTTGCATATTGAAATCACTGAATTTATACCAGATGATACAGAATTAACTTCATTATCCATTCAGGTTGAAGCTATAATCAGGCATAGGCTTTGTCCCATATACATAACACACATCGGATCCCATATGGGTCTACCAGGTCCTCTTGCACAAGGTAATGCAGAAATTAATCGATTATTGATTGGAAATGTGATGAAGGCCTCAGAATTTCATAGAAAACATCATGTTAATAGCAAAGGTTTAAAAACAGAGTTTTTCTGTTACATGGAAACAAGCTAAGGAGATTATAAAGAGATGTCCTACTTGTCTTTCTATAATCAAACACCACTACCTGCAGGGAGTAACTGAAAGGGTTCTCAAAGGAATAAATCTGGTGGATAGATGTGTTCCGTTTAGCAGATTTTGAAAAATTAAAATATGTACGCCACACCATTGACACCTATTTAGGTTTTCAATGGGCAACACTTTGAGCTCAGAAAATGCAGATTTAGTAATCACAAATTTATTAGAACTTATGACCATCATGGTTACCTGTACAAATAAAGATACATAATGGTCCAGCATATGTCTCTAAGAAAATGAAACAGTTTCTTTGCTTATTATAAAACAAAACTTATTACAGGTATACCAAACAATCTTACAGGTTAGGCAGTTATAAAAAAGATCAAATTGAACTATAAAGGATATGTTAAACAAACAGAAAGGAATGGAAAATAGCCCCAGAAATAGATTGCATAATGCTTTATTAATCTTAAATTTTCTTAATGCTGATGAGAAAGGAACAAAGGCAACAGAGAAACACTGGATAGTAGAAAAAATTCTGAATTAAATCAGTGTATTTCAAGGATGTTTGACCTCACAATGGAAACCAGATGTGCTACAATGGGAAAGGGATTTAATCTTGTTTCCACAGAAGAGAAAAAGCTATGGATGCCATCAAAATTAACAAAGATTTGGTCTGGAAAAGAAAAACCTCTTGAGAAAGAGAAATGACAGCTCATCCACAGAGTTGACAATCATACAGGTGGTAAGAAAACCTCATAGGTGTTGGGAAAAGGTTCTATTCTTGTCTCTGTGGGAAAATACTCATCTTCAAAAAGTTGAGAGACCTTGGACATCTAGATGCCTAAGAAGAAAACATAACTATCCAGAAAGGATCACTGAACAAAGAGAAATATGGCTTATGAGGACAGGTCATCTTTAGGTTAAAATTTCATTACCTGAACATAATAGTCACTACTCACTTAAAAATCAAATCTGGCTTTGGAGTTGAACAATGGCTATTCTTTTCTAACTCCTAGCACATTGTTGATGAAACAATTCAGAGTTGCTGTTTCATGTCAGGAGCTATCTGGTATGGGACAAAAAGAAGAAAGAATTTAGGAAAAAATTACTTTTCTCCATACCTATTTTTGTCTCTATTGTACCTTTTATTGAATTTATGTCTATATGAATAATGTTTTCCACAATGAACAGTAAAATTTTCTGCAAAAATCTTTGAAGTTTCTAGGAGGAAGATTGGGCCCTACAACCACCATTCCATGTGGTTGGTATGGCATCATGATGCTGATAGTGCTACTTGAAGATTGGTTTTAGGTATCAGCTGCTCAAAATGATTCCAACTTGGTTAGCTGAAATGGTGCACCTTCTTACAACATTCTGGCCAGAACTTCAAATAAGAACTTCAGAAAAACCCTACTGACTACTCAGAGACTATTTGTGATTATACCAGAGAGCATTCTTGAAACTTAACCATCATTTTAGTCTTGTAGAATTCCATAGAAAGAACATTGCCCCATGACAGCTGGAAGTAATTCTAGAAGACAACAACAAAGATTGTCCTCGGGGTTAGGGACATCAATTAGTAGTTGATTATAACTGGTATAGGGTTGGGGGATGGGGTAGAAATTATGGAGGCTTAGAGATCTTCTTTGAAAAAATAAATAAAAGGGAAATTGGATGGGATAATAGGTAGATTAGTGTGAGCTTACTCACACTAATAATAGTAGTGAGAAGACTTGTGAGCTATTATTTATAGACAATTTCTGTTGGTATAGATTCTTGGATATTGACACAAATTCAAATTATATTTGTTATATTTAATATACTCCTATTTCTGTTTATATTATTTATATACCTAGGTCAAGTTATTTTGTCATATTGTATGCATGCATGCTTCTTCCTCCACTTAAGATATTTTGTATATTGATACAATTTTAGGATATATTTATCATATTGCACTATACATTTCTACCTCTGATCAAGATACTTATTCATTGTTTACATTTTGAGGTCATTGCCCTCATTTGCTGCACATATGTTTAGAGATTGTTTAATGTTCTAATATGAAGTCTTAGTCTTTAAGCTATACAGTTATTAAGAATTATAGGTCAATAGTCACTCATATTTGTAATACTTATAGTTAGACTAATCAGGTTCTTTAGATACATTGAGATTGTATTCCTCATAGATAGGTAATCTTCAACCACTTCAAAGAATGGTAGAATGTGACATTTAAATAACTTAGGCTTCTGCCAACATGAAACACGATTGCTCCTGGCAACACTGATCTATTCCTGAGAAAAAGTTGGGCACTGAAGACACTCTACCTGGAGCTTGTTTTCTTCTTGACAAAACTGGCCTTTAGGCAAAAAACTGCCCATGCCTCAACCACTGACAAAATTTACTGTATCTGAACAGGACAATCAGTATACAAGAAAAAAGACTGTCGGTCTGGAGAGATGGCTCAGAGGTTAAGAGCATTGCCTGCTCTTCCAAAGGTCCTGAGTTCAATTCCCAGCAACCACATGGTGGCTCACAACCATCTGTAATGGGGTCTGGTGCCCTCTTCTGGCCTGCAGGAATACACACAGACAAAATATTGTAGGCATAATAAAGAAATAAATATTTAAAAAAAAAAGAAAAAGAAAAAAGACTGTAAAACCTTGCCAAGCTAGGGAAAGACTGTTTTGAAAATTTTCCTGTCTCTGAAAATGGTCTACCAGTTACTCTAAGCCTTAGCCAAAGTTGATCATTCCAATGTTGCAATTGAGACTGAGTGATTGCCCAAGTAGCCAGTTGTCTCTGTCATTTATTGCATATTTTGGAAGTTGCTTGATTGCACTTGCTGTTTACTTAAGTAATATTATTTCCCTTCTCAGGTCTTTGATGGGGTTGAAGACTAGATAGTTGTAGTTACTGTTCTCTTATGACTTGGCTAAGCCATTTCTAACACAAGACTTAGACTCCTTAGGATAGGACAATTATTGAAACATTCAGCATATGCTTCTTGCTTGATAATGTTTATGCTGGTTGTAATTTCTAATTTTTATATTTGATATTTGTTCTTATTGTATACAGCTTTGTATTAGGCTTAGAACCCTTATTTAGATGAAAGGGGGAGGTGCTGTGGGAACTCTGCCAGCCAATAACATTTAAGATACCAACACACTTGGGTGTGGTCTCATACTATAAATGCAGCCATAAGCGCTCTCTCTCTCTCTCTCTCTCTCTCTCTCTCTCTCTCTCTCTCTCTCTCTGCTGCTACCTACTCATGCAAAGGACTGTGATCTGTGAGTTCCTCTGAAATAAGGAAGCCTTTATGATACTCAATTCTGAGCTAGTATGGGATTATTTTTTCATGTTCTCTAACAGAGGCTCATGGGTATTCACTTTCATTTTGAGCTACATGCCAGTACTTCATTATGAGTTTTATTTAGCTGTCCATGCTCTCCTTCAGTTGACTCTTGTGTCCCTCTGACATATCCCCACCACTTGTTGCTCCAGCTCATCTCTAGATTTACATTCCATTTCTACAGTGGAAGGCTCTTGCACATTTTCATGGTTATTAGAAACCAAGATCTGGGAGTAAGTTGATATTGCTTCAAATTGTTCTAGAGCAATGCGAGAAAAATGTATGTGTGCATATTATCCCACATTCAAACAGGAATCAATAAAGGTTTTTGTATGTAAGCATCAGTAATGGTGATATGTTAAACATGTGTTTCTGTTGATCTCTTTAGTTGATATCATTTCTCTTGGAGCCCTCTCTTGAACAGAAAGAAGTTTATCTTCCTAGTTACTCACCAACCACATTCATGATTTCTGTTTTTAATAAACATGCATAATGTTTTCAGAATTCTGAAGGTATATTGCAAAGTGAAAAAGTACATCAAAGATACTACAATGTTAATGTACTTTTGCATTGGGTTATAGGCTCTACTCATATTTTCAAAATAACTTTAGTCACTTCCTTTCCCCAATCACTTTCAGTGAGTTTTTTCCATATATTTTCAATAGAATTAAATTCTTCAGTCACATTCTGCACTCAATCCTAGGATTTAAATATATCTTTTATGTGAAAACATTAGGTTCATTCTTTGTTATATAAAGTCCTACAGGTTTTAACAAATACAGGCCATATATTCATCACTAAAGTAACATAGTTTCACCATTCTAAAAATTCTTGTTACTTATTCAGCCTTGCTAGCATGTCTTCAGTTCTTAGCAATCACCGATATTTTTACTGCTATTCCCTAATAATGACAAACAGTGTGTCTGCTATTTCTGCTTATTTGCATCTTCTGGATATTTTATTTATATGCAGCCATGCAATATCTTTGGTCTCTTGCTTCTATAACATAATATACTTCTAACTTCTCTTATACTGCAGCATATAAATATTCCAGAATTTAATTTCTATTCATAGCAGATAATATTCTACTTTTGGTAGATAACATCAACCCTTAGCATGTGTGGCTAGATTTAGTCTGCTAACTTTTCTAAGGATATGTGTGTCATTCAATGGGATATCAGTATATAATTTCCTTTTTATGGTGTTGTTGTCTGGCTTTGTGTAGGATTAATATTAACATTATTGAACAAGCTAGGAAATGTTCCATATTCTTCTGTGCCTCTGTATTTTGGAAGTGTGTCATCTTGACTTATCTGGTGAAATCCACTAATGACACCGTGCACTGTCAGCATGACATGGCAGCAAAATTTTAACAACAATTTTAATTCTGCTACTTTATATAGCTCATTTAGAAATATGTATTTACTGTGCATGTGCTTTTCTCTAGGTGGGTATGTATACATGAGTGCAATGCCTTCAGAGACTAGAAGAGGGTTTTGAGTACCCTCAAAACTGGAGGTTCAAGCAATTATGAGCCGTCTAATGTGAGTGCTAGGAATGAAATCCAGGTCCTCTGCAAGAACAGTACAAGCTCTTAACCACTGAGCCATCTCTCCCATCTCTTCAGCCCCTATGTATCTTTGGAAATGTCTATTTTTCTCTTAGGATAGTTTGGAAAGTTGTTAAAACTAAATCTTGTCTCTTTTAAAGGATCAACAAAATCGATGAATGTTTCATTAAGTTGAATAAATAAAAGAAAAAGAAAGAGTGATAATACTGAAATTAGGGATGAAAGTGTACATCACTATTAGTATTACAGAAGCAGAAATTATTGTGAAGGATTATTATGACTATTGTGCTTCAACATACTAGATAAAGTGAAATGAAAAATTCCTGAGGAAATAAAATTACTAGGAAATGGGTATTGTTAATGGTTGCTATGTTAGTTACTTTCCTTGCTGCTGTGACAATAATGCTTGGCAAAACAAGTCAAAAAGGGAAGTGTTTGTGGCTCACAGTTCAAGGGTACAGATTGTCGTGGTAAAGAGAGTACAGTGCTTGTGTGGCTCCAGCTGTGACGGCTTGGACATGAGATGACTGGGCACATCATACCTACAGTCAGGAGTTTGTTGGTGTTTGCATCTGGAGACCCAGATCATGAGAAACTGTACACGTGGAAATAGAACACTGGAAGAATGTGGCAACAAGAATTTTTAAAGGTGGCTCATTAACCCAGGCAGGTGATAAAGGCCTGTAAGTTCTGAAATGAAGAGTACGATCAGCTTGGGTTACTCGAGACTTTGTGAAGGCAGAGAAGGAAAGTGAGGAGGAAGAGGAGGATGAAGAAGCTGGAAGAACTCAGGAAGCAATCTCTGCATTCCCACAGAACTCAGGAAAGCACAACACATCAACTAAGACATATTTTACCTCTACTTCTATTTTGGAGCTAGCAATAAGGCCAGTTCAGGCATAGTTATGATGGCTTCATTTGCAGTCACGCTCTCTTAGAAGGGGAAAGAAAGATGCTGTTATCCCAAGGTAAAACTGTCCAAATTTTCAGACAAGGGCAGCAGGTCCTTCAGAGACAAAATGAAGTAGGCAAGCCAGCATGGCGAAGCTGAGCTCTTAGTACACCCCTTTTCTTCATGGCAGGGTTGAATTTATGAAGTCATTGTCTTAAGTTGATGGGCTCAAAGTCCACCACTTTAGATGCATCCCTCTGTGTGACAATCCTGAACTTGGGGACCAGTTTCCAAGGAATTTACAAACATTCAGCCTGCTTCTCTCCTCCTGTTTGTAACAAGGAAACTTGCAGTGGATTGTGGAAAGTACCTACACAGATGCTGAAAATCTGGACACAGGTCTGTGTAGCCATGGAAGAACCTAGTTCTCAATCCAAACAGATCTTAAGAAGCTTTTAGATAAAGAACAATCATAGACCAAGCATCCCCTGGTTGAATCTTTTTAGTGCCATGTTTGCTACTGTTCACGATGACAGAGACTATTGGTATTAACATTTATTTACAACACACCATATTTCAGGTGTGACCGTAAATATCCTCACCATTTAACACTTAAGAACTGCGCTGGCTAAAATTGTCTTTCTGTAGATGAATCAGGACACTGTGGCTGGGGAGCTAAATGATGGAGGTTTATTCTCAACACTGCCCCAAACAAACAAGTAAACAACAAAAAGATAGAAGAAATTTAAAAAAGTAAAAACCTGCTCTAAAGATTTGTTATGTAACTTGTTCTGTGACAATATCAAAGAGAAGGAAAGAAAATAAGAAAGGGAGGAAGAAGAGAGGAAGAGAGGGAGGGAGAAAAGGAGGAAAGAAACAAGCAGAAAGAGGAGGAAGAGAGGGGGAGGGAGACTGAGAGACAGAGATGAGAGGAAAGAGAAGGGAGAGAGGGGGAGGGGATTGGAAGACAGAGACAAGAAGAAAGATGAGGGAGAGAGGGGGAGGAGGATTGGGATTGGGAAACAGAGAGGGAGAGGATTATTCAGTTTTGCCGTTATTCTGAACAAAACTCCAGCAAAGAGTCAGGAGGGAGCCCTAGGAAGGCTAGCAAAGAAATGGCAGCTTTTACTCTTCTGTCGAACTTATGGCTGGGACCCTTGCTCGGCCTGGTAAAACAAGGTTCCTTTTGCTTAAAATATTGTTTTGTTCACGTATTAATCATGTGGTCTGAGCGCATTTTGGGAGGTTATTACAGAGCAAACATTTTGCTTGGTGGAAGAGAAGCAAAGCGAGAGGTTTTGAACAGATCGCCATCTAGTGGTCATGAAAAGGGTTGGCCTCATGTTAGAGACAATAGAATAGGAGAGCATATTCCATAGCAAAAGAGGAGCACAGAGCTCCTTCACCTCAGTTATCAGAGAACCATTTCTGGGATACAGTTTAAAACCGTGGTGGTAAAATTTATCATTCAAAATGCATGGGAGACACAAGTGCCCACAGGAGACCAAGTGACGACTGGACTTCTTGTTTGTTTTGTCTTTTTTTTTTCCCTTTATTTTATTTATTTATTTATTTATTC
>NW_026067958.1:5511227-5526521 GCF_014885135.2 Alexandromys fortis | reverse complement strand
CCCCCTCCCTTTCCAGCCCAAAGAGTAGTCAGGGTTCCCTGCCCTGTGGGAAGTCCAAGGTCCTCCCCCCCCTCCATCCAGTTCTAGGAAGGTGAGCACCCAAACAGCCTAGGCTCCCACAAAGCCAGTACATGCAGTAGGATCACAACCCAGTGCCCTGTGGAGCAACTTAGTAAAGAGTACAACCTGTAGACTTTATATTATTTTCTAAAGTTTTTCAAATAAATAGCTTTTCTGGGAGCAGTTTCTTATCCAGATGACTGACAAGCCTGTTTAGATCAACTCTTAAGGGAAGGGACAGTAATTTGCATTTGTTATGTACCAGAAAGTCATGTCTCCACTGAGGACCAGAAAACAACTTAAATTCTATTCTTTAGACCAAATATTATATAACAGGGCATATTAAGATGAATTAAAGAAAGAAAAATAAACAAATCCACAATAACTATTCTTTACCAGGAGAAAACAGTGTTCCCTTAATGGTTTTCAAAAACCCTGCGCCTTTTCCTTTCCTCCCTCTCATACTGTACTCTATAGCTAAGGATGGACAACTGTGACACTCCCTCCTTGCACAGGTATTTCACATCCTAAGGATAGATGATTGCTCTTTCTTGAAGTTCGTATGGCATCAGGAAAATTGAAAAAGGAGATTGAATTGATCACGAGGGAGGGGTCCAACTTTAACAACTTTCATATCTTTGAATTTCTAATCAGCCACTTAATTCTAACCCCTCAAAATGAGACCCTAAAATTATTTAGGAGATGGATATTGAGCATATCTGGCTACTTCTGGCTAAGTGGCTACAAAAGGGATTAGAGTCTCTATTCTTGCTGACTTCTGCATCTTGGGGACTAATCTAGGGGATCCAGATACATGGAGGGAAAGGTGATGAATTGGGCTGTCCTGTAGGATAAGAGATTTACTCACCCCAAGGGCATGTGGGTATCTGAAGACAGAGAGGCTTCTGTCCTACCAGACTAAGTCTGTTAAGGTTTCCAAGGGAGGAGAGAGAAACTACACAAGGGGGCTATACTGGTAACAAAGGTAGGGAAGTGGGAGTTTGGGCAATATGAAACAGGTTGCAGAGGTGTTAGATGGGACTGCAGGATCAGTTACTACTTGACTAACAATCAAGCTGCCTTGAATCCTGGGTAGGGGAGGTTCAGATCTAGGTTTTTGTGGGGTCAATAAATGTCATCCTTTCAAGCAGCACATGGAGGAGAAGGAGAATGTATGGGTGTGTGACTGGATTTGTGAAATTCCTTGGAGAAACACATGGAGGGTCTGGTATGTAACAATAGCTACATTAGTAAGGTGACCTAGAGTTTTTATCTTGGGGATAAGAAGGCAGACGCAGCAGCCAGGCCAGAAACAACTATAAGTAGTAGGAACGAAGAGATGAACGGTTAAACTCTTACTGATCTGTTTGTTTGACTACAAATTTAAATTCACTTTTTTATTTGACTTTCCCAATGGGCCATGGGAGGTCTCCTTCCTGAGATTTAACCTAGGTAGAATCAATTAAGGTGGCAACTCTCCAACCTAGATGACTATAGGAAAAGGATAAGGCGAGTGAAAATGACCTCTGCCCATAATGTTAATTATCGACCCAGAGAGCCCTCTCCGTAAGTTATAAATAATATCTTTATCTTGTTTTCTTGATGGGTTAGGAAATCTCTGTAATTCATATTCTTTGATATCCTGTTAGAATTCATGGAAGTCTAGAGACAAACTTGGCCTAAGGATCAAGATTCACCATCTAAGAACAGATCAGATCATAGAAAAGGGTGTGACTGAGGAACTCCTTAAAAGAACGAGAGTCCTTGAGTCTGATTACAGATGGTATGGTTGTGATTACTCTACCCTGCTCCATGGGAAATGATGCTATCAAGAAGGTATGTGTAATATTATTACTTTATTCCTTGCTGTAAGAAAATACCCAACAAAGACAACAAGGATGGAAGGGTTTGTTTTGAGTCATACTTGGAAGATCATGGCAGGGAAGACACAGTGACAGGAGCAGGAGGCAGCTGGCCTCTTACATCCGCAGAAGGAGGCAGAGGTAAGCGGTTGCTGGTGCTCAACTCACTTCATCCTTTTTACTAAGTCAGAAGGACTATGGGAAGGTGCTGCCCACATTCACAGTGGGCCTTCCCTCTTGAGTCAAACCTCTTTGGAAACATCTCATAGACACACGCAAAGGTGCCATTCCACAGTGATATTAAATCCAGGCATGGTGACAATGAAGATTAACCAACACTGCATGTAATCTCTGAATCATTGTCTGTCTCTTTGGAAATGAACATAGCTATTATTGTGGAATTCTATAGAGGCTGAAGATAATTGGATCTCCATTTTTGTCAAAGGGTCTTTAACCAATAAAGGGAGGTGACATTACTAAACTGTTCTGTCAATGGCATAGATGTGAGGGAAGCTTTTGTCATGGGAGGCTGATTGATGCCTATTAACCAGCAAGAGTCAAAGGCCAGCCGTTAAGAACATGAGGTAAGAGCAGAGTAGGAACCTCTACCACTGAGGAGAAAACTTGTGGTCTGATTTGGGATGTCCTTCTGTATAAGTGTAGCTTTTTTTGTTAATGAATAAATCTGTTTTGTCCAATGGTTTAGCATAGTAAAGCCAAGCAGGAAATGAGAGAGAGAGAGAGTGGGCCGAATCTGAGTGATGCCATGTAGCTGCTGAAAGAGACAGACTTCCAGAACATTACCTGGTAAGCCACAGCCTCGTGGCAATACACAGATTAATAAAAATGGATTAATTTAAGATGTAAGAGCTATCTAGGAATATGCCTGAGTCATTGGCCAAACACTGTTGTAATTAATATAGTTTCAGTGTGATCATTTAGGTCTGGTCGGCCAGGAAACAAAGCACTATCTCTGTTTACAAAATGGCACCCAAATGTTCGGCAATATACATTCACATAAAGCCTCAGAAAACTTAAAAAAGCTTCTAGACCCACAAAAATGGGAGCCAATTGGAGCTTCTTGGTAGCTTCATTTCTTTTCAGATAGGCTCTGTTTGAGGTGAACAGATGTGTGGCTCCTTTTAAAAATGACTTTCTGATTCACACTGGCATTAATGGCTCTAGCTCTTTCAGGAGGTCTGGCTACAGAGAATTTAAATGGGATAGTGAGCAGAGTGCTACAACTTGCTTAATGGCAACAAAGACCCACTGCATCCCTAGAGCTGGGACAGTGAGTATGGCTTGCAGAGGCAGTGAACATACCTCTTCCATGTTAAAAGGCCAAGAGAGGTGGAACCAGCATCCAGGGCAGCCATGATCACACTGCTTATCATTTTAAAATGCTCCTTGTCAGAAAAGGATTTCAGATATACAATAAGACAGATTCAGACATAGAAGACCTCTAAACGAGACACAGTGTGTTTAAAAAATATATGTAGGCTTTGGAGAGAGAGGAAAAAGAATATAGACAGTTATAAATCCTTGAGGCAGTAAGACCTCCAGTGTTCTATCTTGTCACATTGTGTAAAGGAATCTTTGAGGACACTTGACACCTTGGCCTGCTGAGGATAAACACAGCACTTGTCAGTTTATTTACTGCAGGGAAGGTCACTGGAGACCTCAAACCACTCTACAGAGCTGCCAAAAGTAGTTCTAAATGCCCCTCTCTCTTAGTTTATTTTTATCCCCTCTTGTTGAAATACGAGCGGCGGCGGGGTTGCGTCCCCAACACCCCGGCCGCTTGGCTAGCTCATGCCCGAAATAACAACACACAAACTGTATTCATTTAAGAACTGCTTGGCCCATGAACTCTAACCCTTACAGGCTAATTCTCGCACCTGGACTAGCCCATTTCTAATGATGTGTGTAAGCACCCCAAGGTGCGTTACCGGGAAGATTCTAGCCTATGTCCATCCTGGGTTGAAGTTGCCTGGGAGAGCTGAGCATGGCGTCTCTGCTCCATAGCAGAGCTGTCGAGTCTCTCCGGGAGCAGAGCAGAGTCTGACCTCACTTCCTCTTCCGCCCAGCATCCTATTCTGTTTATTCCGCCCACCTATCTTTTAACCTATCAGGGCCAGCAGTTTCTTTATTGCTCAGCCAATGAAATCAACAGATTGATATGACACTCCCACATCACCCTCTGTTCTTTTCCTAGATCTAGTTCATAATACAATATACAAATCATTAAATTTAGTAGGTCATCAGTGGGAATCCTGAGTCCCAGTGTTATCTTTTGTAATCGTTTTCTGATAACTGGAGTAGATTTAGGAAGGTGTCTATCCTTGAGGAGATCCTGTCTCCAAAGAAGAGAGATCAGTGAGAGTGTAGTTTTGCATAGGCAGTTAGGTTTTCTGGTCCATCTCTCTCTATTATCAAACTTAGACTTCTTGGTGATATTGTGTAATGTTAAGATAGCAACAACAACAATATTTTCTTCTTCCTCTTCTTTTATTCAGGTTGGGGATAGATTTTTGCCACAATTATAAAGTATACATATGAGAGGCAAATCAGTAGAAATCAAGGGAAAGTTTGACTGACTGGAGCATCCTCCTCTTGCTTGGGAGCCTGGAGGTTAAAAGTACCATAGTACAGCATGATTCTGAAGTTACCTTGCCTGCGGGGACTACATTTTATAAACTTCCTGGCAATCAAGGATGGTATTCTCTCCATGTTCTGGAGTCACCTTGGTAAGCAGGGATGAGGTTTTACAACCTTTGTGAGAATTCTGGAAAACAGGTGTGATATGCTTTGCCCAATTCTGGAGTTTTCCTTGGTTGACACTCATCAAGGTTTACTTTTTGTTTGATGGCATGAGGCATCTGGGAGAAGTATTGTCCCTCATATCAAATAGCTCCACTTAACCTCTTTCTGCATGTGCCTTTGTAGATGTGTCATGGAGCTACTGCAATAGTAGTATCCAGAAGTCTTTGATGTTAGTTATCTCTCCCCACATTCCTTCTACCCTTTCTCTACTCACTCCATTTAACCCTTCCTGTCCCATTATTCCCCTCTACCCCTGCATGCTACAGTGTTCTACTATCCTCCTTCCTTGTAATCTTCCTCTATGGCATTTTTCTAGTTTTTTAACTGGGATGGGTACTTCAATTTAAACATGCAGATCTAAATATTCAAACCAAGATCTACATACAAGAAAGAACATACATTGTTTATTTTCCTGGATCTGGGTTATCTCATTCAGAATGAATATTTCTAGTTTCATCCATTGCCAAGAGCCACAGAGCTTGGGCACCAAAATCCTGACTAAGGATGGCAAGGGAACAAAGGAAGGACAAACATACAGATATGCACACAGTAAAGTAGGGATCAAGTGGGAATTTTTTAGTACCTCAGCACCTTTATCAGGTACAGCTCAGGGAGAGGGGCTAGCTAGTCTCGGTAGGAAATCTCTGTTAGTGAGTAGTCTCAGGTTGTAAGCCTCCGGGAGGAGAAGCTGCACACTAATCAACTGTCTATACTCACCCATACAAGCACACTCCCATGCCAACTTTTCGCCTTCTGTTGATCCTGGGTCGTATGGGCAACAGCTTTGCCAGTTAAAATAATAAAGTCGCTAAACTGCTTTTAAAGGATCTTACATTATAGAAAATTTTGAGTATCCCCGATGTAGGTGATGTTCTTTGAGGATCATGTACCTGTTACCCAGATGTACAACTTATACAACATGAGACCAGCCTGCTTAGTCCATGGTTCTGCCATTTCCTCATCCTCTTCCTGATACTGGGTCATGCACTAAACCTTGTATAACTCCAGATAATGACATTGGTCAATATCTCTGCAAAATAAGACACTTCACAGTTACTGACAACTACAGCAATAGTCCCTAAAACATTATTCAATGCTTAGAGCTCAAATTTATACTTTTCTCATAGACATTCTGTATTAACTTTTGTATATGGCCTGATATTTTCAGGTTCTTAATAAATCTATAACCTTTATTGCTATATTTTTTCATTCCAGGTGTTAATAATTTGTTGCTTCTTAATAAGAAAGTAGTATTTTCAAGGAATTTGTCAATTTTACTAGTCTTCCCAACAAATTGACTTTCTGTGCTAGTAATAATATTTGCTTCTGGATGCTTGTCATCTTTATAGCTAACTCTTTTCTCTATGGCTTTCCTGCCTTTTATGGCTTTTGGTTTTAATTTGCTGATATTGTTTTACCTTTTAAGATTAATTACTTGACAAGTACATTAAACTATATTTGATAGTGAAAGTGCAGTGTCTCATGTGAAGCTGCACAGATACACAGAGCACCTGTGCTAGTTGTATGGAAGTTCACTGCATTGGGCCTAATTAATTTTATTATATGCTTTTTTATTTGCAATTAAAAACTAAAGTTTAGAAGAAAGATTGAATTTCCCAAATAATTAAATATCTTCTTCTTCTTCTTCTTCTTCTTCTTCTTCTTCTTCTTCTTCTTCTTCTTCTTCTTCTTCTTCTTCTTTTGTTTGGGAAGGGGGTTCAAGTCTTGGTTTTGTGAAATATTCTTTTACACAGTGAAGATGCATCACTGGGATTGGTTTAATAGAAAGCTAAATGGCCAATAGCTAGGCAGAAAGTATAGCAGGGACTTCTGGACAGAGAGGGCTGTGGAAAGAAGAAGAGTAGAGTTGACAATCAGACACTAACACACACACACACAAAGAGAGAGGGAGAGAAAGAGAGAATGCAAGACATGCAGGAGGAGAGGTAAAAACCACAAGTCATGTGGCAACATGCACATAAATAAAAATGGGTTAATTTAAGTTATAAGAGCTAGTAGAACAAGCTTAAGCTATAGGCCAGGCTTTCATAATTAATAAGACTCTGTGTCGTGTGTGTGTGTGTGTGTGTGTGTGTGTGTGTGTGTGTGTGTGAGCTGGTGCCCCCCAAAAAATCCACTTACAGGGTTTCTCTTTGTAGCCCTGGCTGTCTCGGAACTTACTTTGTCTACCAGGCTGGCCTCAAACTCACAGAGATCAGTCTGCCTCTGGCTCTTTAGTGCTGGGATTAGAGGTGTGCACCATCATTACCTGGCTCTTTCTTTTTTATAATACACATATTTTAATCCCTTTAAAGACATTTAACTTGGTCACCCACCTAGAATGTACTATTTTGGTTATTTCAAGATTTTCAACTTTAATTAGTTAGAGTTTAGCTGTGCTCATTTTAGTTATTTTAGTTCAAGACCAGCCTGTTCTACACAGATTGTTTCCGGCCACACTAGGCTACATAGTGAAACCCTATATCAACATTCCCCCCCCTCACTTATGTTTAATGTCATTATTATTTATTGTTTGACATGAATTAATTATAAGTACTTTATCAAGTTTAAGCATTTGGAGATAGCCTAGTGATATTTTTGTAATATGTATTTCAAACTTAATTCAACTGAGGGCGGATAAATACACTCCATGATTTTAATTCATTGATATAGCCTGGAACTTGTCCTGTGCTTTAGCAAATAGCTGATTTTAAAAATGGTCTTGGCACAAATGGCAATGATAAACTTTTCTGGTATAGTGCTCCACGTTTAGCTTTAAACCACTTATCGTAATAATTTTGCTCTGATGTCCCACTCATGTTTTATTTGCTTGTTGAATCACTTACTGAGTAAAGTGTTGTTAAAAATCTTTATGTATTATTGCAAATTTGAGTACCTCATCTTTTAATTCTATTTGAGGATATAGTAGTAGGTAATAGTATTGATTTACAATTACGGCTTCCTGGAATACCAAGTCTTCTATCTTAATTGTGCTTCCTGTCCTAAAGCCCATATTTTGTTATATCTGTTTTCTTTTTGTAAGTGTTTCTGCCAAAAAATCTTTTATGCTTTTACTTTCAGAATTATATATCCTTGAAACATATCTCATAGGCAGCATCTGAGTCTTTATGGTTTAATGAGGCAAATATATGATTATCTGTCTCCAGTTCACAGTTACACTTGAGTAGGTTTACACACACACACACACACACACACACACACACACACACCTCACACTCAACGCCCTGTCACATTCCACGCTCACATGGGATCATAATTGACATTCAGAATAATTTTAAATTTTCCTTATGTCACATTCGAGTCAATCTCCTCGAAAGCCTGCAGAGCGAATGACCTATTTCTGTCACTCTGGACTTTCATTTTCTGAAACCTTCTATAGTGAAATTGTATGGCCTAGCCTCCTTTGGCTCTTCTTTGTGGAGTTACTTCACTGAGAGCAGTAATTTAGACGTCTGCCCCGACTGTGTGTTTTTCACTGCTGAGTCATGTTTTATTATGTGGGTTAACATATAAATCTGCTTCACATACAAGTCTTTGTGGGGAAAAACAGGTTTATTTGTTGACTTAGTTCATATGCATGGGATGTCTGGGATCCACCATGAGGATAAACTATGTATGAAACCACCATATCTCTAGACAAATGGCACCGATTTCCACCCTGTCAACTGGTCCTAAGTGCTCCATTGCTTGTCCTCCACCCCGTCAGCCAATCCTGAGTGCTCCAGTGGTTGTCCTCCACCCCGTCAGCCAATCCTGAGTGCTCCAGTGGTTGTCCTCCTCAGCACGTGCTCTGGAAAGTCTCTCTGATGTTAATAACTTGAAGAATCTTTGTTGTGATAGTGATTCCGTTTTTATTTCACAATGTACATTTTAAAAAGTTATTATATGCTGACTTTTAAGGTGCTTAAACGTGTCTGAATGCCAGCCATTCAAAAGCTCTGGTCCTATGCTTTGGGAATGGTTTCTCTGATCCAGAATCAATGCTAGTAATGGCCCTTGCATCTGGCAATAAAATCATCTGGTTATATAATTTTTATTTTTGCTCAAATATAATTGGATAAAATAAAGACGGAGATTTTCAAACACCTATAATATTAAGGGACTAATATGACAGTTTTTCATGAAAGCATGAATAATTGCTGGATTGTTTGTTCATGGAAGAGTTGCTAATGGATTAAATATTCAAAGTGTCCAACAAATAATGATTGGTGTATCAATTATGATGCTCTATGAACAAAGGCAGGGTGACATTTATTCTTGTTGAAACTTTTTATAATGTATTTTGTACATTTATTACCTATTTGTATAAATGTTGATATGCTTGTATATATGGGTATATGCATTTACATATGAATGTTGTAAACACTTTTCCATCACCTGATGGTTTCTCATACTCTTGGTTTTGTTTGGTTTACTTTTTAGCGATTAATTTCCTCACTCTTGCTGCACTGCCAGCCTTTTCTACTGAATGTTCTGTGGTGATGTGTCTGCATTCAGGTGCTCAGATCCTATGTGGGACTTCAGCTGCTCTTCACAGCCAGCTTCTCCCAGCATGCTCGTGCCAGCATGTACTGGCCCTCCACTCTGTCAGCCTGCGGCTGACCATGAACCTGAGGAAGAAGATTGTTTCTCCTACGATAGACAACAGAAAGTTCCAGCCCCAAAGTCTCTTGACTTAATTTAGAGTCACCTCCCGTGACAGATGTGAAGATGAGAGGGATTTGGATCCAAAATCTACTCTGAACTGGATGAAGAGTGAGGGGAAGCATTCTGCCAAGGAAGACTGGGAGGAGGTACAGGAGTTTGTGGAGAGTGCAGTGCTCCAGCCAGGGTCTTTTCCATTAGTACCTCCCTCCGTCAGTATTTTCCCACTGGTACTTGGGATAGAACTCTAGGCCTTTCCAACTACACTTTATCCCTTTATTACAACACCTAGACTTTCAAAGTATAAACAAATAAAGGAGATCTGACCATGTTAAGTAGCTCCCTGTCTTTTTTGCTCTGATAGCTCCTTCTAAACAGAGTTCATGCCTTATGTGTCTTTATAATCCCTGCTTATAACCTAGTTACCAACAGTGCAGGCAGTAAATGTATTTACTGAATCAGGGGAAAAATACATTTAAAAATATTTAATAATATTGGCCACAAGGTGTCCCCCAAGTTCTAGGAAATATCTTTAGATCCTCAGACATTTTCACTTTATTTGATTTGCTTTGAGAATGTTAACCAGATAATGTTTAATGAGATCTTTGTTCTAAATCTGGTTTTAAAATGTTATGCCCTTAAGAAATCAGATATTAAATGTTCAGAGGAGCAGACCTTCAAACTAGACTTAAAGGGGGTATTTCCAAATGTTAAATGTGCTGGCATCTTTTAAAACTCGGCTGTTTCTGCATTGTGGAAGTCCTTGAGGCCACCTTGAATTTTTAAATTATCAGAAAATGCCACCACTTCAATACACCATGTGTATAATATTATTGTCTTTAAAAGCTAAAAGTAAAAAAAAAAAAACATGTATACCTTGTTAATCTTGTTAATATTAACCCGCAAGACAAAAAGGAAAAAAATGTACTTTTTCTGCTGTAAAGCACGCACTCAGAAGCCTGGAATTGGGAGACCCTCTTCCCTCAGATCTCCACACACATCTAAATTGAGGTTTCTCTCAGGCAGCAGCAACTAGTTTTCTTCCAGGTATGGGATAAATACTTTAATGGTCACTGGTCCCCGAAGTACATAGATACCCCTTAGTGTCCCTGGGAGACGGGTTCTGTACCCTCTCAACTTCACAGATACCCATATTCGAAGATGTTCATATCCTTTACAAAAAGGACAAACTGCTTTCATATAATTTATGTATATCTTTCTGTATATGTTAAATCACCTCTAGATTAGCTATAGTACGTGACACGAGGCCAACATGACGTTGTTGTAGTAAACACTCTTCTCTGGGTAGGACTGACACACAAACATAAGGACAAAAGGTCAAACATTCTCTGACCCTATAGTAATGGCAACAAAATACCCAGAAATGATAAAGCAATAGCGGGGCCTATGGCAATTATAAGGAAGCTACTAATATAACTTCATAAAAAGGGGGGACTCTCCATGAATCACCTCCCACTCTCTCCTCAACTCCCTCCCAGTTGCAGGTGTCAGGGGTATGAGAGGTAGAAGGTTGATGGGGGGGCAGTTTGAGACTCCACCGAGGTAGCTTCCATGACTTGTCACCCATGCTAGCATGGGACCTTGGGGTCATCTATGTTCCTGTGAGTACCTCCACCTTTTCTGTGGGGCTCTGACTCATGGAGGGGTCTTCAGTCAAATGAGACAACCATTGGTTACTCCTACAAGTTTTGTGCCATTGCCGCTCTAGCGTACCTTGCAGGCAGCATAGATTGTAGGTCAAGGGTTTTGTGGCTGAGTCTGTGTTTCCATTTCTCTTGGTAGCCTGCAGAGTACCTTCCTGCAGCAAAGACACTAACTAGCAGGATTGAGGAAGCTCTGAGCAAGCACCAGCTGGAAGTCCCATGTTCAGTGAGTTCTGTGGGCTCGTCCTCATCAATAGTGCTTCTGCTGTTAATTTGCAGAGAGCAATTCATTGTTTTAAAAACAGGCTGGGTTGTTTGGGAATTTCCAGAGAATCCCACTTGGTCAACAACTCAAAGGAATGCAACCCAGACCTTCTATTGGAAGCCTCATTTGGTAACAAAAGATGGCCAGTTGGGACTTTGTATTCCCCATTATTAGGAGACTTCATTAGGATAGCTTCACATATTTTAGGAAGTTCCCACTGCTATAGGTTGCCATATTATCCCTCAAATGTCCCAGCTGTCTCTATATGCATTCCGTCCTTCAATCCTATTTCCCCACCCAGTTTTGTTTCTGTGCCCACCTGTTCCCAGTCCACCCATAAAATTTGTATTCTATTTCCCCTCCCAGAGAAATCTATAGAGAAAACTCAGATGACTGAGGAACACTTAAATGTTCAGGCTTCTTAGCCATCAGAGAATCAAAACTGTTTTGAGATTCTATCTTATGACTCTCAGAATGGCTAAAGTCAACAACACAAGTGACAGCCCAGGCTGGCAAGGATGTGGAGTAAGGGGAACACTCATCCATTGCTAATGGAAGTGCAAATGTGTACAGCCAATATGGAAATCAGCTTTCCTCAGAAAGTTGGAAATCTATCTATCTCATGATCTTGCTATACCACTCTTGAGCATATACCCAAAGGATGCTTCATCTTACTACAAGGACGCTTGCTCAACCATGTTCATTGCTGCTCTATTCATAATAGCTAGAAACTGGAAACAACTTAGATGCCCTCAACAAAAGAATGAATAAAGAAAATGTGTACATGTACACAATGTAGCATTATTCAGCTATTAAAATGACATTATGAAATTTGAAGGCAAATGGATGGAACTAGAAAAAAACAATCCTGAGTGAGGTAACCCAGACCCAGAAAAATAAACACAGTACAGACCCACTTATATGTGGATCTTTGGCATTAAATAAGTGATAACCAATCTAAAATCTGTAGAACCAAAGAGGTTAGGTACAGAAGGGATTTAGTTTTCTTTTAAAATTGTTTTTGATTTAATTTTTTTATGGTGTGTGTGTGTGTGTTTTGGAGACAAGGTCTCATTGTAACTCTGGCTGTTCTAGAACTCACCATAGAGTCCAGGTTGGTCTTGAATTCACAGAGATCTACCTGTCTCTGTTTACCAAGTGCTGGAATTTAAGGCATGCGCCACTATGCCTGACTTGATTTTTAATTGTCAGCAAAGAAAATAAATGTTCATGCTTATTAATCTTGAATTTCTCTTTTGGAATGGATAAGGTAGTGGAGTTAAATATCTATACTAATTTTAAAATCTACCAGTTGTCAGTGTGATGGGTGAATGTATGTCACCTATCAAGTTCATATACTGAGGTCCCAACCTTAACTGCTTCAGAAGATGACTTAATTTAGAAATAGGTTCTATCCTGGTTAATTTTTTTCTTCAATTTGACACATGCTTGAGTTATCTGGGAAGAGAAACTTCTTCAAGTGGTGAATGTCTCTATCAGACTGCCTATAGACAATTCTGTAGGGCAATTTCTTGTTTTTTTTTTCTTTTTATTACTATCGCACTATAGCAAAGGTTACTATCACTATCCAACTCCACTCACTAGACAGAGTGGGGTGTTAGTGAAAATCTTGCCCCTCGTTAAATAAAGGATGTGGCAGGGCCCAGTCCACAGGAGTAGTGCTGTCCTGGTCTGGTGGTCCTGGCAAGATGAACAAGCCTTGATGAGCAAACCAGCAAGCATTGATCCTTTGTGGCCTCTGCTTCAGTTCCTGCCTCCAGGTTACTGCCTGAGGTTCTTTCCCTGACCCCCTTTCATGACGGACAATAAGCCATGAAGTGGTATAAATTCTTCCCTTCTCAAGTTGCTCTGAGTCATGGTGTTTTATCACAGCAACAGAAAACAAATTAAGACAGGGTCTTGCAGCTATGATTGCTTATGGTAAGAACACACGAATAAATGAGTCCTTAACCCACTGTGTGGTGCAACCTGTGGTCCCAGCCACTTGCACAGGCTAAGTAACCCAGGGAGACAAATGGCTCCGCCAGAAGCCAGGAAACCAGCAGAAGTCACTTCTTTCCCAGGTCCTCAGAAGGAGCCAACCGTTGCCACGCTTCAATCTCTAGAACCATGAGACAATGTGTTTTTGCTAGTTAAGCCATCCAATGTTGGGCAGTATTATAACATTCCCAGAAATCTAATACAGGCGATAGTTTGCCTTAAGGAAGTGATTAATGCTGAAATAATAAAATAAAGATAGCATATCAATTGCTTGTTCTAAAAAAATGTTTTTCTTTATTGATATGCATTTTCATTTGATATTTAGTTATTATGTAACCATAACTAAAATTTAATATTTCCCTGGGCAATATAAATTAAATAATTTTCTCTAGCTTCATAAGTAGATTTGTGTTTCTAGTCTCACTAAATAATGCATCTTAGAATCATCCTGGATGTCTTCTTTTTTAACAAAAGATATGAGGAAATTATGGCTGAGAGGTTTTTAGGGCAATCCTCTGTCAGAGTTTTTTGTCTCCAAGGAGGCAGAGTGGAGAAGATTGCATAATTCCTTCATTTTGAATGGCTGTCTGCTGAGAAAAGCTGGAAGATGGAGTTTAAACCAGTTTTAAACAGTCATGTTCTTGTCAATCGAAGTATCGACATAACACTTGATGGAAAGATGATGAAAGAGCCCCCCCTCCCAGCCTTGAAACTAAGGCTTCCTGATGAGTCACACAGAGGTGACCCAGATGTGCCTAGGGCATGCCTGGGAGCCTCCTTACTACCTTTGTGTTGCGTCTTTCTTTAGAACCACTGGAAAACTAAACATTTTTGTGCAATCTACAGCCCCTCTTGCGCCTTCTCTACTGCAAAGGTATACATTATTGCTCTTCCACTTGCTGTCACCTTCTCTTCACTTTGCTCGAACCTCCATTACGAATTGAATTTTGACCTTCAAATCCATAGGCTAATAATTCTCAGCACCACATGGTATGACTGCACTTGGAGACAGGGCTTTTCAAGGAGTAATTAGCAAAAATGAAATCATTAGAGCGGCTCTGATCCAAGAGGGCTGGTGTCTTTAGAGCGAGTGGAGAATAAGTGGACACAAAGAAAGATCATGTGAAGATAAATGCAGATAAACTGCAGGGAGAGACCACTAGAAGGCCCAGGCCCGTCATTTCCCTCACTTCCAGAGCTGTGAGGGAGTTAACCTCAGTGGTCTCAGGCCACCTGGTCAGTGGTACTCTGTGATCACAAAGAGAGGGCACAACCTCAGTGAAGACCCAGTCAACACCTAACTGGCACCTCCTCTACTCACTAACACATGTATTAACCTCTCGTATTCTCATTCCTACAGACTTCAGCCCCAGTTCCCAGAGAGAAGCCTATTAACTGCTCTGTTGTAGTAAGAGTAAATAATCTAAAAGATAATGTGTGTTACACACACACACGCGCACACACACACACACACACACACACACTCAAACACACTTTGATATTCCTGATCAGTATTTAGACCATGACCATATTTTACAGCAAAAGATATTTTTTTAATTTATTTATTTATTTATTAAAGATTTCTGTCTCTTCCCCACCTCCGCCTCCCCTTTCCCTTCCCCTCCCCCAATTAAGTCCCCCTCCCTCATCAGCCCAAAAAGCAATCAGGGTTCTCTGCCCGGTGGGAAGTCCAAGGACCACCCACCTCCATCCAGGTCTAGTAAGGTGAGCATCCAAACTGCCTAGGCTCCCACGAAACCAATAGGTCCAGTAGAATCAAAAACCCGTTGCCATTGTTCTTGAGGTCTCAGTAGTCCTCCTTGTCCGCTATGTTCAGCGAGACCAGTTTTGACCCAGGCTTTTTCAGACCCAGGCCAGCTGGCCTTGGTGAGTTCACAATAGAACATCCCCATTGTCTCAGTGTATGGGTGCACCCCTCGCGGTCCTGAGTTCC
>NW_026067958.1:5474374-5509447 GCF_014885135.2 Alexandromys fortis | reverse complement strand
ACAATGGAAAAAAGAGAGCATCTTCAACAAATTGTGCTGGCAAAACTGGATGTCAATCTGTAGAAGAATGAAAATAGACCCATATCTATCACCATGCACAAAACTCAAGCCCAAGTGGGTGAAAGACCTCAATATCAGTCCAAACACACTGAACCTGATTGAAGAGAAAGTGGGAAGTACTCTACAACACGTGGGCACAGGAGACCACTTCCTACGTATAACCCCAGCCTTTGCTGGAGAGGTAGCAAAAGATATTTTTAAAATCTTTTTTTTTCTGAAATCAGGAACTGGGTCCAGGGTTCTGAGCTCTAAGAGTTATTATCTAATCTTCCCACATATAATTAACTATAGTTAAATTAACAATATAATTAATATGTAGTTTATGGTTGTTAATAAGACAGGTTGATTCTCTCAGGTTATTTATTTCTATGGCAGCAGGGATTTTCTGGAGGCTGACCTATATTGCAGAAATTTACTTTAATTCTAAGAGCTGTGGGAGACGTGGCAGAATTTAAGGTGAGTGGCTAGGGGACCTTCCAGTGTTCTGAACATGGGGCTATCTGAAAGGGACATATGTGCACTGCGGTCTCTGAAATCTAGTCATGACCTTGGTTATGTGGAGGGTGTTATAATGCCCCCCAAATATGTTCATATATTCATCTTGGAGCCTTTGGAAGGGGTTTTGCAGTTACTATAAGGGACTTGAGAGGACAGCTGTCCTGATCACCTGGGTAGGCCTAGTATGATCACAGCACCTGTGAGAGGACGAGGGGGACAGAAGCGCTAGCATGAAAAGTTGTGGCAGGGAACGGAGGATGAGACTGTGAGCCAGGGAATACGGGTAGCCCAGCAGCCTCAAGAAGCTGGAAGAATCCTCCCCAGTGTCTCCAGAAGGGATTCCATTCTATAAACAATCTGACATGAGCCCCATAAAGAAATGTAATACAAACTTGTCACATTTTAAACCATTTTGAAATTATTTGTTCACCAAATCCTGTATCTCAGATTGTCAACTTTTAAACCCAGAGTCAGGCTAGAGTCCCAGCCCGCAGGAGTACGCGTATGCAGCTTACACCCTTTGGGAAATGAGTGTAAAAAGCATGCGATTAGTGAGATCTAATTGTCTGATCTTTCAAGTCATCTAATTACTCAAACCAGAGCAGGCTGGCCTGTGATCTACTTGATCCGATTATATGACTAAATCGATTAATTAATTTCGCAAATTAATTCATAATGATCCACTAGTGACTGCCAGTGTATAAAAGAATTACTTCATTAGGAACATATTTTATAAGCCTTTTTTTTTCTTTCCTTTTTCAAACCTTGGATTGGAAGCTTAGGAAAAAGAGCAAGAAATCTCTCTGCTTTGATTTTGGATACCTGTGAGGTGACAATGTGGGGAGAGCATCTGATAACTCTGTCAGCCCGTTGGAGAGTTGTGGTCAGGAGCGGAGATAGGGTCGAGTTAGCTGAGGGTTGACCACTAAGCTCTGCCTGTTTGAAACGTCTTCTTGGATAGAGGTGCATCAGCAACACGTGCATGAGACTACATCCTGAGCATATCAGCCAGCACTCCGCCTGGACCTGCCTGACGCACCAGGGACTCTAAATAAGGCGTAAGCTGGTCACTTCCTGCTCTGGAATGCTTGTTCCCCCTTGGAACACCAGTTGATGACCTCTAAGTGTGTTCCTGGAGATGCTGTCTGCGATTCCCAGGACTCAGTGTCTGATGCAGAGGATGCAGTCTCAGAGGATGCAGGCAGTACATGGTAATAAGGTGATGGTGATGATGTTGGTCCCCATAAGCCAATAAAGTAACAGCATCCACTCAGTGATGCTGAGTGGTTCTCTAACAGCCCTTTCTTCTCCCTTTTATTTTCTCTTTCTTTGTCATCACTTGCTCATTACTTTCTTTTCTCTTTCAAGCAAATTGTTACCTTTCAAAGTATTTCAGGTTTAAGGGTAGGGCTGAGCAGGGCTGTAATCTTAGTACTTGAGAGGCTGAGGCAGGAGGATCATGAGTTTCAGGCCAGTCAGGGCTACAAAGTGAGACTGTTATAAACAAATAATGGAGCAAAATGTATTTATATTAAAATATTCTAATTACCCATGATCATCAGAGTATCTATACTACAAAAAAAGTCTTTCAACAATGTTTTCTTTGAACTAGTCACTAGACTAGACTGTATGAAGGAAGTTTTAGTAGAGGCCTTGTGAGGCTGCCCTTGGTGTTTAAATGGAATTCCAGGAAATGGTAGCCTTCTCTGTATGTATCTGGATGTGAGGGCAGTGGCCATTAAAGCATGCAGAGCCTAGGCCCTGGCCACCAATGGTACACCGCCATGATCCCACCCAGCTGCTTCCATGCAGCCAAGTGAGGACAGCAAAACATGGTCTTTGAAGTCTAGATTCCCCAAAGCCATTGACTATGGATTGCTGAAGAGGGCGTAGATCAGGACTGAGGGCTGTGGAGTCTGCAAGGCAATTAGGGTCTCACAGGGTCTAAGTGACAAAGGGACCTTGGAGCAGCTAAGGCCTGTTCAGAACTTATAGGAACAAAGTAGCTATCTCTGGCTGTGTGGTTTGATGTCCCGAACCAGAGTCGTCACAGCACCTGGATGTCAGCACACTGCTTAGGCTCTGCATGGACTAAAACACCAGCAGGATGATGGTGCTGCCATGCTTCCCTGGCCTGAGGTAAGCTTTGGCAGCACAGCAGTATGCGAGTGTGGGGCCTAGGAAATATCCCGGAGAGTTGTCTCCTGCAGTGAATAAGAACGCAGGCTCCATTGCCTGATTGGCAGAACTCACGTCCTGGTTCTGTCTAAGGTGTGACTGGGCGGGTGATTTGACTTCCATATATTTTTAGTTTTATTCATGTGGAAAATATTAAGGCCTTGAATTTTACTAGCCAACATACAAACATTGAGAGACAAATAGTAAACAGGTTGTGGACTGATGGCTTAGTGGTCAAGAGTTCTTGCTGCTCGTCCAGAGGATTCGAGTTTGGTTTCCAGCACCCACAAGAACAGGTAACTCCAGTTCCAGGGTATCTGACATTCTTTCTAGTCTGTGAGTGTGCGCGCGTGTGCACACACACACACACATACACATGGGGGCACACAAACACAGACACACACACACCACACTCATGCATAAAAAGAGTGAGCTAATCAACTTATATTTGTTTATAATATTAATGTCAGTCTTTACTGTGTCCACATCCTGGAGAAGGCACCACAAGTACCACCATTTCTCAGTTCCCTAGAGATTTCTTCAGACTTCCCCACTTGTCCTCATAGGGTGAAGAGAATCACAATGCTGAACCCATAGATCTGCCATCTGTGTAGGGTGCAATCTACATTCCAACAGCAGGGACCAGCCAGTGTTCATGACTTTATACAGGTCCCTCATTCACTGCAAGATCGCCAGGGAACATTGTTATCTTGCCTATTCCTAGAATAGACAGCTTTCTAGAAGTCTCTTCCTGGTGCTTGGAGGCCATCCTGGCTACCCAGGTATTGACCTTCTTAGTACACAGCCTCTGTAGACTGATTTTACAGAGTTAAGACATTCAAGGATTACAGAATCCTTGTAAAAGAACCAGTCCATGTGTTTACATGGCTTCTCTTTAGAATATATATGCAATGACTAATACACACACACACACACACACACACACACACACACACACGATGTTGATTTGGTCAACAACCCAGTTCTTGGAGACAGATGATTGACGTAGGCTTACAGAAAAAGCTGTGCATGGAAATGTGAATGGTTTGTGTTCATTAGTGATCATATCTAGCTTACCAAGCGTTTTCTATTCACTGTGTGTTCAATGACCTTTACAAGTAAAGCTTGATCGCAGTGTCTGTGTTCTGCATCCATGAATCCACTCAAATAAAGAAAATTTAAACAAAAATTGCATCTGTAGTGAGCATGTGCAGATTTCTTGTCACTATTCCCTAAATAATTTTGTCTGGTAACTACTGATGCAAAATTTCCATTATATTGACTATTATAAGCAATTGTGGAGCTGATTTAAAGCACATGTGTAAATCTGCACATCTTATATGCAAATGCAATGCCATTTATGCAAGGTGCTTGAGCATCATGCATTTACACAGTGTAGGAGGAGCTTGGGAGAATAACAGATACCCAGGGACAACTGTTATCAATATACTTGATTTTTACTCTTAAAGGACACTAAAAATTTGAGAGCTGGTGACCTGCCTTATGTCTCTTAGAGATGCTAGTGATGAGCATGGCATTAAATACAAGCAGAGAGGTTCCAAGAGCACTCCTAACAGTCCAAATCATGGAGTGAAATCAAAAACACAAGGCTCTAATTGTTACCCATTTCTGTTTAGCATAGACCCCCAAGATGCACTTGTTGAGATGACAATTGATTTGCCAACGATTTCTGTGGATTGAGGCTCCAGCCCCAGTTTAGCTGGGTCCTCTGGCTCTTGTTCCCTCTTGTTCCCAGAGAAACTGGGTCAACCCAAGGCAAAATTGGAATCAGAGTTTCCGCTTTCGGTTCTTGCCGTGTAGGTAATTCCAGAGCTGCTTACCTGTCCTCATGCTGTGACAGCCAGGGCTTTTAGTGACAGAGAAGCACCAAAGACAAAACCCACTTTCCCCCCACCTCCTTCCTGATGTGGCATCCCGTAATTTCTGCTGTATTCTGGTCAGGAAAGAGACTCACCAGGCAGGCATGGTCAGGGCAGAATTCATGGAGGGTGTCTTTGAGGCTGCCCGCCTCTGAACCGTTGGAAATTGGAAAAATCAAAAATGAACAATAGAGGTAAACTTCAAGTCTCAATTGTCAGAGCTATTTGCCCACATTTTCCTGTGAGAAATGCATTTCATTTTTTTTTTTTGCTTTCCTTTCCTCTTTTTATGAATGAAAATAAGCCTAAGTTTCACCTTTATTAAACCTTGGGAGAACCGCCTATGTCCTCATGGCCTGACATGCTTCCCCCCCCCCCCCCCCCCCCCCCCCCCCCCCCCCCCCCCCCCCCCCCCCGCGTTGGAGCCGCTCAACCAGCTGCAACAGGGAGCTCTTCTCCCTGAAGATGAGGCAATAGCAAGGGGCAGGGGCATTGTTCTGCCTCCCCTCCAGTCTCTCCCAAGTCGTCTGTCTTTCTGGCAGCTGCTGCCCCTTCCAGTGCAGCAGTACCTCACGTCCCTGCCATTTTCGCGGTGCAGCACTGAAGCTGGGTCAGGCAGCTCTTTCATTAAAATTTCCCACAAATACAGTGCTGTCGATTCCAAAATGGTTTTCCAGGCCTGGTCAGTCACTAAGAAAGCCTGAAGAGCCTTAGCAGTTGCCATGGCAACCGCCAACCCAGAAAGGCAAGGAGGACAAGCAGGCTAAATTGGCTGCCTGGGGAAGGGGGGGGGGGGGGAGTCCAGTTTTGGAGCCTGGAGCCAGACCGGGATGTGCGGTGCATACAGAATAGCCTGGAGGAGCAGGCTAGTGGGTGTCTTTGAAATCAGGTCAGAGAGGAGAGTGGGAAGGGGCCAGGGTCATGCAGCTGCAGCCATCCAGGCCTTCCCAGGGTTGTTAGAGTCAGGACTGACTGCTGGTCCTCCAGTCACCATCACCCCCCACCCCCAGCCCCATATCTTATACATGTGCCATTGATGTAAGACGTCATATAAACAGTTTCTCCCGACATGGTACATGAGACGAGAGAGACCCAGTATGAGGCATGCGTTCCCCTCCCTTCCAAGAAGTGCAGTGTTTTGTAGAGCCCACCAGCTCCACTGCCTTGCTTTTTCTCTCTCTCTTTTTTCCCCCCTCCTTTTTCTGACTACTTAATGGGATCTAAATAACTTACAAGACGTCTGCTGCCACCTGCTGGAAAACCTTATTCTCTGCACATAAAATTGCAAACAATGACAGCGCTGAGAAAATGACAGGGACAGCCTGTGTCTAAGGCCACTGAGTTAATCGAGGCTAATACAGATGTTTCCACTTAAACACCGCTTTCATGGCAGCTGGGAGTGGAAGAAAAACAAAGGAAAAGTGTGGCTTGATAAACTATTGGAAAAATAGAAAACAAGATCACAGATGCCACACTGTTGAATCAGTAACAGGAAGACAGGTCATTTTCCTCTTTTTACATGTGAATCAAGCACAAATATTGCAAATCTCAGTTTAGTTATAGACACTTTATTGAGCATATTTTTGTAAAATGCTTTCAGGATAAAATGGCAAATGTAGGCAAAAGGACCAAAAATCAAGGGGCAGCGAATACACAGACAATTAGCTTCAGATTCACTAAAAGGCCTTGGTTTCCACAGAGGCAGGGGCTGAGGAAAGAGGCCTGGGGAAGGGCAGCCTGGCCCTGAGCCCGTACAGTAAATCTTGTTAGGTTTTGAGTCTTGAATGTTTCCCAAAGCCTTGGTTGCTGGCCTACAAGGCTACTAGAGGCGCTGAAACCTTTAAGAGATAGGGGCAGAGCCGAAGGAGACTGTCCTTGAAGGTGATATCGGGAGGTCAGAACACTCTTGTGCCCTCTTTGTTCCCTAGCTGCCACCAAGTGAACAGACCTCTAATCACGTGATCCCATCCACACTGCGCTGTTACTAAAGGCCCAAAGTAACCCGGCCAGGTAACTATGGACCAAATCTCCTGAAATTATGAGGTACAATAAATCTTTCTAATTTTTTTCTTGAGTATTTTTCCATCGCGTCAGAAAGCTGGTTAGTGCGGGGTACACGTTACCTTGTGTCCAGTATGGGACGTTGTAAGTCAAGCACACTGCTTCATGTGAAATAAATGTTCGCCTCCTCCTTTGACAAGCACAGCTTACTACACATATGGAATGTTAGGCTTGGATTCAGAACAGCATTTCTATGGGATTAAATGACAGGATCCCAATCTGCAAGGAGGGCCAGCTCTGGGCCCTCAGCCACCCAGCACCTTCTCTTCCCTCTCCTGGTTCCCAGCTTCACATTACACACTAAGAGGAGGCAGGGAGAATGGGCAACTGGATGGCCCCAGGTGCCAGGGGAATGGGAAAGAGGCGCATGGGATCTGGGAAATGTGGGCATCTCAGCTTCTTAAGCTCTTTGCCTGTTGGTAAGAAGCTGGAAGGCTAATCCAATGGCCTCAAAGGCCATGTTCGCCTCATTTACTGAAAGTACAGATGTGGAGGAGGCAGGATGTGGGGAATGGGGGCTGGGAACACGTTATACTCCTCCCTTTTTTAACGCTCCTTTAATTGTGTCCATCCTTCAGTCCTTCATCTGCCAAGTACATTTATTGTCTCTGTGCAATGTTCTCAGTCCTCTGTTTGAAGTTCACTCTGTGCCGCCTGCCTCTTGTCCACGTTGCTGAGGAAGCAGAAGAATGTGTGTCATTAAAAATGAACTAAATTAATTTTGTATTTATGTTTCTTATTTTCAAGGAGTTTGTGATGTCAAGGTACTAAAACTCTTGAACAGTTTTCAATGATTCATCCTTAAAGTAATTTACATAATATAATACCTTCGTTGTCTTCCTGATCTGTTTCCTACTCCTTTCCCCTTTGGTTGTAGAGAGGTCGACCATCACACAAATGTCCATTCCCTCCCAAACAATCACCCTACACTGAACAGTCAGGCAGACTCCACTGGCTCTCAGAATGTGTATGTTCTACCTGTAAAGACTGGTAATTAAATGCTACAGACAGGGGTAAAACAGAAACTTGTGATCTCACAGCTCTGGAAGCTGCAACACCAAGAGAAAGATATTGGCAGGTGTTGTGTCTCCTGAGATTTCTCTCCATGGATTGCAGGAACCTATTTTTCTCACCAAGACCTCACACAGCCTTTTCCCAGTGCATACACAATGCTTTGGTCTCTCTTTTCTCATGGGACACCAGTCATGTTGGGTCAGCGTCTATCCTCAGACATCTTTAAATCCAGTCATATTCTGAGGTGCTAAAGTATAAAGGAGTCCAATGTAACAGTGAGGGACTGTAGTAGTCTGAATGTAATTGGCCCCATAAACTCATAGGGTGTAGGTGGAGACTGCTCATTCATTTCCCGGCCACCAAGACCTGAAATAAACACACAGAAACTATATTAATTACAACATTGCTTGGTCAAATGATTCAGGCATATTCCTGGCTAATTCTTATATCTTAAATTAACTCATTTCCATTAATCTATCACCACAAAGCTGTGGCCTACAAGTGAGGTTTTTTGGTGTCTTTCTCCTTCAGCAGCTACATGGTATCTCCTTGACCCTGCCTACTCTATATATCTCTATTTGGATCTTCTGCTTGGCTTTATTCTGCCCCGCCATGGGCTGAAGCAACTTCTTTATTAACCAATGGTAATAAAACGTATTCACAGCATATGGAGGGAGTGAACTATTAGGGGGTATGGCTTGTTGGAGTAGGTATTTCCTTGTTGGAGGAAGAGTGTCACTGTGGGAATGGACTTTGAGATCTCATATATACTGAGACAATGCCCAGTATCTCAGTTTAATTTCTGTTGCCTGCAGATTAAGGTATCAAGATGTAGAATTCCCAGCTCCTTCTCTATCACCATGTCTGTCTGCATGCCACCATGTTACACCATGATAATAGTGGACTAAACCTTTGAAAATATAAGCCACCCAATTTAAGTGTTTTCTTTTATAAGAGTTGCTGTTGTCATAGTGTCTCTTCACAGAAATTGGTACCAGGGACTGGGGTATTGTTGTGATAGGCCTGACCACACTTTTATTTTTGTTTGTTTGTTTTCAATTTTTATTTTTTTCTTATTTATTTATTTATTTATTAAAGATTTCTGTCTCTTCCCCACCTCCGCCTCCCCTTTTCCTCCCCCTCCCCCAATCTCCCTCCCTCATCAGCCCTAAGAGCAATCAGGGTTCCCTGCCCTGTGGGAAGTCCAAGGACCACCCACCTCCATCCAGGTCTAGTAAGGTGAGCATCCAAACTGCCTAGGCTCCCACGAAACCAATAGGTACAGTAGGATCGAAAACCCATTGCCATTGTTCTTGAGGTCTCAGTAGTCCTCATTGTCCTCTATGTTCAGCGAGACCGGTTTTAACCCAGGCTTTTTCAGACCCAGGCCAGCTGGCCTTGGTGAGTTCCCGATAGAACATCCCCATTGTCTCAGTGTTTGGTTGCACCCCTCGCAGTCCTGAGTTCCTTGCTTGTGCTCTCTCTCCTTCTGCTCCTGATTTGGGCCTTGAGATTTCAGTCCGGTGCTCCAATGTGGGTCTCTGTCTCTGTCTCCTTTCATCGCCTGATGAGGACCGACGCAAGGAGGCGGCGGACACACTTTTTTTTTGAATGAATATGGGCCGTGGGGCTGTGGGTTAGAAAAGCAGTTGAATACTTTAAGTGCTGCTTAATGTGCCATCCTAGTAGGAGCATGGAAGACAGCGGGGGCTGCCTCAAGAGGTTCCAGAGGAGAAGAATATTACTATGTGGCCTAGCTATCATTCTTGTGGTATTTTGGTAAATAATGTGACTGCTGTTTGTCCTTGTCCAAAGAGTATGCCTGGGGCTAAAATGAAGAAATTTGGGTTAATTCCATTGGCAGAGGAAATTTCAAAATATCTTAGTGTAGACTCTATCATGTGGTTACTAGTGTTCATGCTTGTAAAGATTTATAGTAAAATACGGGAGCAAGTTGAGCAAGGAAAAGTGCAAAATGTGCAATTTGAGGAACAAAAAGAGCACCAGGAAATGGAATGGAACTAAGCCCTGTGTTCAAGGAGATAAATAGAGTAAGAAATGCAATATGGACAGTGGTGAGTGGAATCACAGTCTTAGGACAAGATCCCACCCAGGTAAGTTTTCAACTCGTGAAAAGGAGTCAAAGAAAAACTTAGAACAGGGTGTGGGGCACACCTTTAATCCCAGCGCTCAGAAGGCAGAGGCTGGCCTTAGCTTGACTTGTTTCTTGTCAGCTTCTCTTGACTTTCAATTATTTCACCAACTTTCTGTCTCTGCATTTTTTCCTTTTCTTACTTCTCTATGTTTTACTCTTACTCTGTGACTGGCTGTTTGGCTGGGTGGCTGGCCCCTAGCACCTTCCTCTCCTTGTTCTTACTGTCTTCAATTTTTTCCTTGTATTTATTCTCTCTGCCTGCCAGCCCCTCCTATCCTTTCTCCTGCCTTGTTATTGGCCACTCAGCTCTATATTAGCCCAATCAGGTTTTTTAGACAGGTAAAGTAACACAACTTCACAGAGTAAACAAACATAACATAAAAGAATGCAGCACATCTTTGCATCATTAAAACAAATGTTCCACAGCATAAAAAATGTAACACATCTTAAAATAATATTCTACAGCAGGGAAAGATGTAATTGAACAAGGGGAATATGTTCCAGCTTCAGCAAGCAGCAGAATTTGGCAGCTTCAACCACATGGTTCTGGTTTTAGAGTCAAAGAGAGATTAAGGAAAGCTCCTGAGGCCAGGAGTGTGTCAGGGGTGTCCCCGGATGGAGTTCTAGAGAGTCCATTGCCTGAAGCTGTAAAAATAAAACCTGGATTGCATTGGAGACCCCCAAATACTGAAGATGCCAGAGTCATGGGATGCCTGCCAAGGAGATCTCCTGACAGGGAGTGGAACCAGCCCAAGAGACAGAAATGTGTTACAGTCAACAAAACTGAAAGAAGTTAGAGAACTGAAGAGAGTTTTGACATCAGTCATTAAGATGCAGAGTTTGGAGTTTGCACAGATGGTTTTCAGTCTTGCTTTGGTCCAGCTATGCTCTCTTCCCTATGTTTAGAAATGGTAATATATATTATGTACAATTATATGTTGAAAGTATGTGATTTGGTTTTTTTTATTTTTATTTTATAAGGGATTACAGTTAAGAGATTGCATGAATCTCAGAAGAGACTTTGAACTTTTAAATATTGTTGAGACTGTGATAGACTATGAAATCTTTTGAAGTTGGATTAAGTGAATTTTGCATTATGATATTGTCACAATCTTATGGGGGGCAAGGAGTGGAATGTGGCAGTTTGAATGTAACTGGCCCCCTGAAGATCATAGGGAGTAGAACTATTAGGAGGTGTTGTCTTGTTGGAGGAAGTGTGTCACTGTGGAGGTGGGTTTTAAGGTCTCCTATATTCAAGCTCTGCCCAGGATTACAACTTACTTCCTTTTGCATGCAGGTCAAGATGTAGGACTGTCAGCTCCTTCTCTAGCACCATGTCTGCCCGCTCCTGCCATGTCTGACCATGATAATAATGTTGCCATGGTCAGAGTGTCTCTTCACAGCAATAGAAACCCTAACTAAGACAGGGACTCAATTCATGCAGTTAATGCCTGCCTATCTGATGCTGTTTAAAATAGGGCCACTAACTAGGGTAAGTTACTCATGAGAAATGTCCCAAACTGAAGACAGGAAGAAGTGAACACATATACCATCACCTTAACTTCTTTACTCTGTTTGCCTTCTTTCTTGGGCCACCTACTGCTGTGTAGACACATTTATTTGTTATTTTTTCCATTGATGTGACAAAGTACCTCACAAAAACTGCTTAAGAAATGAGTGTTTTAGCTCACAGCTTGAGTGTACAGTCCATCATGTCAGAGAAGGCATGGCGGCTGAAGCATGAGGCAGTTGGTCACACTCCATCTGCAGTGAGGAGAAAGAGAGGTGAAAGCTGGCTTTCAGCTTCATTTCCCTCCTCTATAAGAGGAGGCTCCAAGACCTCATCTCCCAGAAGGTTGCTGCTCACATTTAGGGTGGGTATTCCTACCTCAATTAACTCATAGAAACTTAACTAGATAGACACTCCCTCGCAGATGTGGACAGAGATGTGTTTCTGTGGCAATTCTAAATCTTATTAAGTTGACAGCCAAGTCTAAACATCTCCTGAAAGAGGCAGTTGGTCAAGGACGACCAAAGAGAATTATTTTGTAGCTCATGCTTATTACTTTCAAAGCTATGTGATTCTTCACAGATTCCATAGTGATTGAGTTGCCCCCCTTCTTGAGGCCCTTACTCTCCACAGAACTTATAAGGGCTCAGTCACTCCCTGTAGTGCTACTGGAAGTTGGTAGAACCTTTAAGAGGTAGAGTCTAGAGGGAGGAAGTTGACTCCTGGAGATGGGGTCTTGGAAGGGATCCCAGCCCTTTCCTCCTGATCTCCCTCTTCACTTCCTGGCTGTCAAGAGGAAAGTAACTTCCTCTGCCATATGCCCCCACCACACTGTCCTGTGAAGTCACAGGCCCAAAGCAACAATGTACTGAAATTCCATTCACTAACTGTGGTCCCAAATGAGTCTTTCCTCTTTGTAAACTGATTGTTTTGGGGGTTTCATTGCAGTTGCAAAACCATCACACTGGAAATGGCAGGGAGTTGCTGAGGACACAGACCATTTGGACGCTGGCCTCAGGAGATGGGTCTACATCAGGGAAGCTTTGGCTCTGTTCTAGGTCCTCACTGAGAGGTCCCAGCTTTGTCCTCCCGCAGGCACAGCAGGAGCTGACTGATTATCTGAGTCTGCAGGTGACATCCTTCAGATAGGGCTCAGCAGTGAGGACTTTGAGATCAGAGGCATAAAAAGGCCGAATTCTTGCATGAGGACAAGCCAACCCAGGAGTGTCACCTCAGATTGCACTTGGAATCCAAGCTAAATGATGGATTCTGCAGCAAAGATCTAGGTCTTAGATCTGCTGAAGCCCAGGTGTGCTGTGAGAGGTTTGGAAGAGCTGTGGGAGTTGGTGCAAGCCAACTATGGGGATATTAGCTCTGATAGCATGAGAGGAGAGTTTCTACCTGCTCAGGCTCCACATTGCTGGGGGGGGGGTGGCTGTGGAGAATTAGGAGGCTACCTGGTCACATGGTAGGTGTGATTCTCTTTGGTCATTTGTGTGTCAACTTGCTGTTTCAAAAGTCCCTCCAGACTTGTCTCATTGACCATCATTGTTCCTTTGACAGAGTTGCTGGCACTTCTCCACCGTTTACTGGGGATACAGCTTCCCAGGCCTCTGCTGATTCTCAGTATCTTTGATTTCCTCTGAAGTAGTCATAGAAACCAGAAATGTGGTGGTTGTGACTAACCAACTAATGAATTCAACTCTGTTCCTTTCTCAGAAGGATCTCTAAGCTTGTCCCTGGAGAAGACTAAGGATCATAGAACCAGTAACAACTCTTCCAGTGTCTCAAGCCATGCCACGTTGAGCTGCCGTGTGTCGGGAGTCACTTTTTAGGGGTGACTTCTGCCATAATCCTAGCCACGGTGGGTTCATACTCTCCAGGGTAGGAGTGTGAAGATTAGAAAATGTTAAGGAGGAGAAACAGATAAGAAAGACAGAGAGACAGAGGATACTTACGGAAGGGCAACTCAGCGAATACTAAATGCTGAATTCACCTGTGTTTATTTTCCACACACTTTTACGACCCAATACAAAAGGGGGACAAAGGTAGAAGATTGTTCTAACATGATATAAAGGAAGCCAGAACAGGGATTTTCCCCCCAATACTTGACACATCAAGCCACTAATTCCTGAGAGAAGTATTTGATGCTTAGGGAAGTGGAAACACCCTAGACCAAGTGTACTACAGGCAGCCACTCCCTAAGTCAAACCTCTCATTTCAAAAGAAGGAGCAGAAGTGTGATTGAATTCTCTGATCTTTGGTCAGAGTAGAGTGGATCCACCTCTATGAGCCATCTTAATGTCCAAAACACCAAGTAACCACAACCTAAGTCAGGCTGTGTAACTTGTCATGAACAACCTGAGAAAGCAAAATAAGCTCAAACTCTCTGACCTTCAGACAAGGTGGAATAGGCTCACATTTTTGGGTCTTCAAAATCCAGACAGCAAATTCATCAGACAATATCCATTGTGGTGTGGTGGCATTCCCATGTAGCGCAGTCAGAGGTCATTTTAGAAGTGAGCCAGCAGATGAGGGCTGTCCCTGCTGCCAACCTCACACTGGCTGGAAGCCAGGTGATCTCACATACTGCTCCTTTTGAAGGTCTCTGGTTGGAGTTCAGGTTGGCTTTCTAAGCCTCTCCCTTGATCTGAAAATTAGTCATGACGGGAGATAGTGTCCACCAATATTAGGGCAGCCCACGGAGCTGAGGTTGCTTCATACTAACTGTAGGTTTGATTTCCACAGGCATCTTTGTGCTGTTTGCTTGTTTCATTGATGCATGGCTGCTGTGGAATATTATTTTAGCTGGGCAAAGATGTGCTACATTTGTTTATGCAGCAGAATATTACTTGAACTGTGTAAGGGTGTGTTACTTTTGTTTATGTTGCATTTGTTTAATTTTGTAAAGGTGTGTTGCATTTGTGTCCCCCCCCCTCCCCCGTCCAGTCTGACTAAGGTACCTGATTGGTCTAATAAAAAGCTGTAGCTAGGCAGAGAAAGAATAGGTGGACTGATAGGCAGAGAGAATAAATAGGAGGCTAAATCTAGGCATATTAGAGAGAGAAAGAGAGAGACATAGAGAGAGAGACAGAGAGAGAGAGACAGAGAGAGACACAGAGACAGAGAAAGAGAGACAGGATAAGAGAAAGAGGGAGAAAGAGAGGGATACACCCAGGGGCCAGAAGCCAGGCAGCCTCCAGCTAGCCAGATACAAAAAGCAGTGAAAGTAAGTCATACAGAAAGAAAAGTAAAAAGCCCCAGGGCAAAGGTAGATAAAGAGAAACGGGTTAATTTAATTTAAAAGAGCTAGCCTGAAATGAACCTAAGCTAGGCCAAGCATTCATAACGAATAAGAAGTATCCATGTCATTATTTGGGAGCTGGTTGGTGGCCCCGAAAAAGAAAAAGCCTGGTACACGTGGTAAACCACACGTTAGCCCAATGGCATCAGTCAGTAACAATATACAATGTCTCACCAGTGGCCCATCTGTTTCACATGGTTGGCTGGAGTCCTGAAATGTCTGGGAGTTTCAAAAATGAGCTGCCTGAGCTGCCTGTCTGCCCGCTGTGGGAGTCCCTGCTGGCTGCTGGCTCTCTGGGAGCTGGGCTGGGGCTGGGCTGACAGAGCCTTCAGTTTTGTTTAGGGAGACTTTGCCATGGGGAGGAAGGAAGTGAAAAGACAAACCGGCAGTCCCAACTTCTTTCCATTTCCATCAGGTTTAAGTGATGATGACAACTTGTCTTTGTTTGTAGTGGGCAGAGATGATAGGGCCCAGAGATAAAAGAAAACATTCATTTATATAAACTAGTAGTGGCTATTTCAAATCAGGACATCCTGTTTATTTATTTGTTTTTTTAATGCCACATACTTTGTTAGAGAGGAAACCCATGAACCGGTTGAGTTCCTGACTCAGGAAGACACAAAGCCATCTCTGTCGTTGCCCCAGTGGGAGTTCAAGTCTCACAGGTTTAAGTCATTGATGAATAGGGTTTGAAAACATTGTTTGTTGCCCTGCAGAAGTTTGACCTCTCATCAGTCCTCTGTAATTGTGTCTGCTGCTAATACCTGGTATTGTAGTTCAGCTTTTCCTCTGCACAAATCATAACCAGCCCATCACTATCATGGATCATATGTAGCTTTGGCCTCAGTAATCACGACAATGGAACAAATGTACCAACATAGTCATAGCTAGGTCAATAGCAAAAACAACGAGGGGCTTCAGTGGACCCTTCCCTGGTATTACAATCTTTAATCCTTCATGCTCCTCAGTAGCAAGGGATCTTGGGAGGTTCTAGACTAGAGTGTATAGGAGGCCGATATTCACTGATAGTGAGACTCTATGACAAGATTCCTTTAGGTTGTCGGATAGGATGGGGTGGGACTTTTTTTGACGATGCAGATACTTTTCAGTCCCCCAAACTCCTGTAAGTAACCCCTCTTTCATATTTCCATTAGTAAGCCCAGTATGCTCCCTGGCTCACCAAGTCTGGCTGGGGTGGAATCGTTGCTTTGGTATGATGTTGGATCCTTATCTGAGACAAATAGACATTTGCTCGTTTCTCCGAAGGAAGGGTGATACAACAGTGAGATTGTAGGGGTCACGCTGCCATACTTCTGAAACATGACGGTTAAGAGTGAAACTGGAACATTTAGAACAGATGTGTATGTGTTCATGTGTGTATGTATGTTTGTGTGTGTTTGTGTGCATGTGTGTATATATGTGCATGTGTGTGTATGTGTATGGTGTGTGTCTGTAAGTATGTGCACCTGTGTGAGCTTGTGCACATTGTGTAAGAGGAAGTGCCTGTAGAAGCCAGGCATGCTGATCCTCTGGAACTAGAGCTGCAAGAAGCAGTTGTGAGCCATCTGATATGAGTGCTGAGAACCAAACTTGGGTCCTTTGCAAGAACAGTAAGTGCTCTTAACCACTGCACCATTTCTCCAGCCCTGAAAACTTTCTCATAGTATATTGCAGTTTTATAAAATTATTTTAAGTTGTAGGCAGAATGTTTTCTGCTTCCAGTTTCCTGAGTCCCAGAATTCGTCACCGTCATAATTTACGGAAAGATGTAAGATTGAGGATTTGGGGCTGAGCATATTTTCCTGATTACTGGGGTGTGTTCAATACACTGCAGGTCTTTACAAGATACTTTTTCCATCAAGTATCCTCCAGAGAGAGAGATGTGACTTAGATCCTTGCCCAGAGAGATACTGTGTCTGGCTTTGAAGACAGAGGAAGAAACCATAACCCAAGGAAAGTAGGAGGCCTCTAGAAAAAGCAAGAAAACAGTGTTTCCTTGTCTCCAGCAGGGACTCTAGCCCTGGAACACCCTGATTTCAGGTAAATAAGCCCTTATCAGACCCATACCCATTCCCTGCAGGATCAGAAGCAACCACCTGTCTGTGTGTCCAGAGCTGATAATACTTGTTTTTATCCGGTAGTAATTATTTTTATATGTCTTTAAAATGAGGTGTTCATTAGCACTTTGTAGAATGTTTTGATTCTTCAGAGGGTGTCTCCCCCCACAAATAATAGGAAGTTTATGAGAAAGAGTGAGGAAAGGAGACTGAGGGAGAGAGACAGAGACAGACAGAGACATAGACTTTGTGACCATCCTACCAGGCTATGGCTAACCAAGATCAGCCCCAAAGGGTGAAGGCTGAATGCCAGGGTGAGCCAGCAGGTGGCCATGTCTGTCTATCCATGTGTTCCATTCACACATTAATAAAACCTCTTCCCTACTGAAGGGCAAGCATGGCATATAAGAGTTTTGATGCAGATTTTAGCTTAGTAATGGATTTAAAATCCACTTTGATGTTATAATAAATCTTCACCTCATCCTTGATATGTACTCTCCAAGCATCTCCACCCCCTACATATGAGACTTTATTTTCCTTTATTTTTCTTTGGGAATGAGGTGAGTAGACATTTGTTCCCATTCTTTGGTATTTTGGGGATGCAGCCAGGGTGCTTTATGGTTTTTTGCCTATTTTTCTTTTAGACATTAAGGTCTGTTAATTCACTGAATGGCTCTGTTGCTCTAGCACTGTGGTTTCTCTGCTCGGAGTCCACCATGGCCTATGCATCAGGATCTGCCCCTGTCATCTCTCTGATTTTGCCTACATCACTTCCTTGAAAACTTACAGTATGAGAACCATGTGAGCCCTTTGTTGCTCTTCACCACTTAAAGTCATCCAAATTCAGGAACACGAAAACTGTTACTGTTGTTCACTCAAAGCCTCCCCCACCTCAGCTCTAGGACCTGACAACTCCTTCTTGCAGATTCTTCCTCAGATCAGTGATTGATCCTCCAATCACTCTCCCAAAAGAATCACTTCATCTTACAACTAAATAACAAAAATAAGAAATTTGACTAAAAAAATAAGCAAAAAAGCAAAAAAAAATGTTATGAATAGGCATTTTTTCCAGGTAAGACAGGAATAGCCAATAGACATGGGACAAAATGTTCATTGTTAATTATCAAGGAAATGCAAGCCAAAACCATGAGCTGTTATGTCGCCATTAAAACAATTATGATTAGGATGGCCAGAGATAACAAGTGTTGATGAATACCTAGAGGAATGGGAGTACTTGGACATTGTGGCCGGGAAGGTGGGTGGGTAGAACCATTATGAAAAACAGTGTGATGTCCTCTCGGAAACCTAAAAATAGGATGCCAGAGAGTCATGGAGGCTTAATGATATTCAAATCTAGCAGTGTCTTCAAATTCCTCCATGCCTGCAGAGGACAGTGTTCCTAAATGGGAGGACCAGGGGATGCCTACTTCAGATCAATGAGATCTGTTTACAGTGGGAACCTTGAGTTTGAAGGTCTGGGAAATAAGCTCCAAAAAGAATCTCAGGCTAATGTTCTTCTTTGGGAGTGACAACATGTAATAGAATATATGGGGAAAATCACCAAGCCCAGTGATGGCTGTTCAAACAGAACCCAACAGAAGTGGAGGCTGATGATGACCTCTGCAGGAAAACTCAAGAGCTTCCTTATCTTCTTAGCTGACAGGGAGTGGAAGCTTCTGGTCATTTCTATGATTTTTCAAATTTAGTTCATTTGAAAAACATCCACTGCACCAGAAACCAAGAATGAAACAAAACCCAGTAAGGCTGTGAACTGCCTCCTCCCTTCTGAGAATTCGCTGTCTTTGAGTCTCTAATTTAGCTTTATGTTAGAGTTTTGTCCAAATGCTGTGTAAGTCTTATAGACCAGAGCATATTCTAATGAGATGATCCTGACTCTTTATTGAAAGCCGATGATTATAGGCGGTTCTTAAAGAACCTGGGTTTGGGACTGGGTTTTAGAGTCATCTATACTTAGGGAACCCAATGGCTCTTTGTCCCTGTGAATTTACTCCAAAACACTCCGCAAGACTATACCAGGTCATTATTGATAACAATAAGCACTGTCATCATGATCGCAAGACATTTGAGCACTTACTATATACCTAATTCTCTTTTATACAAATCATGATTCAATTAGCTTCTTCTCATCTTTGTGACCAATTCCTGACACAAACAACTTAAAAGTGGATGTGTTTCAGCTCTTGTGCATTTGGGAAGAACACTGTGGCAGCAGGGTGTGTTGCTGAGGAGTTCTGTAACATGAAGGCCATCTTGTTGGGGTTTGTGTCCTGCCCAGTCCCCACAGCCAGTAAGCCCCCAAAGAAAATCATACAGAGAATCTACATTAGGTTATAGACTGATTGGCCCATTAGCTCAGTCTTCTTATTAGCTTTTATCACTTATATTAACCCATTATTCTTATCTATGTTAGCCGCATGACTCAGTACCTTTTTCAGCAGGGCAGGCCACATACTGTTTCTTCAGTGGTCTGGGGAGGAATGTGGTTCCTCCTTCCTAGAATTCTCCTGTTCTCATTACCCTGCCTCTACTTCCTGTCTGATTGACCCATCTATACTTCCTGCCTGACCAATCAGCATTTATTTAAAAGATGATTGACAGAATACAGACAATTCTCCCACACCAGAGTTCTTTTATCTCAGGGTGGACAGGTAGCAGGAAGAAGCACCTCATGTCACGGCTGATGAGAAGTAGTTCTGAGGAGTAACAGGAAGAGGCCAGGCAGGATAAATAACAGGAAAAAATGTAGAAAATCGCTTTAAGTTACTGCGGGTTCAAGAATAAAAAAGGTTTGCAATAGGAAAATTATGGAGGGGTGAATATTTGAGTTGGGTATGAACTATTTCACATGAATTAAGGACTTGGTAATGGACTGTGATGAAGAGTGGGCTGGGAGAGGAGGGTGGAACTCTGCTGGCAGGATATCCTCTCCACTAGAACCTAGTGGTTACTAGGATCTGAACACTCATCCTCACCAAGATTCACAAGGGTTTTCAGAAATGGCACACTTTGCTGGAGTAGAGTCTCCCCTTTAATACTGAGTTGGTCTGTTCAACCATAGGAATAATTGGCCACTTCCACACCCAAATCCCTGAGGCACTGACTACATAGCATAGGAATCATATTTCAGTAAAAAGTGAAAACCGTATACTATCCAAACATTTACCAATCAGCAGAGTTTACACGAAATCATTCTGTGCAGTTCCATGTTGTATGTACCCAGACAGTGGTGCCTCTAAGTCTCCTGAGAACTGGGAAAGAGAAAGAACAGGACTCAGAGGTGAGTGCAGAGGGCCCCAGGGTCACTGTAGCCTCTTTGGACAGTTGATTTACCCTCAAGCATGGAAACTCATAACCAGCTTGTTTTCCTTTTTTCCTAACTTTGTCTTCTAACTGAACATAGGAGCACCATGTCTTGGGATAACAGTTCAGTTGTGCCCCTTGCTTTCTGGAAGCTGGGGAGGAATTCACTGTACAAGACTCACAGTTAAGTGACTTTCCACCCCCGAAAGAAGAGTTTTAGGAATAGCTGGGTTGAGAAAACTTGTTCTTCCAACAGAAAGAATAGCGACTTCAACTTGACACTCATTAGAGAGAACATTTTTTCCTGAAACTAAAATAACAGAATTATACAAGCAGAGAAAGTAGATGTGGAGTGAAGACAGGGAATGTTTGGGGTTGGGGGAGCTCCAGAGTAGAAATAAACACGTTGGGAAAGGAAATGTAGTGGGTGAAATATTATAGATACAGTTATGCTCGGAATCTGAGGCTGAAGAAAAAGAAATTTAACAAATGTGAGTCTATTGATATAGGGCTTCAAGCCCTGGCACACACAAACACAGGGTTTTTAGGGAAGTTCCACATCATTAGCTCTGGCCTTGCATAGGTTTTATCTTGGTAATAGTTTCCTTCATGGTCTATCAAAGGCAAAGATGAACAGTTTGGAATCAGGAAGTGTCTGTCTTCCAAGAGAGGGGAAATAACATGACATATTTTGGCTTCTTCAGTCTGATGACTATCAACCCTGATCACATAATTCAAAAATTACAGCGTGGTAAGGTCTGATACAGCCCTTGTTGATTAGGTCATTTCTTACCTTCCACCCACTTTATACAGCATAGGCTGTCAGTGCACAGTAGATGTTGGTTTTAGAGGCTTAGTCTGAGATCGAGTGTCCCCATTTCTTTGGGCCTCTGGTTGATGAAGCACATTCTGGTAGAGCCAATTCTTGCCACATGAACCAGAAAGAAAGAGGCAATCCCGGATTCCACACACCACTTTCTGAAAGCACCCCACCAAGGGCTGTTGGAACCACCAGGAGGTTCTGCCTCCTAAGATTCTACCGTCTCCCAATTGCATCATGTTGGGAACCAAGCCTTTAACACACAGGTCTATCTGGAAATCCTCATGCAGACACAGCAACTGACATTAGGTTTTCTTCTTGGGATGGAGTAAAAGTATACAAATACACAAAGAACAAATGCCTGAACTATATGTAGATAAGATCACCTCAATTTAAATTTGATCAAATAATGGATATAGGTGTGGTTTCCTAAATTTAGGGCTCAAGGCATGCGTAAGGGAGAGAATGCATTTGGAACATCGAAGAGTAAGCCTGGGAGGCAGCACCGTTCCCCTCCACAGTCTAGAGGCAAGTGCCCAGGCCTTGAGGGAGGGGAGAGTATCAGTCAATCATGGCAGTGCTACACTCCCGGAGCTTCATTCCCCTCTGCCTGCTCAATCTCCAGTCACTTCTGCTTCCAACAGCTGGCCGGCCACTGTGGACACTGACCCTAGGCCAAGGATGGCATCTGCTCAGGCTGGTGGCTGCTTTGCTACACCAGTGGCTTGTCTTAGTCAGAGCCGCAGGGTGGAGGTGTTTGAGCACTCCAGTTTTCTCATCCCGTGGGTAAAGGTGTTTGGTATAGCTTGACACAGTAGCTGAGCCTCTACTTAGCAGCTCAGCCTGGCTTAGCTTACTTCTCAACCTTTCATGTGTTCCACTTTCTCACTTGTCCAGTGTCTTAGCTGGGATTACTATTGCTTTGATTAAAAAAAAAAAAATGACTAAAAACGACTTCGGAGCAAAGGGTTTTCTTGGCTTACATTTCAGCATTGCTGTTCATCACTGAAGGAAGTCAGGACAGGAACTCAAACAGGGGAGGAGCCTGGGGGCAAGAGCTGATGCAGAGGCTATGGAAGGGTGATGCTTACTGGCTTACTCTTCATGGCTTACTCAGACTGCTTTCTTAAAGCACTGAGGACAACCAGTCCAGGGTGGTACTACCCACGATGGTCTGGGCCATCCCCCATCAATCAAATTAAGGAAATGCCCTACAGCTTCGCCTATAGCCTGATCTTATGGAGACATTTTCTCACTTGAGGTTCCTTCCTCTCAGATGGCTCTAGCGGTGTCAAGGTGACATTAAACTAGCCAGCACCACAGGTTTCCTTATAAATACATTCTATAGAAAAACAAAGTCACCTTCATACAGATGCTAGCCTCCAAGTCTGTCTAAGGGAAACCTGACCTTAGACAGAAGTCATCCAGAGTGTCTAGGAGCAACCAGTCCAGATGGGCAACTAATCCAGGATGGGCGAGGCAGGCTATCACTACTCAGTGATTTTAAGGAGCCGTTCAGAGCTCTTCAGCTCCTACCCTGGCCCAACATTTTCACTCTGTGGGTATCAAATTATTTTCTCATTGTAGTTCCTCTTTCCTTTCCATGTAGCTTCCCTGCGAATATGGAAAAGGTAGAAAGAACCTTTCAGGTTCATTTTTAGCAGTTTCTTTTTCTAACTGTGCATTTTCAGTTCTGTACATCTTGAGATCGGTGTCCCAAATTCTGTGGATATATCTGCTCCGAGAGACAGAAGATCTCTGGGATCTAGGCGCGCATGTGCACGCACACACACACATGAACACACAATGCATGTATACACACGTGTGAACCCACACTTGGCATGCACAACCACACAGATTCATGCACATGCCAGCATATATACATAGCTACACACACAAACACAAAGTACGTAAATATGCTCATACACACACTGTTTTTGAGACAGTATTTTGATAGACCATATCATATTATGCTGACCCATAATTTGCTGTGTAACTTAAATTGGCTTAGAATTCATTATCTCCTATCTCAGCCTCCCAAGCACTAGGATTATAGGATTAAAATTTGACAGGCTGGGATATTTTAGAGTCACTTCAGTTGCCACTAGGAGAGGCCTTCATAGCTTCTTTCGGTTTATTCTTTAATCAACAGCAAGTTCAGCATGTTGATTTCAACTGGAAGAGTTGAGAACATGAATTGTAAATGTTCCCCTCTTCTCCTTGACAGGCATCCTCTTCCTTATTGCTGCTTTGAAAAATTTCTGCTGAAATTTAGTTGTCATGGCAACAGGATTACGATGTGTATGTTTGTGAGGTGACTGGACCAGGAGGGTCCTATGCTCATAGATGGGTCTGGTCCCTCTTCCCTGCTGTCATTCTGCTTTCTGCCATACGATGATGCATAAAGTATCTGTCTTAGTTTTAGGGTTTCCATTGCTGTGAAGAGACACCATGACCATGGCAGCTCTTATGAAGGAAAACATTCACTTGGGGCTGACTTACAGTTTCACAGGTTTAGTCCATTATCATCATGGTGGGAAGCATGGCAGCATGCAAGCAGACATGGTGCTAAAGAAGGAGCTGAGGGTTCCATATCCTGACCTGAAGGCAGCAGTTGCCACAGTGGGAGTGACTTGAGCATGTATGAGACCTCAAAGCCCTCTTCCACCGTGACACACTTCCTCCAACAAGGTCACACTTCCTAATAGCGCCACTCCCTCTGGACCAAGCATTCAAACACAGGAGTCTGTGGGGACATCCCTATCCAAACTGCCACAGTATCTAGGCCTTTGTTGGATTCCTTGACACGAGACTCCCAAGCCTCTAGAACTGTGAGCTAACAGGTTTTTTTTTTCATCATAAATGGCCAGCTGTGGGCAGGAAGATGGATACAGTAAGAGCTTGTTCTACTCTTCCAGAAGAAATGAGTTTGATTTCTGCACCAGGCAGCCCACTCTGCCTGTTGCTCCAATTTCAAGGCTTCTGGCCTCTGTGGGTAGCCCCCCGCAAGTGGCATATACCCACACAGATGTACACATACACATGACTAAAAAGATAAAATACTTCTTTAAAAAAATAAACTGCACAGTGTCAGGTATTCTAATTTTTAGACACAAAAACCTAGCAGGACATTTATTCCTCTGGCAGCAGAGACTCTGTAGAGGTGGATTTAAACTTCATGTCATGTCTCCTGGCTTCCCCTGCTGCTGCTGGAACCGTTTCTTGCAGGCTCCGATTTCCTATGCACATCTGGAGATCTGGATTGCATATCAGTCTCCACGTGTCCAACAGACGAAGCGTCTCCAGGACAGATGTGTCACAGCTTGCAATGCACAGGGCTGAGACAGGTGTGCCATGCGTGTGTCGGGAGGAGAAACAAGCCTCCCCCTTTGCTGACTGCTTGAAGATTTAGAGGAAGAACAGAGAGTGGAGTCTCCAGCATATTCCACATGTCAGCCACAACAGGCAGATTCACAGTCAAACATGGTTGCTGTGATCTCATCTTTGCTCATTGGAAATTCAGTTAAAGAATGAGGAGATCTCGAATCTTGATTGATGAGTTTACTCTGAGGTCTTTAGAGTGATAGATTAGAATGATTAGAAAGTGTCTGTAAGTACAGTCATGCACTGTGAACACAAAATCATCTTATTAGCATATTTTCCAGATAAAGTCTACTTTGTAAAAGTCTTTCCTGAGCTGAGTCAGGTGATGTAGGTCTGTAATCCTGGATGCCTGGCAGGCTTAAGTTCAAGTCCAGGCTGAGCCACTTTAACAAGACACTGTCTCCAAAACACCTGTGAAAAAAGGAGCTGAGGCTAGTTTTGAAAAGCTTAGAAATACTGCGTTCATTCCATTTTTTTACTTCTGGACAGAAGTTGAAAAATCATGGGCAGTATTTAATCCCCTGGTGGATATTGATTACTGTTAGGTCTTAAACCCAGGCTAGATGGCTGAGATGCCTATTTAACATATCAAATCCATGCTGGCTGTCAGGTTCTCCCTGCATTCCCAGGCCCTACCTGTTATAGGGTATAGATAGCATGCATACCCCCTACCCTAAACTTCTCCGGACCAGAGGCTGGGCTGCTCTTCCCGATATAACCCAGCCATTTTGCTGTGCCGGTCCTTTTGGGCCGGTTTGGATGACCCTTTACCTTCCCGGCCTCTTGGTCTAGTAGCTCTCTGCTCTCCCCTCCCTCCTCTCCTCACACAGCCGCTCTAGACTCACTCCGATGTCTCTGTCTCTGGTTATGTCCTCCCTTTTATCTCCTCCGCCATACCTAGGAACAGTCACGTCCTTTCCTTTTCTACTTCTTTTCATTCAGTTACATCATGGGACACTCAAATGATGTCACACCATGACCCAGAGTACTCTGACAACTTTTGGTTTAGAGAACAACACAAAGCAGATAAACTAGTTACAACTACCTTGACCAGAAAGGACTAAGGCAAAGGTTCCCCAGGCCTCTGCTTTTGTTGGAGTCAGGCCATGTTCCCTTGCAGTTCTAAGATAATGCCACTAGGCGACGCTCCTGCACAGAGTTCTACCGTGTAGAAACAAAACTGAAAGTTGGGAAAGAGCAGATGAGATCATGCCCTCCATGGGTCTTTCCTTGAGGGGCGGGGGCTGGGGTGGGGTTCAATTAGAATGCTAGACTCAGAGCAATCATTCTCTGCTGGCCTCTCAGAGCCCGACTGGAGGTCAGGGCAAGGCAGGAAGAAGGCTCTTCATTTGGAGGAGCTGCCTATGCTAGGAAACCAGCCAGAAATAGACCTTGGAGAAAAAAAAAAAAAAAAAAAAAGAGAGAGAGAGAGAGAGAGAGAAAAGAAAAGGATGGGGACTTAGTAGATGATCCCAGTGTTTTCCTTTATAAATATAGCTGCCTGCTTCCCACACTCGCCCATGTCACTGCAGGCCATTAACGCTCTATTTTTGCCTCTGTGGAGCTCTGAGCCTGGCCCCCTCTGCCTCCTGGGCTCTGGGCCCTCCAATGCTCCTCTCTTGAGGGCAGCACTCCTGGGCCGATGGTTTGACATCATAAGTTATTTTTATACTAGATGATTGCAGTATCATAACAGCATAGATCTTGCGCCAAAGATTGGCCCCAAACCTGGCAGAGAAGAAAAATGCTTTCAAAGGTAAACCTATTTGATCTCAAAATGCCTCTTAAAGTGCATTATTTACAGTCATTGCAAAAGGTGTTATAGTCATCCATGGCCAAGAGAATCGAATGGTCTTTTCTCTGTTTCCTCCTCACCACAAGAAGCTTCCTGATGTCCAGATGAGTCAGGGAGCCACTTGACTATGGTTGGGATTGTAGTGTTCAAGAACAGGACCTTGGGCTGGCAAGACCTGTTAGTAGGTAAAGAGTTCCTTGCACAAGCATGAAGACTTGGGTTTCAAACTCCAGAACCCATGTAAGCCAGGTGTGGTAGTAGCACAGGACTGTAGTCTAAGTGCTGCTAAAGGCAGAGGCAACAGAATCCTGAGTAGAAATAGCAATAATACACACACACACACACACACAGATAGAGATAGATAAGCACACATGCATACACAAGAGAGAAAGACACACAGAGACACACACACAGACACATGAGAGAGACAGAGACACACACATGAGAGACACACAGAGACACACACATACAGACACACGAGAGAGAGACAGAGACACATACACACACAAGATAGAGACACACATACACATATGAGAGAAAGAGACACAGAGACACACACATACATACACAAAGAAAGATGTAATAAGGCGGAACATGAGAACAGAGAGAGTCACAGAGGTAGAAGATGAGGACTCATTGCTCTCCTCTGACCTCCATTCTCTATTCATATGAATGTGTATATACATTTGTACAAAATACCCAAAGATACATCATACACACACACACAAAACACTCACACACACATAATACATATACACACAAAAGATGAAAGAAAGAAAGGAGGGAAGAAAGAAAGGAAAGGAAAGGAAAAGACAGAGGGAGAAAGAAAGCCATCAGCAGTGTAGATTAAGGTGTATTCTCTGCCATTGTGCTCTACTTGAGAGCTCTGACTGTGGATGTCTTTGGGTTCACCTGGGATCTGGGGTTGGAAGGAAAGTAATACATAAAGTAACAAGTTCTAACTGGGGTCCCCAGTTGGAAATGAGATTGGTATACAAAGCAAGAAAAAGCATTCAAGGACAGTGTAAAATACTGGTTTCAACCAGAGACCTCTTGCTACCATCAATGTTTGTCAAGAGTCGGTGGAAGAGATAAAAGTCCTCACAGCACCAAGGCAGAGGAAGATGAGCCTTAGACATCAGGATGTGATCAGGAACTCACCAGCATTTATCTTTGGCCTGCCAATGCCTGTGCATGGCCCTAAAGCAATCCAGGACAGCCACTTCTTGCATTCTTAGAGCAACTTGCCCTCCATCCCCAGCATCATCTCATTTAATGTCCTCTAAACACAGTAAATTTGGTATCAATTGCATTTTTTATTTGATAGCATCTCCAGGTGAGGTGCATCCATCTGTAAGTGTGCTCTCGGTATTGGCACCATGCTTTCAAGAGATGTGCGTTCTGGGCACATCTGCTGACCTACCAGCTCCCATCTCATCTTTCTTGCTCTCAATAATCAGAGCATGGAGAGAGAGAGAGAGAGAGAGAGAGAGAGAGAGAGAGAGAGAGAGAGAGAGAGAAAGGTCATCTCATAGTTTCTAATGTATGTGGCTGGGAACAAAAGACGTTCTCCAAGAACAGGGCTGTACCATGAAACTTATGGATCTCCTGTTTACTCCAGCTTAATAAAAGCCAATACTACATCCAATCCCCAATGTTAAGGAAGGTAGTGGTTAAGCAAAACCAAGGGTATATGAAGAAGCCTATGAAAATTTACTAGTTTGTAGACCAATTTTAAAAGGGAGTTTGAGCAGAGGTACCCTATATGGATGGACAATGCTTCCCAAAGATTATGTGATTATTAAATGAAAATTTCAGTGCAGAGCACAGGTTACTTCCCTATGAAGCCCCAGAAGCCTCCAAAACAACCCATGCTCTTGCCATTGCTCATATGTTAGTTTTAGGTCATAGAGAAATCAAGCTAGAACTGAACAGAATCTCCCTTCCTGCGGGGTAGCTATCCCAATGCTAAAAGTTGCTCTGCAGGCTGCTGGGTGAGAAAATGCATCAGTGATCTTACCTAGCACTGATCCCTGTATTCTGCAATTGCAGCCTGACAGGAAAGGTATATATACCCACTGGTGCTATAGAGGTAACCAGTCACTTTCTGATTGGATCTGAGGCCTGTTCCATAGAAGAGAACTCATGTTGGTACTATAAACATGGCCTACAGCTGGGGAGGTCACAACTCCTAGGGAGGAAGCCCACTATTGTTAGCTTGCTAAATGTTTATATTTATGTTTATACATGTAGATTCATGCCCAGCCTTGGTTAGAGGGCCTGCTTTTGTGTAAATGCAGAGACTCATATCCGGTCAAACTGCTGAGAATAACCTACTATGGGTACTCAGCATAGATGATGGGGCATTTATATCACCTCTTCTCCTATTTGACTTATGAAACATTGCGGAAGAGGGAGAAAGAATTTAAGAGCTGGGTGGTAGGGAGGAGTGCTCTCTTCTAGATACGGCGTGGCTGTTGCACTCATGAACTTACTTATGCAGCTGTGGTTACCTGCACAAGATCAAGCCAGTTAAAATTTCAGTGTAGACTGGGTTGGACTCCTGAGGTCACACCCCTAGCTCAAAAGCTACTGAAAGTTGGTGGTTGATGAGGCATGAAGAATTGCCCTTGGGAATGTAGCCATTACTAGGTTTCTCATGCCCCAGTGGCTGGTCCAGTACCCGTGCACACATAGGCGTAACTAATTAGACTCAGTGCTTTATATAACAAAAAAGAAGAAATGAAGGTATGAGGGAGGTGTGTTAGGGTAGGCAGAGTTTGAGGGTTTGGGGTATATATGATCAAGATACACTGTATATATGTCTGAATTTTTCAAAGAATAAATAAAATTATTGTTTTTAAAATGACACTAAATCTAATTGGCCTGTGCTTAATTTGAAGGTACTCAAAAGACATAATCAGGAGACTGTTATTTGCGTGGAGATTGTTCCAAACAGATGGCTGTGGGTAAGAGGCAATTCCAAAAAAAGCCAACTCCAGTTTCTGACAGTGAGCTCTCAGATTGCATGTTAGCTTCATGGGAATCATGTAGGAAGACACTGAGATCCTGGTTGCAATCTAACTTCAAGGAAATCATGTAGGAAGACACTGAGATCCTGGGTTGCATGCTAACTTCATGGGAATCATGCATAAAGACACTAAGATCCTGGGTTGCACGCTAACTTCATGGGAATCATGCCAGAAGCTCTCGTGTATTGGTGATAGTCTGTGTTTTATGCTCTTGGTCTTAAAGGATTCACCTTATGTTTCTTGGCAGGTCCCTGTGGAAGGGCACTTCTCACCATCCTTTAGATGGAAAAGATCTAAATGACTTTTTACCCTTTCAAGTTCAGACTTTCAAGAATGTCTACAAAACCACACAATAGAATTGAAGTGTTTCTTAGGCAACAGTATGGGGAAAACACAAATACCCAAATCTAATTACACCCACAGAATATTGCCATTTCTCTTCCAGATTATTGGTAAATACTTTCAGTCATAATTGTATTTCTGAAGTAATCTATCAATACTCTTGGGATTCACCCCAAAGTTTCTCTAGGAATTTTTCCTTTGTACTTAGCAGAAGGGACATTCTTCTCAAGGCTTTATCACCATTAAGACAGATGGAGCAGCTGGTATAGACAGTATTGGAGTAGTTGATCCCCTGAGGGTAGGTTTCTGAGGCATGGCTGTCAGTTTTTGAGGGTATACTTGTCAATGTCTTTGCAGGGTTGTGTTAACAATTGTTGCAGCCATATTTCAGGTAATAACCGTTGTGGGGAGTGAACACATAGGTTCCTGCAGAGGCCGCCTAGAGGAGCTCTTCAGTGTGATAATACTGAGGTTCATCTCTTCATCTATTTAATTTCCCCAAATTCACAAATTTCTGAACCTCAATAAGCAGAGATCTCTTCTGGAAGTGAATATGCCTTATATAAAAGATTTAAAAAGGCTCGGCTCACATTCTTTCTGCAGATATTTCTTCTGTGATACAGTTCAGCACCGGAGGTATCCTGAGGATCAGGTTATCATTACCAGTGTATGAGGTGTGACCCACAGGGTGGAGGACTCAGAGTACTGGATCCAATCAGGGCCACTGCCCAGCATTGGAAGTCAAACACAAGTCATGACTGCTTGCCTTAAATTGAGTTTTTCTCTTTTATTTCATTTTGTTTTAAAATTTGCACGTGTGTGTAGATACAACACCTATGTTGCTGCACTTGCATGTATGCATGCTTGTGAGCATAGTGGATGGCCTTGCATGTGTGCATGCATGTGAGCACAGAGGATGGCCTTGCATGTGTGCATGCATGTGAGCACAGAGGATGGCCTTGCATCTGTGCATGCTTGTGAGCACAGAGGATGGCCTTGCATCTGTGCATACATGTGGGCATAGAAGATGGCCTTGGTGCACAGGTGCTGTCTACTTTCTTTCTTTTCTGGTGAGACAGGATCTCTCCCTAGCTTGGAACTTGCCAAATCGGCAAGCCGGCTTACTGCAAGGAGAGTGCTCCCCTGAGTTATCTCCCCAGCTCAAGACCTGACTTAAACAAAATACCATTTCTGGTTTCTAAAACTGGCAATTCATGTGCTTAAACTTAATTTTAAGCTCTGCTGCCTTAGGCTTATGCTTGTAATTATAAGCCATGAACCAATATTTGATTTTGATAGGCAGGTAACTGTGGCTAGAAGTAATACCAGGGCAATAGAAAGTACACAAAGTACTTGGAAGTTCAGAAATTCAGAGCATGCCTAGAATTCTCAGTAAATGTCATGGAATGCAAATTCTAAAGCTGAGGTCTAGGGTAGCTTACCTGTTCCCTAAATGTCTAAGCAGTGTGGATACAAGGTATTTGTTTTACCAAAGAATATGAGAGGCCTCTCTGGCCTGTCCTCTTCACAGTGTGAGACTGGAAGTTGGTGCTCCCCTGATGATGAACTTGAATTCAGTTCAAAATGGAAGGGTCCCCTGATACAATTGCAGAGAACTACACACAGTGGTAAAGGCTTTTAAAAAGCATTTGGTCTGCAAGAATTCTTTTCCACTTGCAGTGAGGCATCGATCGCAACAATTTTTTTAAATCTGTTTCCTATTTAACTTTTTCCTATCCCACTTTCTCTTTTGTTGAGTCATCTCCCAAGGCAGAGGGGAAATCAACTTTGCCTCCCGAAAATACACTCAAGTCCCTCATCAAGTAGTTTTATTATAAAAGCATCTTAAGGAGAAACAGAAAGAGAAGTCAATTGCAGCTGAGCTCAGACTGAGTAATTGGTTTTAATTTTATTTTATGCTCCAAGGAAGCAATTTAACCTAAAATGCCTGGGACCTTTGAGACTCTATACCACACTTCCGAGCTTCTAATGGATGGTCATTTGTTTTCCAAACTTGAAAAAAAAGACAATTTCTTTTTTATTCTTCTAATTCCTTATTCATGTATTTCTGCACACACACATACACATTTGCATATATGCACACACATTTGTATATGTGCACACACATTTGTTTATGTGTACACACACATATATATTCACACACATACCACATCGTGTATGTAGATGTCAGTTGACAACTTTCAGGAGTCAGTTCTCTCCCCCGCTCATGTGGGTCCAATTGTCAGGTGTGGTGGCAGTCTGCTGGCTTGCTGGCCCAAGGCCACTTTTTTTTTTCTAGTTATTGATCTTTATATGGGAATTTACTAGTTACAAATGTGTTACTTGGAAGTCATTGTAGTATTTTCCAAATGTCTAAGCTTCAATGGTATCATCCCTATGTGTACATAGGCATTGGATGTACCTGGGTAATGTAAATATTAATGAAAATAAAATTAAACTTTAAAGCAGGAATTTTGGTATGTATGAGCTTTGGGGTCTCACTTGTGAGGTAGAGCATAGGAAAATTGGGTTTATTGGAACTGCAGCTGGTTGAGGGACTGCATGAAAGCCAATTGCCATTTTCTTTTTCTTTATTCTCATTAAAAATGTTATTATTATCGTCAATGCATACTTGCTTAGAAAATATCTTTTTAAGAAATTGTACAGATACATGTGAAGGCTATGAATCCACTTCCTGTAGTGTACCCCATGACCTAGGCAAGTTTTCATATAGAAATAACTTCATAGTCTCGGATAAATTATTTTAACTTCTCTATTTAGAAGGCTCCCTGTATGAAATGGTATCATAACAGCATGAACCTAGTAATATTGTTCAAAGGATTAAATTAGCTAATATACAGGGCTTCAGGAAAGTATATACTTAATAACATATTCTATGAATTTTATTCCAGGAAATATGGTTGGATTTCATTCCAAAGACCCGACAAAGTAATAAACGGTAGATCCTGAGAATCTACATTTTATCACATTTAGTTGTTTATTTGGTGGGGGAGGACATGCCAGAGGGTGCATACAGAGGTCAAATCTGTTGAGGGGGGTCTGTGTATAAATTCAGCAATAATTAGTAATTATAAAATTATTTTGCATAGATTATCAAACTAAATATTTCAATAAAGTAGAAAATCAAATATGCCGTGACATAGTGACATTTGTAAATTTCTCAGTTAATTTACATACAATAGCAAGGAATGTGGTTACAAATACAATTTGGCTGTTTTTCCCCCACATAAATACTTTCACCAAAAAGGAGGTCACAGTGCTGTCTGAACCCATGTGTCACTGTGTCACTTCACAGAAAAGACAGCTGACAACAAATGTTCTAGTACAATGTCCCTGGATCCCAGCACCAGAAAGAAGGCAACGGCCCCATTTAGCGATGCTGTGTGCAGGTGGGATCTATTTTTAGACATGCAGCTATGTCAGGTGGGAGAGTATAAGACAATAAAAATCTCTACCGGTGAACAAAGACTAAGTGGCCTATTAAGCCAGGAGCAGCAATTACAGCACACGGCTGCTGTCTTTTGGCTGCTAACCTAACAGGGCTCTTTAATTGTGTCTCATTTAATGTATGTTAGGGATGGACCCAAAGATGAAACCCACTCACTGACATAGCTACTCTCGTGTTGCAGTGTCCTGGCCAGCATCTTCAAAGTACCACAGCATCACCAAAGGATGTTAGAAACGCCAAGGTCAAGGACTGTATTCAGATACTCTGATAGATGTGTTTTAGGAATCCACATTTTCTCAAGAATTCTAGGGGATTCTGATGTAGGTGCTCCAATTCTCAGACTCTGAAAACACATTAATGGATAAAAAAAGACTTTTTTTTATCACCAGAACTAAAACAATGGAAAAAGATGCTGCCTTTATTAACAAAAAATAAGTTACACAGAAAATCATGGAGATATTAGAGGAAAAGAAAAGCGAAAGAGGAAGGGAAATATCAAGCATAGTAAAAAGTATTAGAGCCTTCCTAGTCCACCTCTTTACCTTAGGTGGGAATGACAGAGGAGAATGAAGTCGGAACCATGGAAGGTCAGATATTGTCTCTGTTCGCAAATGCCTTCTGGCAGGTAAAGAAGGCAACCAATTTAATTTTTTATGTTCAAGGGTCTAACTTTGGGGTCATGAAACTCAGTCCAAGGCTGCTCTTGGGAAGAGATTGAAGAATTAAGGGCCTTGGGAGATGGACTTTATTATATCATGAGGTGGAATGTGTTTGATGCCTGCAGGAAGATATAACTGGTGTGCTGGAAGAATTACATAGACTGGTAGGGAACAGAGCAGGAGCTGTGACTGGTCCCTTTTCTGATAACTGTTGCTTGATACAGGACCCTGTATGAGTCAGGATTCTTCACAGGAAGAAAACCGATATAATGACTTTATGTCAAATGGGGATTTGTTAGATTGGCTTACACAATATGATCTGGGCAGTCCATCAGTGGCTTTACTCACACCAGAGACCAACAAGCTGGTAGCTGCTCAGCCTACATGGCCAGGTATCTCAGTAGTCCTAACTTGGTACTAAAGCCCTGGATGGTTTCTAGAGGGTCATTGATCTTCATTTGGTGTTGCAAGCTTGAAAAAGCAGGGTTCAGATGTCACTTGCCTCCTGCTACCACACTCTGGAGGTGGGAGTAACTCCAACGGCACAGACTCCAGGAGTCAGGAAAGTGGCAGAGTGTAGTGATAAGAGCGGCAGGGCTGCGTCCCGGCACCCGGCCGCCCGCATGGCTAGCTTATGCCCAAAATAATTACACGAAAACTGTATTCTTTTAAACACTGCCTGGCCCGTTATCTGTAGCCTCTTATAGGCTAGCTCTTACATATTAATCTAACCCATTTCTAATAATCTGTGCAGCCCACGAGCTGGCTTACCAGGAATGATCTTAACCTGTGTCTGCCTGGAATGGGAGAACCATGGCGACTCCTGACTCAGCTTCTTTCTCCCAGCATCCTGTTCGGTTTTCTCCGCCTACCTAAGGGTTGGCCTATCAAATGGGCCTAGGCAGTTTCTTTATTAGTAAGAAATCACTCCCACATCAGCAGAGAAGGCTCGTTTATTTTGGATGTTATATCCCTTCCCAGAACCCAGGAAGCAGTGTCATCTAGAACATTGTGCTATCTCTCCTTCATTGGCTCTGGCCATTTGATGTCATGCCATCATCAGTCTCCAGGCTCTGCAGCAGGCTCCTGATTGTCTCAAGGGGAAGTTAACAATTCACATGCTTGACTGTCCCAGAAGAGGTTTCTTCCTGGGCAGCACAGCCAGTTTTAGCTGGCTGTTGGCCTCCTCCTACACATCTACTCTTTTAATTTACTTTTGAGTCAGAGTTCTGTTGCTCTGGCCTTGTTGTCCCAGACTTGTTGTGGGAGCTGTGGGCCTCTTCCCACAGCCTGGCTCCTAGCTGCTTGGCTAGCTTATACCCTGTAACACCCGGTTTTGGTGTTACACCCTCGGTACAGTTCGCGCGCAGCTGTACCGAATGCGAGTCCGGGCAAGGGCCTGGAGATTGAACACAAGACACAGAGAACAGGGTCATTCGATAGGAGATCAAGCGAATGCCGTTTATTCAGACTTGGGGAAGCCCTTTTCTACCTAACTGCAGCACAAAGATCTCACCACCCAGGGAGGTGGGAA
>NW_026067958.1:5469347-5470572 GCF_014885135.2 Alexandromys fortis | reverse complement strand
AAACTGTCTTAATGGTCTCTACTGCTGTCTCAACTTTAATACCGGTGCCTCTATTTTCCAAAAGACCTAACAACTGGCCTGTTAACCGGCCCTCCAACACAGGAACAGAATAACTTGCACCCATAACCAATTCACCCTCGCCACACAATTTCTTACCTTGCTGTCCAGTCTTTCTTTGGGCGACCTCTCAGGGATTCCCTACTTCCCGATCTCGCAGATGGGTCTAGTTGCCGATGATGATGATCCCAGCGGGGCCTCCAATTGTAACACCCGGTTTTGGTGTTACACCCTCGGTACAGTTCGTGCGCAGCTGTACCGAATGCGAGTCCGGGCAAGGGCCTGGGGGGGAATTGTATTCTTTTAAACACTGCCTGGCCCATTAGTTTCAGCCTCTTAACCCATTTCTAATAATCTATGTAGCACCACGAGGGGCGCTGACCAGGAAAGATTCAGCATGTCTGACCTGGTGGCTGGCTGCATCGCGTCTGCCCTGGAGAGAGCTGCATGATGGCTCCTGTCTGTTCATGTGCTCCACATGGCCATGTGTATCCTCCTGAGACTCAGCTCAGAGCTGCAGTTTTTCTGAGCAGCAAGTCCTCCAAATGATGGCTTCATTAGCATGTGTGATGTCACAGGTCTCACTTTCCTTATAGCTCATCTTTAGTTATTGCTATCTGTTCATACATTTAGGCTCTGGATACTGTACTTAGTATTGAACCACCATGCTACATAGATAAACTCCTCCCTAGGGCTTAGGTATCAGAAAAGCCAAGGGGGGTACAGACACAGCTTTAGAGTTAAGGGGGGGCACATGCTAATTGTGCAATTAGAAAATCTCACACACCAACTCCTGCATGTTAGACATCAAGATTATTATTCCTTTAAAAAACGGTGGTGTGTGTGTGGACAAACACAGGATAGACGAGACGCGCGCGTAAAGGAGAGACGAGACACGCGGCTCCCACGTGGGTGCGCTTTAATGGGGAGAGGGGAACACAATAAGGGATGGGGTGTGCGAGACACACAAGGGTGGGAGGCGAAGGAGAGGGGGCCAAGAGGGCAAAACCTCGTGGACGCTTGCTTTTAACGGGGGGCGCAAGGTTATCTGGGAGGAATGACCCTCACCTGGGCGCGGCCAGCGCGCCAAGGTGTTCGTACTCCAGGAGGAGTCTGGGAGCTGTAGTTTCCAAGGAACAACATTCCAACCTTTTTGGTTTATTAAAAA
>NW_026067958.1:5444716-5463637 GCF_014885135.2 Alexandromys fortis | reverse complement strand
TTATCCATTTTAATGGACGGAATGAGGGCGTGGGGTTTTAGAGACTCCAGGAGTTGACCCAGAGGTGAACCAGGAGGAATGGTCTTAGATGGTTTTGAACCCATGACGGATAATGGTATCAACAGCCGGAGGCACACGGAGGTGCCAAGAAAACGGCAGTTCTGATTACTGGCGTCCCAGGCAATCAGAAGGCCGCGGGTGGCAGACTAACTGTCCCGAACCTGGCAGCCGACAGGGAAGAAACCTGGCCGGGAGGAGCCAGTAAGTGGCAGTAACCGACGGGAATCAAACCTGGCCGGGAGGAGACAGTTACGCCGATTTGGGGCTGACCGTACAGCCGGAAGGGTCCGTTAGTGGGCCCAAAACGTGAAAGAGAGGAAGACAGAAGGGAAAAAAAAAAAAAAGGCCAGGGCACCAAACCCTGGAGAGAATGGCTGAGAGCACCAAACTCTCAGTGGCGTCGGAACCAAATCCGCCAGGGGCAGAAGACCAGGAGAAGGGAGGGGGGGAAGGCAATTCCAACCCAGATTAGCCAGGGGAAGCCGGCCGGACATCCCCAGGCGTTCTAAGGAAGGAAAGCCCGCGGGGTAAACTCACGAATCAGTTGTAGATGGCCGTGGTGAGCGGTGGTGGTAGCGGGTCCGGTTCTGACTTTGTGTCCGGCGTGAGGTCCCGGATCCCAGGAGGCGCCAGAGGCCCGGAGCCCGGACCTCGGGTGGAGAATCTGGCACGAAGTAGCCCCCGAGTCGACGGCACCAATATTATTCCTTTAAAAAACGGCGGCGTGTGTGTGACAAGAACTTTAAATCTTTGAAGAAAGAAATTGAAAAAGACACCAGAGAGTGGAAATATCTCCCATGCTCTTGGGTAGGTAGAATTAACATAGTAAAAGTGGCAATCTTACCAAAAGCAATCTACAGATTCAATGCAATGCCCATCAAAATCCCAGCAAAATTCTTCATAGACCTTGAAAGAATGCTACTCAATTTCACATGGAAAAGCAAAAAACCCCAGGATAGCCAAAACAATCCTGTACAATAAAAAAAGCTTCTGGAGGCATCATAATCCCTGACTTCAAACTCTACTACAGAACTACAGTACTGAAAACAGCCTGATATTAGCATAAAAGCAGACAGGAGAACCAATGGAACTGAATAAACGACCCAGATATTAATGCACACACCTATGAATACCTGATTTTTTTTGTGTGTGTAGCAAACTCTGGCATTGTAATTATGAATGGAACAAATTGTCATGATTTTGTGGCACCCTTTGACACACAGAACCTGTGCCTCTCTTGAGGCAGTCTGGGGAACCTCAGTTCTTACCAGATTTCTTAGACAAAATTCTCGTAATATTTCTCTTGTTATTTTCGAGGTTTTCTGTTTTTCTTATACATGGAATAAATGGTCTTTAAAAAATTCTTTTCAAGAGAAAAGATTTCTTTTTGAGACATTCCGGAAACAAGACTTGAGCCGTCAAAGAAAGGTTACAGAACTCATAATTCTATGGAGTATTTTCTTTGCAAAAGTGGCAGCTAAATTACATAATAAACATTTTCTGGTAACAAACACATTTTCGAAAATCAGCACCAGCAAGAATGTAGATACTTTATTTTATCTTTTACACATATGTGAGGGTGGCACATGAACCTATACACACATTCGTGTGGACGTCAGAGGACCTTGGGTGTCCCCCCAGAAATACCATTAACTTCCTTCATGACAGAGTCTCCAAAGGCTCAATTCTCTTATGATCCTGGAGATTAACAAATATGATAGACTGGCTGGCCCCTGTCTCTGCTGTGGAAATTCCTCACAGAGTGCTCTGCACTTGGTTTTATTCTTTAAGTTTTAATTAATATGATTTAAGTTTTTTTTAAATTTTTATTTNATTTATTAAAGATTTCTGTCTCTTCCCCACCGCCGCCTCCCCTTTCCCTCCCCCTCGCCCAATCAAGTCCTGCTCCATCATCAGCCCAAAGAGCAATCAGGGTTCCCTGCCCTGTGGGAAGTCCAAGGACCACCCACCTCCATCCAGGTCTAGTAAGGTGAGCATCCAAACTGCCTAGGCTCCCACGAAACCAATAGGTACAGTAGGATCGAAAACCCATTGCCATTGTTCTTGAGGTCTCAGTAGTCCTCATTGTCCACTATGTTCAGCGAGACCGGTTTTAACCCAGGCTTTTTCAGACCCAGGCCAGCTGGCCTTGGTGAGTTCCCGATAGAACATCCCCCTTGTCTCAGTGTATGGGTGCACCCCTCGCAGTCCTGAGTTCCTTGCTCGTGCTCTCTCTCCTTGTGCTCCTGATTTGCACCTTGAGATTTCAGTCCGGTGCTCCATTGTGGGTCTCTGTCTCTGTCTCCTTTCATCGCCTGATGAAGGTTAATATTCATGAATACCTGATTTTTGATAAAGAAATAAAAAAGTTAAAATGAAAAAGAAAGCATATTCAACAAATGGTGATGGCATAACTGGATATCAAAATGGAGAAGAATGAAAATAGATCCATATCTCTCACCATGCACAAAACTCAAGTCCAAATAAATCAAAGACCTCAATGTAGATTTAACCACATTGAACCTCATAGAAGAGAAAGTACACTTGAACGCATTGACACAGAAAACCACTTCCTAAATATAACCCCAGTATATATTGTATATATTGTATAACAGACAATTAATGAATGGGAACCCCTGAAACTGAAAAGCTTCTGTAAAGCAAAAGACACAGTCAACAAGACAAAATAGCAGCCTACAAAATGGAAAAAGATCTTCATCAACCCCATGTCAGACAGAGGAATAATCTTTAAAATATACAAAGAACTCAAAAATTGGTCATCAAAAGAACAAATAATCCAACAAAAATGGAGTTTAGACCTAAAAAGAGAACTCCCAACAAAGGAATCTAAAATGACTGAAAGACCCTTAAGGAAATGCTCAATATCCCTAGTCATTAGAGAAATGCAAATCAAAACAACTCTGAGATTCCATCTTACACCTGTAATAATGGCCATGATCAAAATACTGATGACAACTTATGCTGGAGAGGTTGTGGGGTAAAGGGAACACTACTGCATTGCTGGTGGGAGTGCAAACTGATACAGCCCCTTTGGATGCCAGTGCGGCAATTTCTCAGAAAATTAGGAAATAAATTCCTCAAGACCCAGTAGTACCACTTTGGGCTATATATCCAAAGGGTGCTCAATTGTGCCACAAAGACGTGTGCTCGACTATGTTCACAACAGCATTGTTCGTCTTAGCCTGAACCTGGAAACAACCTAAATGTCCCTGGACCAAAGAATGGACAAGGAAAATGTGGTATGTTTACACAGTGGAGTACTACACAGCAGAAAAAAATAATGACATCTTGAATTATGTAGGCAAATGGATGGAGCTAGAAAACAACATTTTGAATAAGGTAACCCAGACCCAGAAACACAATTATCCCATGTACTCACTCCTAAGTGGTTTTTAAACATAAAACAAAGAAAGCCAGCCTACAAATCACAATCTCGAAGAACCTAGACAACAATGAGAACCCTAAAAGATACATACATGGATCTAATCTGCATGGGAAGTAGAAAAAGACAAGATTTCCTGAGTAAATTGGGAGCATGGGGACCTTGGGAGTGGATTAAAGGGGTGGGGAGAGGCAGGGATGGGAGCAGAGAAAAATGTAGAGCTCAATATAATCAATAAAAAACCTTACAATAAAAAAGAAGAAATCTAAAAAAATAATCTGAGAATATTCAAATTTGGTTTGCAGCATGTATGGAGCTAAACAAACCTTATGCATATGGAAGAGCCACTGAAAACTGTGCATGTCACAGTAATGCTATTTCAAACTGCACCATTGCATGTCACAATAACACTTTCAAACTGTAAAAGTGCATGTCACAGTAACACTGTTTCAAACTGTACAATTGCATGTCACAGTAACACTGTTCCAAACTGTACAATTGCATGTCACAGTAACACTGTTCCAAACTGCACAATTGCATGTCACAGTAACACTGTTCCAAACTGTACAATTGCATGTCACAGTAACACTATTTAAAAACAAAAACAGTAGGAGGAAATCAGTTCAGCAGTTTCTGGGGATGGAGGGGACCACACAGGTAAAGGCAGTAATGGCCGTCTCCACACAAGCCCGGAAACAATGGAGCATGTCTTCAAGTATGGAGAAACATGAATACACAAAGAAATTAAAATGAAACTCTCACCCAACAGCTTCATAACCAGTGGGGAAAAAAAATCATCAAAAACAATGCTGAGTTTTGTGGCCATGTCTATAGTCCCTGCACTAGGGAGTCTGAGCAGGAGGATTGTGAGAATTTCAGGTGAGCCTGGGCTGCTTAATGGAATTCTTTTAAAATGTGGTTGGTGTCATCTTTTAATCTTTTTGTAATTTTAAGATATTAAATATTTTACACAAAATATGAACACAGGTTTATTAATTTTGTAATATATCAAAATAAAATGTGTGACAAAGCAGAGGTCAGAGCAAACCAGGACATTGTTCTGTAAGTTTGTTGTGCTACACAGCCGGCAGCCTACAATGATTTGAAATTAGAATTTAATAAAACATGCATAGAGAGGTGACACTGCAGGATGCTCGGTAGCTAGAAATGGATCTAAGAGCTCACGGAAAAGCAGACATTGTCAGTCTATAGAAAGAAAGAAAACTCAGATGCAGGCTATAGGAAATGAACTTGAAATAAAAACACAGGTAGGAGAAAAGAAAAGGATCATAAACATTTACCACGCAAACATGTATAATGTGAAAGTCAGTGTCAGTCCTAGACCCTGGGATGAAACCACTGGTGGGAGAAAAATGCCGACCTTCAGAGGAGTTAGAGGGATACCCCCTTCCAAGTGTTCACGCCCAGAAAGTAGGGCTTCAAATGCACTCAGAGAAAATGAATAGAGCCGAGGGGGCAGAGAAAAACATCTCGGCCATCATGAATGTTAAGACATTAGAAGAGGAACAGATAGATGCTTAGAACAAAATTTCAGTCAAAACTAATGAACAAAATCAGAAACATGTGTTCTCAAAGTGCACCTAAAATACTGACTGGGGTAAGGCACCCACTCAGTGATAAAAAAGAACCTTAATGTGAATATGGAAATTTTAAACAATGGCAAGCATACTCGCTGATGACAACCGGAACTCAGAAACGGAAGTATCTCTTGAAAATCCAAAGTTCTCAGACATGAACAACACACTTGCAATTGTGGATTCACGGGCTAAAGAAGCAACCAAAAAGAGAAATTAGAAAGCACTTTGAATTGATAAATATAAGGGGAGGGAAGATCTGAAGCTGCAGGACGCAGCTGTCCCTGGGCAATCTGAAGCTCCACAGCCACACTGGAAAAGAGACTGCAGTCCCTGCCTGGGTGTTCAGCTAGAAACAAACTCGAGCATAGCTGTCTGCAGAGTCACGTTTACACCAGCAGCATTAAGCTGCATGGAAGGAGAGGGCAATGGTAGTCACCGGAAGCCAGTGAAACATGGCAGTGTCACTGAATGGAAAAGTGCTGATTCAGTGCGCACAGAAGTGTACAGCAGAAGTGACGAAGACTAGCAAAAACTGCGTCCCTCACTGCATGCCTGTTTTATTATGTGGAGTGGTAAGCAGTTCATACTAATGAAGCTGACAGCTCAGGTTGAATAGAAGTTTTCTTAAATAAATGATCAAGGCTGACTCCATCCTTATACCTTTACTGACTGCCCGGCCAATGTGTCTCCAGCACAGGACCTGACTCCCCAGGGAGTGGCCCCAGCCAAAGTGTGTCTCCAGCACAGGACCTGACCCCCCAGAGTGGTTCCAGATCAACACATCTGGACCTTGACCCAGGTCTGCAGGGTTGGAGGAAGACAGAAGCTGACACTGGTCACAGCTCACACCAGAAGCCTTCCTAGAGGACATGATTCTCCTCAACCCAGAAGATTAGCAGTGGGAACAGGGATGGTGTCCACCATCAGACAGGCAGCAGAGGCTCCTCTGAATGGCCAGTAGCTGGAAATCTTTGCGCGTGGCTACCTGCAACCTTTGGCCTTGGTGTTCATGGGCAAGTGTGGGCAGCTGTAGATGCAACTTTGGAGCTTGTTCAGTGAATGACTAAACGAACCAAAAGCTACGGAGAAACCCTGTCTCGAAAATAAAATAAAAAAAAGAATGAATAAACAAACAAAATCTTTAATTACAGAAGACACAGGAAAGTTAAAAAGTCTTAATGTCTGTTAGAGACAATGCCACACCCTTATGGCTTCCCTTGGGACACCTAGTAAATTTTTATGAAGAGAATATTACTGATTCGCAAAGCACAGGAATATTACCCATTCCTAGTCATTAGGAAAGTGCATTTAAGGTCATCAGACACCATTCCCCACTATTCCAGTGGCTCTCTGTGGGATACCTGGACACCTTAGGAGTTGCTGCTGAAAAAATGAAGAGGTAAAGCCATAAAGGAAAGTAGTGGGCTGTTGCTTATGAAGCTAAAATTAAAGTTTCACTCTCTATGTTTAACCAGAAAAAAAAAAAGACTGGATGTACACAAAAAGACTCAGGCACTGTCCTGGCTAGCTTTATGTTAGATTGATACAAGCTGGAGTCTTCTGAAAGGAGGGAACCTCAATTGAGAAAATGCCTCTGAAGATGGAGCTGTAGGGCGTTTTCTTACTAGTGATTGATTTGACGTGAGGCTGGTCTCTGGGCTGGTGGCTCTGGGTTCTGTAAGGAGCGGGCTGAGCAAAGCTACAAGGAGCAAGCCATATCAGCCCTCCAGGGCCTCTGCATAGTTCCTGCCTTCTGCCCTTGTGTGATCCTCTTTTCTGACTTCCTTCAGTGATGATCAATCATATGGAAGTATCAGCCAAGTTTTCTCCCCAAGATGCTTTTCATTTTGTGTTTCCTCACAGAAATAGTGACCCAAACTACATCAGGAACTGATGTTAACAGCATCTTTATTCGTAATAGCTTAAAACAGAAACAATTCAGATATCCATGGATAAACACTGTAGGCATATTATATAATGGACTACTACTCAGCCATGAAAATAAAGCACTGGCTACTGACTGATTCTTAAAAACAGCTGAATTTTTAAAAAGTGTTATATAATATTGCTCATGTAAGATTCTAGCAAAGGCAACGCTAACCTGCAGACAGGAAGATCAGGACTTACCTAGATATGCCCATGGAGAGCGGTTATTATGAAGGGAAATAACGGTGTGGATGGAGGGTGAGGCACATTCTACCACCGTGATTTGGTTGTGGCGGCATGGGAGCCCATCTTTATTAAACGTAAAATTAGGTCCTGTTGTGAGCGGGGTGGTCTCTCCTGTCTGAATCATCTGGGGCTTTTTCCTCGTGTAGTTTTTGGAAAAGCATCCACTTGTCAGACTTTGAATCATCAGGAACTCCGTAAAGTCTGCTGAAGGGGGAGAGCTGCAGAGCCACCGCCTCTCTATAGGACATTCTGAAATCGCCTGTTCTTACCAAGAAACCCACCTTACTGTGATCCGTGGGCTGGAGTCTGACTGGAAACTCTTGCTCCAGAGACAGCCCTCCAGCTACTCCTTTCCAGCTGCCAACTCAGCCCTGCAGACTCAGGCTCAGAGAACCAGACAGAAACAGCAGTCCCTTGTGCTGGGCCAAAAAGATCCTTCTTGTTTTCTAGCCCCGACATAGGAGAAAGCACTACTGTGTCTGCAGCAACAGCGTTTGGGGCTTTGTGAGGAAACCTTTTCAATGACCTTGAGTTTCTTCACCTTAAAAATCCTGCCGCATCTTTCGGGCAGAAGCTCTTCTCCTGCCGTGTTTTGTCTTTTGTTTCTCTTCATCCCCTCTTTTCCCAGCATGCAACTCTCTCATTGTATGGCACTCCTTCCCAGCATCCTCTGTACATCGTACCCTTGCCACACTATTTTCCTCTGCAGCACTCTGCTCTGAAAAGGCCCAACTCCTATACCCTTTCTCCTCCTCCCCGTTCTGAATGCTCCCTTCTCATCTGAAAAGTTGGCCTTGTTCTGTCTCCATCTCAGTCCCAAATCCGGGGATGCAGTCACCTGCCGAGCCTTAAGGGACCCTTAAGAGACCCAGAAGCGACAGAATCATGAGAGAGTCTAACCAGCAATGACAAAAACCTGATGTTACAACGGATTTGACTCTTGAAAATAAGTTATTTCTTTCTTTCTTTTTTTTTCTTTTTCTTTTTTTGGTTTTTTCGAGACAGGGTTTCTCTGTGGCTTTGGAGCCTGTCCTGGAACTAGCTCTGTAGACCAGGCTGGTCTCAAACTCACAGAGATCCGCCTGCCTCTGCCTCCTGAGTGCTGGGATTAAAGGCGTGCACCACCATCGCCCGGCAAGTTATTTCTTATATGATAGATACAGGCAGGTTAAATCAGAGGAGATGGTTCTGTGGGTAAAAGTATTTGCTGTGCAAGCAGCAGGACCTGAGTTCGAATCCTTATCACCCACTTTAAAATTACTCATGCCTGTAATCTCAGGACTGGGGAGATGGGACAGGTAGATCCTAGGAGCTTGCTGAGGTGGTGTCTAGTTTAGTGAGAGAGACTTTTTCAAAGGAATAGGGCAAAGAACAATAGGGGAAGACACTTGGCATGCTCCATTGGCCTCTGCATACATGTGTGCTCACCCATTTATGTGCAGGCACCAAAACCAGAAGTGTGTAAGCAACAAAGATAGGGTGTGAATGAGGAGACAGAGAGTCAAGACAGCAAAGGCTTCTCGTATTGACTGCAGAAGCTGGGACTCCAGCTCTTGACCTCAGGCTCTGCCCTCCACACTGCCAATATATCTCCCACTGAGGACAGTTAAGTCAAAACTCATCGACAGGGCAATACAAATATGGCCAGTTTATTACATCCGCTAAACCTCCATAACGTGCAGTCTATGACTCAGAAGAAGCCAACAGCTATTCTTAAACACAATCTGCGGTGCCAGTGATGTTAGCTTATTAACCAGCTGGAACATTGTGATCTTGAAGCCTCCCGTTACCTTTAAATGTTCCTGTATGACCAAGAGGCATAATGCAGAATGGTTCTTGGGAACATTTGTGGACACTTACTTCACTGAGCAGGTTTATCAGTGTAAAAGTAGGCCTGTAAGGAGGCTTATTTTAACCTGTGTTCTGAAGGGCACTGACATCAACAGAAATGTTCCAAGCTGGGGTGTTATCAGCTCTCCTGCTGCTGTGGTAACATACCCTGCTAAAAGAGACTTCAGAAACAGGATTTTTGTTTGGCCCTCAGATTGAAAGGACACGCCATCGTAGTGAGGACATGGCAGCAACAGGAGTTTGAAGTGGCTGATCACATACCATCCATAGTCAGGAAGCAGATGCCAACGAGGGCTTGAGTTCAGTGTGCCTTCTCCTGTTTTACCATCCGGATGCAGGCCCAGGGAATGGAGGCCCTCACAGTGGATGGGTCTTCGCATCTTAATTAATCCTAATAGGGAGGTCTTTCAAAAGCATGCTCAGAGTTAAGCTAACCCTACATCATCTCTCTTATGTGTCTGGAGGATTCTGGGTGATTCTGGATCCTGGTCAAGTTGGACAACGAGCACTGACCATCACAACCAATAATTAATTCCATCCCTACTTGGTCACACATATTATTGGAGCTAATATCCAAGGAAAAACTTCCTCAATCTATCTTCAGATACCAAGCCTCTGTGTAATTCAATTTGAGTGATGAGCAGTGAGAAGACAGCTTTTCCCCCGACCCCATATCCCATTAAACCCTCCCCATGTCTCTGTAAGTGAGAAATGTTAGTGCTGACCCTCAGTTCTCCATCTGTGCTGTGATAGCTAAGTCAGAAGCATGTCTCTTTCTCAGGACATTAAAACTACACCATCCTCACTCTAGCAGCTACTTGTTTTCCTTTGTTCTGATTTGCTCATTTCTTTCTTTAATTCTATTGCCTTAAAGCAAGCTTCGACTAGCCCTCCCCCCCCCCTTTTTTTTTTTGCGAGATAGGGTTTCTCTGTGTAACAATCTTGGCTGTCCTGAAACTTGTTCTGTAAATCAGACTGGCCTTGAACTCACAGAGATACGCCTGCCTCTGCCTCCTGAGTTCTGGGATTAAGGGCATGCCCAGTTCCCACCAATATTTTTTCATAACAAGACATGTTGTAAAAAATGTAACAACTTTAGTTGTTCACAATAACAACAAAACTCCAGAAAATCCCTGGCTTCATTTACACCCCAGGCTTAGTTCTCCAGACGGGACAGGCACAAGGCAGGGGTGCAGAGACAGAGGTCATAGGTCTGGCATTGGTCGAAAAGCTGATACTACAAGGAAGAAGCATGCTCTAGGAAAGAGACTTAGGGAACAAGGATGCCTTGGGGAGGCGGGCTGCTGGAAAGAGACCAAGTCCACCCTTGAGGACCACTCATAATATCACTTCAAGACAGAGTAACAGGCCATTGCCACAAAACTGATGGATGTGACAGATGACGAATTCTATAGGGTCATGTGTTAGAGGCACAAACGTCTGTTATAGGTCATTTGCAGCCAGATGTGACAGTGGGAAGCCATAGCAGACACTACCTTGGCTTTCTCAAGCTCCTCTGTTCTATTTTCTTGTCTAGGGGTTTCCATATAAGCGTGAAGTGAAGACATGTCAGCCGAGCAGGCTGAGCCATAGCCGTTCATGCTCAGCCTTGATATGTTCATACTCGAAAACATAGCTTCATACCTATCTTGGGACGGAATGAAGAATTTTCAACTCCTCACCAAAGACTTAGAGTTTCTATTTTATAATCTTCTTGGAGTGGAGAAAGCCTTCTCCACTTTCTGACGCATCCTCAAGTTCATCAACAATAATGAGTTATTCTAAACCCTCAAAGTTATTAACCTGAAGCTCCTCACTGTCTCTATTCTTATTTTTTCCTCCATATAGTTTCTCAGTGTGTGGTCCTTTTTCTTCCCAGTTCACCTAAGCTCCTGCCTATCTGTCTATGGAGTGGGCTGTCAATCATTCAATTCCATAGCTTTATTGCAAGATGGCTCCAGGACCGTGTTTGCACCAAACAAGCTGACTCATTGCAAAGCCAAGATAGATTCGCTATTGTCCGTTATACTGCGGGAGACAGGAGGCCAATCCATAGCGCTGATGTTTTCTGTCCGTCTCCTCCACCCTGCTCTCAGGTCCTCAGTGCATCAGCTTCCATTTGTCAGTTTCTGGTCAGGCCCTTCTGGAAAGGCTTAGGTGCATCGAGAATGTAGGGACAGCAGCAATGCATAGACAGCCAGAGCCGTCACAAAGCAGTCAAGTCAGCCCCTCAGTCTGCATTACTTCTTTGAGTTCTGTTTCTCAGACTAATTAATGATTTTACATGAGACACTCACTTAGTCAAATAATCATAAAGCCTAATTCATTACTGAATATCCTATACTTAACACTATTCATGCTAGAATGTAGGCTTTAAACCATAATTTTAAGTGTCATGAATATTAGCTGTGTAGCTGCTCAATAATTTGATCACTTCCTCGTCGTTGGATATATATATTTCTTCCAATAATGTGCATTTGTGAATAATGATATGAATTGTTTTCCAAATACAGTAGAATATTTTATTAAATGATGATTTTACCTTTTTACCATATCCTATTGAAAGTAACACTATTTGAAAGGTGTGAACAATTTTGATTTTGTGTGTGTGTGTGTGCAGTCAATGCTCTCACCATGTGTGTCCTGGGAATCTGACTCGGGTTACCAGTGACAAATATTTCTCTACCTGATGAACCCTCTTGCAGATGGGAAGGTCTGAAGCTTTCACTGTCTTTGGTCTGCACTGCTTGATTCCGTCCAAGGACTGTGATGACTGTAATGCTTCCAGTAATTGCCAGCTTTAACAAATATCACTTCAAATCATTTCTTTTAACTTAACAGAATAATATCACTGTGTGAAGTGGAAGGAATGCCATCTTGACTGTGTAAGTGGAAGGAATGCCATCTTGCCCTCCTCATACCAGCTTCTGTTTTCTGCTTCGCATTGTCTATGAAGAAAAGATCAAGCCCAAGTAGCCTTGGAATAGCCCCAAAGAAGCTTTCCCTAGACAATAGCTGTCACATTCTGATTTGGGGATACAACGTTCCCAAATAAAGACTTGACCACATATTTTCTAATTAAACTAACATATTTAATTTGGATGGGGTTATAATTGGAAAGGCTAAGAGACTCATCAGTGGGAGATAACATGGTAGCAATGAAATCACCATGCAATTAATATTCCTATCTGTTTTAATTTTAGGTAATAGCACTTCTGCTCTTCAAAATAACATCTTCAGGGAAAGCATATTGAATTCAATCTGTGCTGTGAACTCTTTTCAGTTATGGAAGGTACAGTATATATGTATAAATGAATGTACAGACTGCCAGGACTTATTTTGGCTCAATGGCAGCCTTGGAAATAGAATCAAGCTTTATATAGCATCTTTCAGAGTTAGGGTGGCCCTAAACCCTTTATGGAAAAGTGATATGTCTAAAAAGCAGCCATACTCACAGCCAAAACATAAAATATTCAGCCAATAAACCATTAATTTTTTCTATATAATGTCACAATTTCGATTTTAGGCTTGCTTGCTTGGTGAATAATTTGAAGAACCAATTAAGATAAGATATTAGTGAGTTTCCACTTTGGTTGTGTCTGTGAGGACATATCTAAGGAAGATAAACTGAGAAAGAAGAGTCACCTTGAATGTGGATGGGATCCCAGACTGACTGAAGAGGGGAAAGGAGAAAGCCAGCCAAGTGCCACCATTGCTTCCTCACTTCCTGTCCATTGGGTTATAAGCAAACAGCCCAAGCTTGGGGTGGCACAACTGAGAGCTGCTTCACTCTCCATGCCTTTCTCTCTTGATGAGCTGAACCCCCAAACTACAAGTCAAGCAAACTCTTCCTTCACTAAGTTGTTCCACGTTGGGTGTTTGGTCACAGCAATGAAGAAGTAATTTAGTCACATGACCATCTTTACTTTGCGACTGCATCTTTTGCAGTCCCTAATGCCCTGTAAAACTAGGAAGGCTATCATGGATGTTGTACTGGCATCTCTAGGCAGGTGGCAAGAGAGTCCTTCTTGAAAGCTGCCATGGACTTGTATGGTATTGTCAATTTCAAGATGATGCCCTGGGGTAGGAGAATGACTTCATCTCAAGAGGAAGAACTCTGATCTGGGAGTGATAGATGAATTCCAGCGGGAAGTACCTGAGTCACTGGTCACTAGGCTGTCCACCAAGAGGACTCACGGAACCCTTCAGCTTCCTAGTGGATAAATGTCTATATATGAGATTTTCCTCTGTGTTCAGGTGTAGATTTCATGGTTTGAATCCCACTCAGGATTGGCATTGCTACATAAACAGTAGGATATCCGATCTACATGGACACCTGATTTTCCAAACCACTTTTTTCATATGGTACCACCTCAGCCGTTAGCTATTAATCCTCTCATATACACCTCCAAATACTCGTCAGCCACTCCATCCATTTGAAACCATTACCATTCCTGCCTAGATAATTTCACTAGTTATCAGAGCAGCAGCCCTACAATGTATCGCACTCACCATACTGTGGACAACCTATTCTTCATTTGATGACCTTAGGAAGCTTCAAAAGAGATCACTCACTGAACGGTTAGTTCAATTCTTTATTGCTTTCCAGAGTTCTTGAAATATACTTTATTATAGCACAAAGGTTGTGCATGATCTGGTTCCTTCAGACTCATCTATCTTCCTGTCCCTTTCACTAACAACCATGCCAGCCTCTATTAAGCTCCTTGGACAGAAGCTCAGTCTCTGCCTTCCCTGGGGATCCTTGTACCTGCTGCAGCCTTTTCCAAAACACCTGTTCATATGGCTAAATTCTTGACACCTTTCAGGCTTTGGTTCAAATATTTCAACCTTCAAGAATCCTTCCCTTCAAATAAAGATTCATAGAGAATATGGGGCTCAAAAAAAGCCACAGCTAAGACAGAACAGAGCCTGGGTGGAACCCCATTCTTTCCAGTTCTTGCTTGCCTCACTTTTCCATAGCATGTGTCAACTTACCTTTCATATACATTTCTCCAGTCATGGCTAGGACATTAATGATACAGGCAACGTCTTCTAATTGTGCTTGGTCATGTTACTATGAATCTGGAAAGCTGGGAGGATATTGCAAATGTTTAATAGTTTCTGAATGATTGAGATTAACGCTGACATAAAGATTCTGACCCTCCAAGAAGCCACACATGTGTGACTAGCAGAATCCACCATTCACACTTAGATTCCTTCAAAAAATCTACATGAAAAGAGAGTTTCCCTAACTGTGTCTTTGTCTGGAAGGATCCTGGAGATTTCCATCTAAAACAGGTCAGGAAATGTCTCCTTGGGAGTTGGTTTAACAAAAGCGCATTTTAGGCTCAGTTTCTAACATTGAGCAATATGCCTGCTAGACAAGAGCATAAGAACTAACCGGACATCAGACAGAGCATACAAGCTAGAAGGTCATTTTCTCTTGGATCATTTTCCTTGTCTCAGCTTTCACATTGTGGTGAAAATATAATTTCTGCGCCTGTCTGTGACTCAGTGTCACCCATGGGACCTAGAGGATCCCACAGTCTCCTGGCTCCTCTGAGCTATTCATTTAGGCCTTGAGCATACCAAACACATATGGCCTGTGTCACCTTGCCCAGGCAAGCACTGAGAGGGTAACAGACAGAAAACAAACATTTATTTCCATAACTGTTACTAAATAGTAGGCATTTGACTTTCAGAGTACATGGACTCCACTTTGCAATGCCTGATTCACAAAATGGAAAGAAAATTTACTGAATATTTAGCACACAGTCCTCACAGGTGTGTTAAACCTCCTTGTCAGCATCTCCACCAAGTTTCACCTAGTCTCTGCCTACCTCTACCAATGGTGCCAACCAATTCCTTGCCAAGGCTTTAGAATCTTTGCACACATTAGTTGTTATTAAGGAAATCGAACTGGAATATTTGCTTATTTCATTAGCAAATAGTGTAGTTTCCATCCAGATCATCTGAATTCTAAAAAGTTAAGAAGAGGACACAGAGCTCACCCAGGGAACCATACCATAAAAGTTGGTTGCAATGCATACTGAGGAGACCACAGACATCTTATTTTAGAAGTTGAGCTAAAGTATGTAATCTACTACCACCCCTGGTTACCCTCACTCATCTGCAAGTTCTGGAAAGTTCATGCTGACCTCTAGCCTGCTAGGAGTGGGCAGCGTTGTTAGAAAATTCATCTAGGTAGAGATTTCATGTGTTTATTAGGTAAAAACTCTTCCCTCTGTTGTAAAAGTTTTAAATTATCCTCAATGTTACATAATGACAGAGTCCAGAATAATCAGTAGAAAAGCTTACTTATTAAGCATATCATAAATTGAGATACATCTTTGCACATCTCATCTAGCCGTGCCAGCTTCCTTTGTTGACTCCCAGCATTGTCATGTGTGGTGCCTGTCCAGTAGCTCCTGGGAAACCATCAGAGAACCACAAACTCTGCATATTTCTACTAGGGATTTTATGTGTATGTGTCTTCTCCAGCATGTAGTAACCACCAGCAAAGTTTCTACTTACATAAACCAGGCATCTACAGCTAGGGTAAGCTGAAGCATGTCAGATGTACTTAGGTTCCAAGAGTATCTAACATTGAGAATATTTGGGAAAGCAAGAAGGAAAATATAAGCCAAGATCTGCTACCTATAGTCTGAGAAAACAGAGGTCACCATGATTCTACTGATGCCCTGCCACTGTGGCATGTTGCAATACCATTAATGTGTCCTATTGTCTGTAAATGTATCAAGACAAGAAATGAGATGAGCTTGGCATGGTTTGTTCTAATTGAACCCAACCTTCCTGATAAGAATTGTCTTCTCTTTTAAAACACTCCAAACCTTCTGTTTAATAGTGAAGTCTAGATTTTTGCCCAAGAAGACTTCCAATGCCACTGAAGTGGAGATTCCTGAGCAAAGGTCAGGAGTCTAAAGTTGTAGCCTTGTTCTGTCATTAGATAGCTGATGGCGAGAGGCAAACACTCAACTCCAGCACATCCTGCTTCATCTGGGACATGAGTGAGTCAGAAGCTGTGCTCTCTACTGTGCTGTCCAGCTCTGAAGCCGGGTGTCCTTCACTGTGTTGCTGTACAGTTCTTAGAATGTACTCTTCCCCCTGATCTGGATGGAATAGGAACCTTGATTGTCCACAGTCTGTGGATTTTTGCCCCGCCTGTGCATTCTAGATCCTGCTTGCAGACTAATTAGCTGGTTGAACAGTTGTCTCAATTCTGCATCCCAGCCACCTTATTTCCAAACTGAAGAAAGAGATTCCCATCATATAATATCTCCATGGGCCTGGGTGCTGGGACAACACTCAGTCGTCTGCTCTGGTGGCATCTTGTATATTCTCAGAGCAACAAAGTATTTTGTGTTTTCTCCTTGACCACAGAAACACAGACTTTGTACTTCACGTTGTGCGGAATGCTTGGGTATTTTTAACTAGTTGCTGAATAAGACTTAGTTAGAGTGACGAGCTGCCTTTGTCTGGGCCTTGCTTGGGCTTGAGTCATCTCTAATTTCTGTGTCACACTGAACTGCTGAAGAACACTCCCTCTCTTCCCATTGATCTGCAGAATGCACTTCTTGGCCCATTTGTGCAGACTGAGGCAAAAGTGCTCTTCCCACAGAATGCCGCAGACACTCTGAGGAGTCGTCGTCACCGCTTCTGTTTCTTTGTTTCCCAGGTAATGAGAGCTTTGGATTGCAGAGCTATTTTGTCCTGGCCCAGTGGCATTGTGTGACTCAGAATAGATGATTCTCACAGGAAGGTCTGATTTTTATCCTTTAACTAAAAACTATAAATAGAGCCTTCAACTCATTCTGGACTCTCAGCTTTCATCCACCGAAGCAACCTGGGCGCTTGGCATGGCTACTTATGGCCTGAAAAGAATCACTATGTTCTTTAAATATGCTTAAAATAAAGAACAACAATCCCGATTGTAGCAGCCCAGCACTGCTTCCTCTGCAGCTGCCTTAATGCAGGTGAACTATGCCGATGCAGACGGTTTTCCTTTCAGACTCATTAAAACCCAACTCATTTCAAAGGTGACCCTCACAAGGTACAACAACCAGGAAAAGCACAATTCTGACCAAATGCTGAGTCTTAAGTACATCTTCCTAATAATAAACACGGATGGAATAGTCCTGCTTAGCTGCATTTGGGGTGGGCAGAGCCTCCTTTATCATTGTCATTGCAATAGAGACTGTGGGTTAGTTAGTGCTTTGTCTTAGGATGCAGAACTGTTAAAAGGAACTAACTAGAAACTGGGCCTAGGATTTATGTTAGCTCACCTTTCCTCCGCAAGTGAACACCACTCCATTCCAGTGTGTGACACATGTCAGCAGGACTCCAGGCCCAGGTTTACAGGGGCTCTCAGATTCTCCTTCTCTGTAAATATCTCCTGTGATTCAACTCTGGGCCTGGTGCGGGAGAATTGTCTGTATTCTGTCAATCATGTTTTAAATAAATACTGATTGGCTAGGCAGGAAGTATAAGCGGGAAAACCAGACAGGAAGTAGAAATGATACAATGAGAACAAGAGAATTCTGGGAAGGAGGAAGTTGATTTCTCCCAGTCCTGCGCAGACCACCAAGGAAGCAGGATGTGACCTGCCAGCTGAAAAAGGTACCAAGCCATATGGCAAAAATAGATCAGAATAATGGGTTAATATAAATCATAAGAGCTAGTAAGAAGCCTGAGCTAATGGGCCTATCAGCTTTATAACTTATAGAGATCTCTCTGTGATTTTATTTGGGGCTTGCCAGCTGTGGGGTACTGGGCGGGACAGAAACCCCAACTGCAGGCCCAGCCTATCATGATACATGAGCCATATCCCTAAGGCTCCCACCTTAGTTCTTTGTAACCTTCGCATATTCTTATGTACTTGTTAGATTATTTCTTCTTTGAACACTTTTTATTACTGTTTTTTTATTTTTTTCTTTTTGAAACTGGGTTTTTCTGTCCTGGAACAGGGCTTTGGCTGTCCTGAAACTTGCTTTGTAGATAAGGCTGGCCTCAAACTCACAGAGATTTGCCTCTGCCCCCAGTACTGGTCTTAAAGGTGTGTGCCACCACCACCTGGCTCCTTTGAATACTGAGGGCTGTGAAGGTGTCCCAGTGGTAAAAGTGCTGGTCCCATAAGTGTGAGCACTGGGGTTTGAAATCCACAAAAATAATGGGTGGGTATGTGCTGTGGGACATTGGTCAATTATTCTGTATTCTGTATTCTGTCAAATATTTTAAATAAATGCTGATTGGCCAGTAGCCAGGCAGGAAGTATAGGTGGGACAACCATACAGGAAGTAGAGGTGGGTCAATGAGAACAGGAGAATTCTGGGAAGATGAAAGTCCTTTCTGCAGTTGTGACCCTGCCACAGAAGAAGCAAGATGTGGCTGCCCTGCTGAATAAAGTACTGAGCCACATGGCTAACACAGATAAGAATAATGGGCTATATAAGTTATAAGAGTTAATAAGAATTGGACCTTGAGATTTCAGTCTGGTGCTCCAATGTGGGTCTCTGTCTCTGTCTCCTTTCATCGCCTGATGAAGGTTAATATTCAGGAGGATGCCTATATGTTTTTCTTTGGGTTCTCCTTATTTAGCTTCTCTAAGAACCCGAATTATAGGCTCAATGTCCTTTATTTATGGCTAGAAACCAAATATGAGTGAGTACATCCTATGTTCCTCTTTTTGGGTTTGGCTTACCTCACTCAGGATAGTGTTTTCTATTTCCATCCATTTGCCTGCAAACTTCAAGAAGTCCTTGTTTTTTACTGCTGAGTAGTACTCTAATATGTATATATTCCATACTTTCTTCATCCATT
>NW_026067958.1:5386280-5444567 GCF_014885135.2 Alexandromys fortis | reverse complement strand
TAAAGGACATTGAGCCTATATTTCGGGTTCTTAAAGAAGCTAAATAAGAAGGAGAACCCAAAGAAAAACATATAGGCATCCTCCTGAATATTAACCTTCATCAGGCGATGAAAGGAGACAGAGACAGAGACCCACATTGGAGCACTGGACTGAAATCTCAAGGTCCAAATCAGGAGCACAAGGAGAGAGAGCACGAGCAAGGGACTCAGGACCGCGAGGGGGCCACCCCCACACTGAGACAATGGGGATGTCCTATTGGGAACTCACCAAGGCCAGCTGGCCTGGGTCTGAAAAAGCCTGGGTTAAAACGGTCTTGCTGAACATAGCAGACAATGAGGACTACTGAGACCCCAAGGACAATGGCAATGGGTTTTTGATCCTACTGCACCTATTGGTTTTGTGGGAGCCTAGGCAGTTTGGATTGCTCTTTGGGCTGACGAGGGACGGGGACTTGACTGGGGGAGGGGGAGGGAAAGGGGAGGTGGCGGTGGGGAAGAGACAGAAATCTTTAATTAATTAATAAAGAAATAAATAAATTTAAAAAAAGAGTTAATAAGAAGCCTGAGCAAATGGGCCAGTCAGTTTATAGTTAATGTAGATCTCTGTGTGATTTCTTTGGGACTTAACAACTGCAGGAACCTGGCAGGACAGAAACCCTGACAACAGGTATGACATTAGCCTCTTATAATTCCTGTGCTTAGAAGGTGACCCCAGAGGATTCCTGGAGGAAGCGAGATCTGGCTTCAACTGAAAGACCCCCACCTCAGAGGTGATGAGCAATGGAGAAGACACCTAATGTTAACCTTAGGCTTCTGTGCACACGCACACCTATACATAATACACATACACACCCATATGCACACAGACACACAGAGCTATGCACACACATACCCACAAACAACACACACACACACACACACACAGAGCTGTATACACAGTAGGATAATGCTTTGGTTCAGGAAAATAAGCTTACAGGCCATAAATAAAGGACCAGTCCAACCCCAGAGTTGATAAATGAGACATGTCTAGCCCTGAGCCTAATTTAGAGGCTTGTTCTGGTCATGTGGGTGGATCTCTGTGTGCAACTCCAATTAGCCAACAGTAGACTCCCATATTTCAGCAGTAGAAAGAGAAAAAAGGAGGTATTACACTTAAATTAAGTCCTTTGAGACACTGTTTGATACAATTCTGCTCTTCAATATTTTATCGGCTAGAATTTCCTGGCATCTTGCAGGTCTCTCAACTGTATTCATCACATGAGTGCAGATCGGGAAATAAAATCAGTTGCAGCAATCATTTAGACTGTTGAGTGGATTACTTGGGAAATTCAGTCATATGTTTCATGCAAACAGTTAATTAAAATTTAAAATATTCAAATTGGGTTTCTCTGCTTCTGTAGTCAAAGTTTACTCCAAATCTCCCTTTGTTGGTTCCAGCCTATGCTCTGAAAAGTTAGTAGTAACAGGCAGGAAGTAGCAGGCATCTCATTAGGTCCTCCAGTTTGCTGAGACAAATGGGGTGCCCGAGCACTGCGCTTCTTTTAGATGGCAGATAGGGGCAGCCCAGGAGAGCTTGTAGTTACAGACTTACAAGTCAGTTCATTCCAAGAGGCATTAAACCTACACTATCCCACTAGGCAGTCCCTATTCCCTGTAGGAGTAAGAAGCACAACAGTAAAAGTTTCAGTTTTATCTACTTTGTATCTGTGGCACTTAGCAGAGTCTCATGCTTTGTGCTGCTGCAGATGGATTTGAAGCATGTCCTCTCAGCAGGTACACAGAGCCACGGGGTGTGTAAGAGCACAGGGATTCCCTGCAAGACAAAGGGCTTTTCTTTGCCTTACTGGTGCCTCATCCTTTGGTCTTACCCTATAGTCATGGTTTCCAGTGAGCAACTTGCCTGTGAGCTGGTACCTTCCTGGCAAATGGGTTGAGAATCTGTAGTGAAGGACCAGTTGTTTCCAGGCTTTTGGAGTCTTGTTCCAAGAACCGAGGAAGCACACACAGATTACAAAATGATAATACAGACCAGATGCATGGCAAGGGAGTTGAGGGCTTCTTAAGTTAGGGTTCTCTTTTGCTTGGGGTTCATGAGGAGGAGGAGCTGATTTTGAAGGGAGCAGTATGAGCAGTTCTCTGTATTGATGAGACATGGGCTATGGAAACTTTACTGTGAACGTCATTTCTCACAATGCATGTGACTTCAAATCATATGTATGCATAACTATGCATAGGCAGAAGATGGATAAATAGCGGTTCCCCCAAAAAGTGCACTCAGAGGACATAGTTTGTTTTATGTGCATGCACCCAAAGCCAGTTTAGGCTGGCCTATGCCCTTACTTAGTAGTCCTATAGTTTCAGGTTATGTTTAAATGTAAATGGGGCCTTGCCTTAGGGTTATCCCAGAGGGATGGTTCACTGCATTGTGTACAGTGGGATTCCTGGTGCAGGTGAGGGTTCCAGGTTGCCATGCCCACTGACAGGAAGGTGATGTATGTGGAGCTCACGAGTGGAGTACCAGGCCATGAAGCTTTCTCTGTTCTTGACTGCCAGAGACACTGGCTGGAGGCTTTATGAGCGCGTCTTTCCTGTGGCCATTCTTTCTCGACAACAAAGGGCAGTAACTGCACTGTTTCTTGTCAGGATTCTCTTCTCCTCCCTCACAAGTTCATTAATTGCCAGTGGTTAATAATTGTTATGTTAACGCTTACTAGTGCAAGTTACTAGTGTGGTTTCTGTTGTCTACAGGAAGTTGGTCATGGTAGAGCTCCAACCGTGGATTTTCTCCCCTGTGTGCACCTCCTTGTGATTTGTGCTGCACCGTCCCTTGCAGTTCTCCATGGTGCTGGGATCTGAGGTGAGCATGTTTCACAGTCACCCCTCACACCACTGTCTGGCTTACCTCATTTGCCTTCCCCATATCTGTGCCTTAACCATCTTTGTACAGGGAAAATAATGGGTCATGTTTTATGAAGCCATGTGACTGTAGTTCAGAAATCATTTTTTTATTCATTTATTAAAGATTTCTGTCTCTTCCCCCCCACCGCCTCCCATTTCTCTCCCCTCCCCCAATCAAGTCCCCCTCCCTCATCAGCCCAAAGAGCAATCAGGGTTCCCTGCCCTGTGGGAAGTCCAAGGACCACCCACCTCCATCCAGGTCTAGTAAGGTGAGCAACCAAACTGCCCAGGCTCCCACAAAGCCAAAACGTGCAGTAGACACACACAAACTCTACTACCAAAAACAATAAGAATAACCGGAGTAAACAGAAATCATCATTTTCTTATTGAGGCTGTTGGGAGGGAAGAACCTGAAATGGCCTTTGTTTGCTCTTGCTGATGTTTGGTTAAGACTAATGTTAGAGAACGGGAATGGAAAACCTTCATACTAGATTTTGTTTAATTCTAATGGCAAGCTAACAAAGTGAATCTATGATTTGTGATAATCAGGGCTTCTCAGACCAAAGAATCAATAAGATTATATATGTAGTATGTGTATGTGTGCATAATACATATGCAGTTAAGAGCACTGCCTGCTCTTCCAAAAGTCCTGAGTCTATTACCAGCAACCACATGGTGGCTTACAACCATCTCTAATGAGATCTGGTGCTCTCCTGAGAGACAGACAGACAGACAGACACACACACACACACACACACAATGCAGGCAATCTTCATTGTCAGTTTGACTGGACTAGAAACCACCTAGGATAGTAGTGAAAAATACTTCCAGGATTGTCTGAGCAGTTGTTTCTGAAGACAACTAGCCTATGGGTGAGAAAACTGAAAAGAGGGGGTCTTTTCCCCCTTGAAAAGAGGGAGAGGGGGTCTCGTCGTGAATATGGAAGGCAGCATCACCAGGCGGGGGACTCCCCTGGAACTGACTGTGGAAGAGAAAGGACGCCCACTCGTACATGCGAGCTGGGTTTGCTCTGAACAGGAGCCTTTTGTTTGTTTTGGTTTTGTGTCCCTGCACATGCCCGCAGACTCCAGTGTCCCTGCACATGCCAGCAGACTCCAGGGTCCCATCAAACATGGACTCACACTAACAGTGCTTCACGCCTCATGGTGAGGACAGGAGGAATGATAGCCAGAAACAAGCCTCCTTGGGTGGTGCCAGTATAATTTTATTGGGCAAAGCAGGACAAATTCCTCAGATTGGGGAAGAGTGTCTGCTTCCATTGCTAAAGAAGACTCAACAGAACTTACAAGATGAACTCACTGTTCCCAGATTCATCAGGGTCTAATTATACATTTCATTTTCTCATTTTTGGGCTCTCGTTTCTTCCCAGTCAAAGCTACTTTAACACCTTGTAAATCTGGGAATTAATGTATACTGTAGTTCTGTGATATTCTGGGAATTAATGTGTACTATAGTTCTCTGATATACAGGATTAATGTGTACTGTAGTTCTGTGATATACTGGGAATTAATGTATACTGTAGTTCTGTGATATTCTAGGAATTAATGTGTACTGTAGTTCTGTGATATACTGGGGATTAATGTATACTGTAATTCTGTGATATTCTGGGTATTAATTCATACTATAGTTCTGTAATATACTGGGTTAGACTCCAATGTTGTAGATACAATATATAGGAGTTCTTAGGGGTAGATAAATGCATTTCTGGCTATTTATATAGTAACTGGATCTTAAATTTTGAACCTCTGAATTCACACTTTTCTTTCTTTGCTTCGTCCAGAGCAGTGATGAATGAAGAGCCAGCCTCATTGTATGTGACAGTTTGACATAATGTTGTAGGGTATTTAATGGGGAAATATTATTGAAGAACTTCACTTCATGAATTGCTTGTAACATTCTGTTGTGATATTGTGTAAATCACATCACATCTGGATTTTTGGCTCCACCCCTTTCACTCATTGCCTTAAATCTATTTTATTTTATTTTTTTTTCTTTTGAAAAGTTTTAATCAGATCATTCTTTATGTTCACCATGGCTTTCTTAATACACATCCATTAAAGTTTGTATTATTAGGTGTTTTGTGTAACAGTACACACATCTCCAGAGAGCTATACCTTCTCTTGAAAAGTATAAAGTCCAAATGTGAGGCTTATTAATGTGGATTAGGGTTAGGGCAACTCAACTCCAAACCAATTTATAGAAAATAATTTTCAAACCTCCTTCCATTCTCTATCACTATCCAGCAGTCAAGACCAACTCTTATTAGGGAGTGTTGGAAAGTTCCACACATTTTTTTACTGCACCTTTGATATTAACCTGAGGCTTTATGGAAATATATACTTAAAATTCTTATTTAATTTTTGCCTTTGGCTGAGCATACTGAAGATTTTTTTTAATTTTTATTTTTTTTCCATTCAAAAATTTACACTTCCTCCTCTCCTTCCATTCCCCTCCTGCTCCCCCACTCACTCTTCTCCCTTCCCCTCCCTCCTTAAGAGAGGGCAAGGAACCTTAGGCCTAGGAAGCTTTGCATCCAAATAGACTAGGATCCCCAAAAGCCAGTACATGAAGTAGAAACAAGTCCCAGTGCCTTTATCAATGGCTTCTCAGTCAGCCCCCATCGTCAGCCATATTCAGAGAGTCCAGTTTGATCACATGCTCATTCAGTCCCGGTCCAGCTGGATTTGGTGAGCTCCCATTAGAATAGGCACACTGTCTCAGTGGGTGGACCAACCCCTCGCGCTCCTGACTTCCTTGCTTGTCTTCTCCCTCCTTCTGCTCTTCAACTGGACCTTGGGAGGGTGCGTTTGCTGGGTGCAGGCTTAGAGGTACAAAGAAACTCCTGCAGCTGTTGCCCTCACCACTTTATCCCCAGACCCTCAGCCCCGAAGCAGGCTGAGTTGGGGGATCCTATGACCCCGCAGATGGGAAGGGGTGCTTGGGGGAAAGCTGACCTTCCTTTCCAGGGCATCTTAAATCTATTTTAATTAGAAAGTCAATCCCAGAATCCCTATAATCAGTTCAGCAAACTCATCCTCAGTGTTCTGTTTCTCAAGGAACACTTTTAGATCTAAACCATAATCAAAGTTCTTCAGAGAAACAGAAACAAGAAGATACATAGAAAGATGATAGGTAGACAAATAGACAAGATATAGGATGTATTATGGTTTGTACATGATTTATCTCCAAAGACACATGTGTTGTCTGTACGTATATGTTTTTAGGAATGGCAGTTTGGTATTGAATAGTCATTTAGGGGCTTTTCTCTGGGTAAGACTTATTCTCCCTCTCTCCACAATTGTTAAATGCTTGTAGTTCTTTATCCAGAGGTAAATCCCTGTGAGAGTTCCTCCATCCATACTGGCATGTCAAATGGTATTGGAATTGTTCGGGTATTTTTAGGTGTCATGTTGTTGTTGTTGAGAGTAGTTTCCCCATTGTGGCTAGAAGGCACAATCTCACAGCAGACGTCTTGGTCATTTAGCACTTATAATTATGATGTATTTGGTTTAAGTATTTTCTTACAGCAAAGCTAAGCACAGTAGTTCACATGTGTAATTCTAGTACTCAGAATATTAAAGGAAGAGAATCGCAACAAATAAAGGCTAGCCTGGGCTACATCATGAGTTCCAGGTCAGCCAATGCTAGAGTATGAGATATAGTCTCAACAACCACCTCCCCAAAACCCAATAGACAAATGACAAAAGAGAAAATGAATTAATACAGAACGCAAGAGGTTAATTTTAAGGAATATGGGGTGGCCAGTCTATGAGGAAGCAGGCAACACTCTGTATCATGGATCTGAATTGATCTTTAGTCTTAGGCCAATGACTGATCACATGAAGCCTACCCACATTCTCAAGGTTCTCCATTAATACAGCAACAACTTGAAAAGGAAGGGCTCCCATCCTGAGCATTGGGGGTTTTGTTAAATAGTCTATAGTTCCTGAGAAAGCATTATTACACCAAGTGACACACATACACAAATATATATGTCATATATAGATATATGATATATATATATACATATAGTGTGTGTATGTATAAAATAATATGACTTCCTATGGCTTTTACAAACATCCTTAGTGTTATGTATTCTTCTTTTCATATTGTCCTCGTTCCCTCTCCCTACTTAAAGCCCCCTTTCCCATTCCCCACTTCTTATCACTTCTATCCAGCTATTCTCCTTCTTAGCACTTCAAAACAGTCCCCTCTTACTTATCTGGGTTTTGTAGTTATTCCATGTTCTATACTCAAATATGAAGACTTGGAGCTAATGATTCTGTTTTAGTGAAATGTAATTAGAAACCTCAGTCCCTATGCAATCTTGGTAGTTCTTTGTTACATAATTCAACATAAACAGATTTTTAAGACAGAGGTGTGAACATTTTGGGGGGTAATGACATTGTTTTAACTATACCACCCAATTATTTTGCAGCAGGTCACAAACAAAGGACTTATATGCCAAGAGATGGCGATATTTTATTTATATTTAGAAGAGAGAACCATGCAGAGGATCAGCACTGAGAAAGCAATGCCTTCTCTGGTTTAAAAAAAAAAAAAAAAAAAAAAAGAGGAAGCATTTTCAGAAGGCCTGGCTATGTCAAGGTAACCCCCCCCCCCCCCGACTCCAAACAGCGGGATCCTTGACCACAAGGAGCCTCTCATAAGCAGAGGACCTAGATAGCAGGACAAAGAGCTCCACTCCTTTTCTTTCCCTTTCTTTTCTTTTTATTGATTTTTATATTTTTTCTGCTCTGCATTCTGCCTCCCCCTTTCCTTCAACCCTCTCCCAAGGTCCCCATGCTCCCAATTTACTCAAGAGATCTTGTCTTTTTCTACTTCCCATGTAGATTAAATCTACGTATGCCTCTCTTAGTGTCCTCAATATTGTTTAAGTTCTCTGGGATTGTGGCTTGTAGGCTAATTTTCTTTGCTTTATGCTTAAAAACCACTTATGAGTGGGTACATGTGATAATTGTCTTTCTGTGTCTGGGCTACCTCAGTCAAAATGATGTTTGCATTTGCCTGCAGAATTCAAGATATAGTTATTTTTTTCTGTTGTAAAAATTGTGCAAATGTACCACATTTCCCTTATCCATTCTTTGGTCCAGGGACATTTAGGTTGTTTCCAAATCCTGGCTATAACAAACAATGCTGCTATGAACATAGTTGAGCACACGTCCTTGTGGCACAATTGAGCATCCTTTGGATATATACCCAAAAGTGGTATTACTGGGTCTTGAGGAAGGTTGTTTCCTAATTTTCTGAGAAATCGCCACACTGACATCCAAAGGGGCTGTACCAGCTTGCACCCCCACCAGCAATGCAGAGTGTTCCTCTTTCCCCACAACCTCTCTAGCATAAGTTGTCATTAGTGTTTTTGATCTTGGCCATTCTTAAAGGTATAAGATTTGGAATCTCAGACTTGTTTTGACTTGTATTTCTCTGATCACTAAGGATATTGAACATTTCCTTAAGTGTCTTTCAGCCATTTTAGATTTCTCTGTTGAGAGTTCTCTGTTTAGATCTGTACTCAATTTTTTATTGAATTACTTGTTCTTTTGATGACCAATTTCTTGACTTCTTTGTATATTTTGGAGATCAGACTTCTGTCTGATGTGGGGGTAGTGAAGATCTTTTCCCATTCTATAGGTTGTCATTTTGTCTTGTTGACCATGTCCTTTGCTTTACAGAATCTTTTCAGTTTCAGGAGATCCCATCTATTAATTGTTTCTCTCAGTGTCTGTGCTACTAGGGTTATATTTAGGAAATGGTCTCCTGTGCCAATGTGTTCAAGTGTACTTTCCACTTTTTCTTCTATGAGGTTCAGTGTGGCTGGCTTTATGTTGAGGTCTTTGATCCATTTGGACTTGAGTTTTGTGCATGGTGATTGATATGGGTTTATTTTCATTCTTCTACATGTTTCTATCCAGTTATGCCAGTACCATTTTGTTAAATATGCTTTCTTTTTTCCATTTGATATTTTTTGCTTCTTTGTCAAAAATCAGGTGTTTGAAGATGTGTGAATTAATATCCAGGTCTTCATTTTTTGTCAAAAATAAGGTATTCATAGGTGTGTGGATTAATGCCTAGGTCATTGATTCAGTCCATTGGTCATCCTGTCTGTTCTTATGCCAATACCAGGCTGTTTTCAGTACTGTAGCTCTGTAGTAGAGTTTGAAGTCAAGGATTGTGATTCCTCCAGAAGTTTTTTTTTTCTTTTTCCCCAGGATTGTTTTGGCTATCCTGGGTTTTTTGCTTAAAAATTGTTATGCTTGGCTGCAAATCCTGAACCCCATTCACCCACTCACTTTATCTTCAGGGCTGGAACTGAACCTCGTATGAGAGTTTCATGAACACAAATCAGGCATTCCACTACAGAGCAGTACCCTCACCCTTCTGCAACACATTTTAAAACATGATTGCTTTATTGATGCTTTAGGAATTTCACATCATGCACAGCAATTGTCCTCATCTCCCAGTCCCTCCATATCCTCCCCACACCCTTGAGGCACCTGCCCCCCAAAAGTTAAAACCAAACCAAACCAAATTAAGCAACCAAATAAACAAACAAAAAAACCTCTTCCTTCTTCATCTTTCCCTCTTCTCCAACACCTTTTCATTTGTCCTACTGACATTAAGAGCACAGTATGTCATACAGTATATAGCTCATTGTTCAATCAACCTTATTTGCAAATGTTCACTGCAAGGAGTCATGGTCTTGTTCAAGGCCTCTGGTTTCTGGTACACCATTATCATTGGACCTTCACTGAAGCTTCTCTCTGATATCTCGTGGCTGCCCTGAGTTGTGGAGATTCTGCAGATATTGTTCCTAGGGGTAGTCATATACTCCATGCACCCTTCATGCCCCCAGCAGGACACAGAGGGGATATATGTTAGGGTGAGCTCACCCAAGGCCTTAGATGTGGGCCTGAGTGGACAGAGCCAACTCTTCTATGCCCGTGCCATTAAGGGCAGTTTTCCTAGGCCTATGGTGAGGAGTGAGCCTCACCCAGGAAGCAGTTCTTCTTTGAGGGTCAGAGCCTCTTTTGCTGCAGTGTTCAATGAGAGGCTGGCCCAACTTTACTATGGCCAGAGAAGGTTGGGACTGGCTCAACATGGCCCTCTGATTTAATCAAATATTTCTCTGGCACTCTGTGGTAACACGGGTCATAACATCAACACAGACCCCAGGTGCAGCAGGACCATGGCCACAGACGTGGCCCTCAGCAACAGCTTGGGTCCAGAGTACACCATGGTTCCAGGTGGCAGCACAGGCCAGTCAGATCAACATGACTCTGGAGGGGGCATGGCCCAAGGAACTCTAACACCAGCACAGCTACAAGTCATGGCCTTGACCCAGGGTTTTTGTGTGGTCTTTGGTGGCAACACAGATATCCGCCACATTTTTTATTTTGAGACAGAGTCTTACTAAAAGATCTAAGCAGATCTTGAATGTAAGATCCTCTTGATTCAGCCTCCTAAATGACTGGAATTATAGGCCTATGCTGTTAGGGTCATCTATTAAGGAGGTTCTTATTAAGGCCTATGCTGTTAGGGTCATCTATTAAGGAATGTATCTTGCATGCTTTCAATATTTAGGTAATGGAGTTTTGGGGTTTTTCAAATTAGTGCATATCTCTTTTTTTATATTTGGAAAGTTATCATTTCTCTGGTTACTCTGGTATAGCTTTTTGTCAAAATTGGGGTTTAGGTGAGGACTACCCACTGGGATTCAGAGCAAATGCATGCTTAACTTTGTACATCAAAGGAGGGTTTTCTAAATTACTTTAGTCTGGAAAGTCTTGGTTCAATCCTCAAATACAGAAAATATTTTGTGTTTAAAGTAAGTGAGAAGAAAGTATGATGTAGGTGATAGAAAGTGTTGAAGTCTGTCCTTCTGGCCTGAGGAGACTATGAGAAGAAGAGAGGAAGAGCAAAGTTGGACACCAAGGACACCAGCCCTTTGCCAAGTCTAACTTGGCTTTAGGAAACCAGCAGGACATAGGACCAAGAACACTGCATTCATGACACACTTCCTCAAAGGGAAAAATGATGCAAACAGGGCTGCGAGTAACTGGGAGCAGCTCTAGTGTGAGATGGTGGGGGCACACACGTGATGAAGCAGAGAAAGGCCCCCAGTCCTTCATCCTCGGCAAGTGGGATACCCAGGTGACTGTGTGCTCTGATGGGATGTGGCATTGGTAAGAGTAGCACTGGAGCAGAGTGCCAGGGATTTAAACATGGGCCAAGGTTTGGGGTAACAGGTTCCAGAGATGGCAACAACTCAGATCACAAAACAGCAGATGGAGGTTGATTACCTCCCAAAATGCACTCCTGAGCAAACCAACCAGGCCACATGACAGACAGTGACTCTGAAGCCTAGAGTATGTTAAACAGACCCCCGATTTCCTCCAGCACCATGAGAATCCAGTGAAGACCTCTTGCACCCAAATGCCTGGGGAAAGAAGGATTAAAAATGACAATTCATACATAGATTTATCTTATTAAAGACAGTTTCAAAGTATCTAAAAAGAATTAATGCTTATAACAGAAAGATGTCTGCAGAAAAGAGATGAAACACAAATGTTCTCCTAATAAATGGTAAATTTCAGTTGTCCCTGTCTCCTGGAGACCAAGGAATAATGTGAGAAGTGAAAGAAGATGGAAAAACATTTTCTGTGTATCTCAACGTTCATTCATGCTAGAACGCTGGCTGGATTCATCTTGAGCTACTAGTGACAGATGCATAGTTCCTGAGCACAATGGCCCCATCATGTGAAGAAGACATTATTTTCCAGAAATCCTCCCCAACTTCTACTTCTTACCGTCTTTCTACTCTACATTTTTATGATGCTCCCTGATCATTGGACTAGTGTTTTTTAAAGACATCCTATTTAAAACTGAGCTCTTCACAGTTATTTATTCTCTTCACTTTGACTAGTTTGAGCCACCGTCTTTCTGAGAAGGACCTAGTGCTGCATTAATCTATGGATATAGAGACACATTTTTTGAAAGAATTCTAATAACTCTGTTTCAAGCAACAAATAATAGCAGTAGAGTCTATGACCTCTCTAGCGATGGATTGTTGGTAAGTATTACAACTTACCAACAATCATGGGTCCCTCCTGTGGAGCAGGACTTAAGTCAGTTTTAAAGCTGTTGGTTGCCTCCACAACCCTTGTGCCACTGTTGCACCAATGGGTGTACCTTTATGGGCCACTCATTATTGTGATCATTGTACTTCACAGGGTTCACTGGATAAAACCATTGATGGCAAAAACAAAACAAACAACCAAACAAATAAAAATCTCTAGCTGACTACATATTATAAGCTGATACCAAGACATCTAAACAGCAGAGAGAAAGCCTCCTAGTTGGTACTTTTGTAATTTTTCATGTACAGTGACCAAAGTGTCTGGTTTCTTTAACAATATGGTGTTATTAGCAATTTCTAGTGGGCAGTCAAGAGCAATAGCCAAAATTCCTTTAGGGGCTCTCTGGAACTCTCCTGACTAACAACTTGACACAGAGTATCCCACACTAGGTGAGTATCTCACATTTGGGGAGTATCCCACACATGGGGAGTATCCTTCACTTGAGAAGTATTCCACATTTGTCAGGAGGCTTTCATTTACTAATCTGTGGTTTCTGAGAGGATCATTATTCCTCTATTTATGGTAGCTCTGTTGTAAAGAGAAGGTCCCTTGTTTGTCTTGGCCACCTGACTAGCTTACACCTGAAATAACCACACAGAAATGGTATTTATTAAAACACTGCTTGACCCATTAGCTCTAGTTCTACTAATATGTGTATTGCCATATGACTGTGGCTTACCGGCAAGATTCTAACCAGCATCCATCTTAGGCAGAAGATCCATGCCTTCTCTCTCCTACTCTGCCTTTCTTCTCCCAGCATTCAGTTCTGTTTTCCCTACATAAATTCTGCCCTATCAGACCAAGCAGTTTCTTTATTGATTAACCAATAAAAGCAACACATAAACAGAAGGACCTCCTACACCAGACTCCAATTAAATTAATTTTTAAATATATAATTTTAGTAAGCTTATAAAATGGTAGGTTGTTTTATCATTTTTCTAACATCCTTAATGTTAATTATACCTCTCTCCCAGCCTCCCCTCACTTACCATCCTATTACCTTTCCCACTCAAATCAGTACATTAACAGGGAGATTAATTTTCATTTTATAAAGGAACTTTTATAGAAACTGCCTTAATTACCCTTCTAGAATTACTTATAAAGTATTAGATTTATAAACTAAGTGAACAGCTTAGGAATATATTTTCACGAATGGTATTTTCACTCAATTTGTTCTCTGTTTGCTGAATTGTATGCTGAAAGGAGAGAAACAAACACATCATTCTTTCAGTGAGCAGGTACTTTATACAGTAACCACAATGCAAGCTGTATCTAATCACTGAGTCATAGCATCATGATTGGCATCCTTCTCTACCATTGTGTCCTTTTTGTTTACATACTGAGGGATCCCAGTCTACCCTATTCATAGGGGCCACTTAGTGCTGAACACACTTGGTATGTACCTGGCAAATCCTCTACTGTGAATCTGTTATTGTCCTTGCCACCAGCAGCTTCAGCCTCCTTCCCTGTTAAAGGCTTTCCTTTCTCTCCTATGGCATGCATGTTTCCTTCCTGATACTTCTCACAACTTCTTGGTGTTTGCTGGCAGCATGCCACAGCTCCTTTAAAAGAGGTTTTCCTGACTCAGCAGCAGAATAAAGAAAAGCCACACCATTTTGAAATGCAGGCTTTCTGAGTTATGCTACCAGTGTGACCTCTAGCTCTTTCGGGAGACCAAATATTTGGATAGGATTTGTGAGAAACACGCTGAAGCCTGCTTGATGGCAACTTGGAATAGCTGTGTGCCTGGAAATGGGGTAGTGTGTGTGACTCTCAGAGGCGGCGAGCGGCTCCATCATGCTGAACTAGGTGTGGCAAGCATGCACTTCTGTATTTCCCCTAACAATGGCACAGCTTACATTTTTAAGAAGTGCTTAGTATTTTAAGAAGTTCTCCAAGACAATAAAGAATTTCAGATAACACAATAAGGACAGATTCAGACATAAAAGACCTCTAAATGGGTCACAGTGTTGGATAATTGTATGTAGGCTTGGAAGAGAGAAGAAAAAGAATATAGAGTTATAAAAAGAAGTAAATGGTTAAAAAGGGTAAAGTCTTTAAAGAGACAGAATACAGACAGTCATAGATTAAAAAGAGTAAAGAAAATAAGACACATAAAGATGGAGAATTCACAAAGAGTCTGGATTTTGTAAATTATTGTGTTTGAATTTTTTGACTGTGAATGAACTAAGTACAGAGAGACATTTCATTGTATGGGCTACTAAACTAAACCAGAATGTATTTTATAAAGGTATCTTGACTTCTAATTTTGGGTCTAATGATATGTTGCTTTGGAAAAGAGGTTCCTCTTTTGTCTCCACAAAGGATGGATTCATTCCAGGCTAATATGGTTTGATAGACCACAATCCCCATGAACACCCTCAAAAAATTACTTCACCCAATAAACAGCAGGAAGCAGTTTGGACAGAACTGCACCCATATTCCCAAATATTGTTTGTAAAGGTTTCATTACATTTAAGGGGGATATGCTATGTAGAGATATGCATTGGTATGGGTCTTGGTTTATTGTTGCAAATTTAAGGACAATATTGTTATATATATATATATATATAATTTCTGCTCTTGATTAAGGTATTATGATTGTGTAATTGTGTAGTTCATTTAAAAATGTAATGTATAATTAAGAAATATAGAGCAATAGATAGTCATCTAAAATAGTCAAGCTTGTAGTCAGGTTAATTAGGTTTTCTAGATATATAGAGATATATTTCAGTTAGGTATTCTTCAAATCTTTCAAAGACCTTCAGAATATGGCATTTAAATGTTTTAAGAAGTTAAAACTTTTCATGACAGACACATATGCTCCTGCCAGTGCCAATTACTTCAAGAGGAAGATGGGCTTGAAGAGGATCTTTATGGAGTTTGCTAGCCATTTGTACAAGAAACTGCTCTTTCCTGGACTGCTTAACTGGACATGCAGGGCATGCAGAGAAATGGCTGCTGAACTTCCTTAAAGGTGAGATGATCCTTTAGGGTTCCTGCTTCATGAAAGAGTCTGATAGACATTCTGCAGGACACAGAAGAAAATGACTGACAAACTGCCAAAAGAGGAAGAACTGTCTTTGAAATTTCCTGCTTCATGGACCTGCTGGAAACTATGGCCCAGTAGGTGGAATATGGATGCCACAATAGTACAGAAGAACTTTGGTCTCTGTCAAAAGTTTTAGAGTTTTGGAAGTTGCTTACTTATTCTTTACGTAAGTAATATTATATCCTTCTGAAGTCTTTGATGGAGTTGAAGAATAGTTATAATAAAAGATAAAGTAGGTATAAATATTGTAACTGTAATTCTTGCTTGATATCTGTTTTGTTATATGTAATTTTACTATGTTAAAGTTAAAGCTTTCCTTTTTGTTTAAACAGAAAAGGGAAAATGGTGTGGGGGGTCCTTCAGTTCATGTGTTGTTTTTATTGGTTAATGAATAAAGAACTGTTTTGAGCCTATGGTAGGAAGGAACAGAACTAGGCAGGGAAAGCTAGGCTGTATGCTGGGAGAAAGAAGGGCAGAGTCAGAGAGACACCATGTAGCCTGGCTGGAGACAGATGTTGGAACTTTACCCAGTAAGCCACAGCCACATGGCAATGCACAGATTAATGGAGATGGTTTAAATTAATATGTAAGAGTCAGACAATAAGAAGCTAGAGATAATGGGCCAAGCAGTGATTTAATTAATACAGTTTCTGTGTGATTATTTTGGGTCTAAGCTAGCCAGGTGACCGGAAAGAACAAGCAGTCTCTTCCAACAGGTTTTCTTTTATATTATGGCTTTGAGAGGATAACAGCTCATCAGTGTAGTCAAGGCCTGGTGACTGGTCCCACTGTGTCATCAGTCAGGTACAAAAGAGGAGCTGGGTTATAAAATATAAAGGTCCATCACAGCCATATACTTCACTCAGCAAGACTCCATGTCCTATGGGTTCCAGGCCTTCTGAGTCACCACCATCAACTGGGGACCAAAAGCTCATCTGAGGACATTTCAAATCCAAACTACAGGCCATCATTTGCTTATGAGTTTGGGAATGTTGCTGAACCTGAGGCTATCAGACTTCTTATGTATGGAAATTATGGACATTTTAATGCTAGGAATATCAATGAGATTTAACTAAAATATTTCTCAGATAAGCTCAAAGGAGAATTTTTTTTAATTTTAAAATCGAAAACCCACACTACAAAGTGGTACCAGAGACTGAACAGTGTGCTTGGAGTTGGATTCTGGACTCTGCATGGCTAGAAGGGACTGTTTTTTCTGGATTTTTTCTGTTTCAAGTGAATTTAGAAACAAGGTTATAAATTCTTGATACATCAAGGAAATAAGTAAGATTAGGCTTCAGAATGTGCCTTCAGGAAGAGACATGATGGATAAAACGCCCCTGAGAATTCCTAAAACAACAAGCTGTGAAACAGTGTGAGAAAGGTGTTATGTAAATGCCAGGTTATTTCTACAGCCGCCATAGTGAAGATGCTCCCCAAAGGTCAAGCATTAGTCGTGATAGCAGGATCTGGGAAAAGCAAATATTTCTATCTCTTCATGGGCCACATTCATCATTTGGAGAAAGCTTACCAGGGACCAGGCAAGAATTGAAAGTTGATGTCAAAATATTAATATCACAATTGGATTTTTAGCACTTATAAGTCCCATCTCTAGAGGATCAAATCCTCACTCCAAGACATACTTCTGCTTTTTCACACACCTGGGTCCTGGATTCAGAAGGCATATTTCAGGTTTTAGAGTCCTTTTCTCAATTTAGAGACAGCACTGTGGAAGCATGCTGGACTGCCCAAGCTTGAAAGCAATGCTAGTCTCAAGTACAGAGCTGAACTGGGAATTACAGAAAAGTGGGTACTCAGGAATACAATGCAAACTGGTACCTTCTTGCCTGAACTTAATATTGGATAAACTCTCTCCTGGATAACATGAGATTACCAAATTCAAACATTAATCTTAAATAACCATTCCTAGAGAAAATACCTTTATATAATTACAGTAAACTTTTCTCAGTTTTCTTCCAGATTTTGGCTTAGACTGTTTTTGTTCAATTTGAGACAGGGCCTCATTACATAGTGCAGGCTGGCATTGAACTCATTGTTCTCCTGCCTCAACCTTCTGAGTGTTGGGGTTGCGGGTTTGCACCACTACACCCAGCTCACCTCACATTCTTTTTGTTTGTTTGTTTGTTTGTTTGTTTTTCGAGACAGGGTTTCTCTGTGGCTTTGGAGCCTGTCCTGGCACTAGCTCTGTAGACTAGGCTGGTCTCGAACTCACAGAGATCCGCCTGCCTCTGCCTCCTGAGTGCTGGTATTAAAGGCATGCACCACCATCACCCAGCTCACCTCACATTCTTGGTTGTGACAGTTACAAAAGGAGTAAGTCAAAAGGAATTTGAGAACAAGTTGCTTGATAAATCACAAACTCCTGGAACTTTCCCCTTAGAAGCAACTGCAGCATAGGTCATCAGTTGCTAGTGAGGTGGTAGAGAGATGTTTTATTTTCTCCCTCATGTGGCCATACTAACCATTGCTTCATGACAAAGCCTAAACACTCAGTAATCATCTTGGATGGATGGTTTAAAACCCACTGAAGCACAGAAAGCTAGTATCCAAACTTGCTCACTTCCCAATCTTTACAGTGTATGACAGTTAGTGCTAGTTGTCAATGTGACAAGATACAGAATAACCTGGGAGAGGGGCCTCAAGCATGCCTGATGTAGGAGGGTCATCTGTCTATGTGTTACTTTCATTGGTTAATAAAGAAACTGCCTTGGCCTTTGATAGGCCAGCCCTTAGGTGGGTGGAGTAGACAGAACAGAATGCTGGGAAGAAGGGAAGTGAGTTAGACACCATGGAGCCAGCCACCAGGTCAGACATGCTGAATCTTTCCCGGTAAGCCACCACTTCGTGGTGCTACATAGATTATTAGAAATGGGTTAAGCAAGATGTGAGAATTAGCCAGTAAGAGGCTAGAGCTAATGGGCCAGGCAGTATTTAAAAGAATACAATTTGTGTGTTGTTATTTCCGGGACTAAACTAGCCGTGTGGAAGCCGGGTGGGACGAAAAGCCGGCCTGCTTTCCTCATCATGACATACGCCTGTGGAGAATCATCCTGATTATATTAGTTGAGGTGGAAAGCCTGGCCACTGTGGGTGACACCCATTCTCTGGTTGGGATCCTGGACTATATAAACGGGAGAGGGAACTGAGCAGCACAATTAACTCATTGCTCTCTGCTTCTGGACTATGGATGCCTGTGAGCAGCTGTCTCAAGATCCTGCTTTCTTGACCTTCCCATTGTGAAAGACTACACCCCAGCCTGAGAAACAATGAACCCCCCCCTTATTTGCGTTTATCAGAGTATTTTATCAAAAGAGCTGGGAAAGAAGCTAAGACAGCCACAATCATACAATGCCATTGGCTTTAAAAGAGGGTAGGTGTCAGGCAAACTGGATAAAGCTAGTTGGAACTTTCTATTCAATGTCCAGCAATCTGGGCATTGTGTCAACATAAATGCCATCAGGAGCAGCAAGTTGCATCACTTTGTAACTCACCCTTTCCTAACGTGTCCCTATAAAATCCAATCATTCTCTGAGTCCAAAGTCTCACTTTAGAAGGCTTACTCAGAAGGCAGTCCCTACTTCTTATATCGCTGACCTCCATGGCACCTGAAACAACTCTAATGCCAAACAAGAGCAAACACAACATCTGTACTGGAAATGCACCCTCTGGTTATTAAGCAGTAGGTGGGATGGAATTATGATTTATTGTATTGAAAGAGTAGAGTAACATTAGCAGGGTGGTTTCTTCTGCTAGAAGGCTAATATTTCAAAGGCATGTTGTATTTTCAATAATTATTCTATTTATGGCATTGCTATCCCCACTTTTCACATGACTGTAAGTGCTAAAGCAAAAACTCCAGTTTTTCCAATAGATTGGGCATAAACCCAGCAGTGGTCAGCTTTTACAAGGCTATGCTAGAGAAATAAAAAATCCTAAATTCTCGGTGGTGCCCCAAATCAAATTTTATTTTTTGCTAATGTTTAGCATTGGAGGTGGAGCAGCTGTGCATTTGCTGGGCTCTGCCTGGGTTTGCTTTGTGCCTTTTTTTATCCTCAGATCTAGGTCAAAGCAGAAGTTTCAATTTACAACTTGCTATTCTTATGGAAGAGGCAGAACAACTATGGCACAGCCATATGAAGACTTAAAGAGCTCGTGGGACCTAAGTAAGCCTGGAGCCAGAAGAGAAAGGATTGTTTTCCTCCCCAGCACTGTCATAGGTCACATGTCAATGAGCAAGTCTGCAGAGATGATTATCCTACAAGAGAAGGTTGATTATAGAAGGAGTGCATTAAACAAAATACTTTTCTCCCAGGAAGGCACCATGAATTCTATGGAGCACTTTGTTAAGCTCAAGGTCAAAGCCTGGTTCTCATGATAGTCACTTTACCTGAGCCAGCTTTTAATACGCAGTTCTGTGAAGTAGTAAGGCATATCGCTGCTTTCTCCTGCTTTCACGCTAGAAACACGGGGGGGGGGGGGGAGAAAAGCATACGGACAGTGGTGGCCACCCTGAAAGAAGGAGGATGTGCAGGAGAGTGGGCTGGTGAGGTGTGGTGCACTAGCCATAGGGAGCTATGAAACGCCATTGTGTAGCTGTTAAGAACACCATCTTCCTATGCGTGAAAGACTGGAACCCAGAGGCGGCGTCCCATCTCACCTGCATTCTGCCCTTTGGCTTTCTAGGCAGTCCTTTTCTCGTGACCCTCCGTGACCACATCTGAATATGACTTTTGAAAAGAATGTGAATTCCAGGGAGGCAGATACTTATTCTTAAGTATCAAAGTAAAACTTTGCTCAGAGAGGTGAAGTGTCATTACGGATCACACTTCATTGTTCAGAGACAACCACATGGACATTCTTATGTCCTGAGAAGCCTCCTTCCTTTCTCAGGACCAGAGGCAGCCTGAGTCACACAGCAAAGGGGAAGAAGAGGAGCATCAAGAAGTGTGGTCCCTAAATGGTAACCATAGTGCATATTGTTATATCTACTACAGAAACTTTAATAAAATATAAAAGGAATCTAATATTCCCCTCTTAAACACTTTCCCTCTTAAGTCACTCAGCTGGGGGAACTAAATGGTAGAGTTATTTTTGGGTAGATGCAATACATTATTCAACGGACCATCTGAAAGCATAGTTCTAAAACTCTCCAGAGGTTTACTGAACACAGCAGAACAGAAATGTGTGACTTTACATGCACTGTCAGAATGAAAATAAAAAGAACAATCTCTTTTACTAAATAAGAAGCAGAGTGTTCAGAAGGAAGGATGTGTAGCTAAGGTCCCAGTAAGTGCTGCATTTACAGATGAACTCATTAAAATTAAGTTTTGCTTACAGTGGAGAAAGTTGAAGCAAAGTCATGGTATTTGAAAGCACAACTTTTTTTCTTTGTTTATCTCCCATGGATTTAAAATGTTCAGGAGAATATTTCAGAGGATTTCAATAAGGGACCAGGTGACAAAAGATGTTTTTGTTATTTTCATTAGAACTTTAGTTTCCAGGAATTATAAGAAAAGGTAGAATAATAGGTATGTTTGGCCACCTTTAAGGACTCTTCCTGGAAGTCACAAAAGGTATTTTTGCTTCCATCGTACTTAGTAGAACTTAGTCATCTGGCTACACCCAGCAGAAAAAAATCATGGTACTTGATGTCCAACTAAATTTCTAAGATTAAATTATCAAGAAGTTAAAAATAAAACTGGGCACAACCCAAAATTCCTGCCATGAAGTCAGATGGGAAGACAGAAATTAAAAATCAAAACCCCAAACTATGTGAAATTAAGTAACCTCTACTTGCTTGTTTATTTGTTTATTTAACCATATAGTTTTTCCATGATGACAACTTGAATTGTATTGGCTGCCTTGTGAACTCAAGCCTACTCCCTCCTGTGGGAAGCAAAACAACTCATATAATATGTGGTGGCAGAGAAGCCACTGTCTGAGAGAGACAGGGAAACTTACTGGCTTCTAAGACCACTGAAGACAGCACATAAGTTTCAGTTTGGTAGATCTAATTTTTTGTCAAATTTAATTTATTTTACCTGATATTGACTTTGTCATCCTTATCTTCCTGCTGGTAGTTGTACTTACTGCTAACTGTGAATACCAATACCCTTTAAGAGAAAAGATGAGCTACTTAGACATAAATTCTGGCCCTTCACAATTGTCTACTAGAGGAATCCATCTAATCCAACTCTGATAACTCCTAATTTCTGAAAATAATGCCAAGTTAACTGATGACACATGTGTGTTTGGGTTCAATGACAAATGGTCCAGAAGCTTGAGTTTCATTGGTGGAGACTATGAAGAAATTTCAAGAAAAAAGCAAAACTTTCATTCTAAATTTGATCTTCTTATATTAGCTTTGTAGAACAAATATCTTCTCTTTTTTTGGAAAGCCAAACTTAATAAACCTACTCTATTTGCCTAGAACACGCAGGCTCAGGTACCAGGTAAAGGATCCAGCTTCTCAAATTTAGGACCACCTAAGATGCCTCAGGAATTAGCTCCAGGTACCTGGCCCAAATGGCTGCACATACCAGGAAGTACTTGACTTTCAGAGAAAGACTTGGCTGATAGAGCCTGTGGTTCTCAATACTAGTCTCACAGAGCAGAAAAATATCACAACTCTATTACAGCTCGTGCTCCTCCTGAATATTGTAAATGTTTAAACTGAAAGAGAAAATGTAACTTATAAAGAAAGAAGTGAAAAAAGAAAGAAAGAAAGAAGAAAGAAAGAAAGAAAGAAAGAAAGAAAGAAAGAAAGAAAGAAAAGAAGAAAATAGGGAAGGAAGATTTCACCAGCAAACTAACTCTAGATACTCAAATCCCAGCATCAGCACAGAAATACAAGCAACACACAGACACACACTGAAAACCAAGACAATATATCTCTTCTAAAATTATTAATACCATAGTAATAGACCCTAATGAAAATGATGTAAAAGAACTTTCAGACAAAAATCAAAACAATGATTATAATCACATTCAACCAACTCAAATCATGATTATAATACAAGAGAACAAACACAAAGACTTGAATGAAATAAAAAAGTCAACATGATATATAAAAATAGAATTCAGTAAACATACTTACATAAGGAAAGCCAAGACAAAATAATTCTGGAAATGAAAAACTCATTAAGCCTCATAAAAATCTCAATGGAAAGAAAAGCTCCACTAGTAGAATGAATCATGTGACCAGATTATCAGAGATGGAAGACAAGATAAAGTAATTGAACCAATCATTAGAGGTCAAAGGTAAACTTTTGCAAATATATGAGAGGCACATAGGAGAGATTTGGGACACCACATCAAGACCTAACTTTTTTGGATTATAGGCATCTAAGAAGGAAAAATACCATAACAGGAGCATAGAAAATATTTTAAACGAAAAATTTAAGAAAAAATTTTAAACCTAGAGATAGATGTCCAGTTAAGTTGAAGAAACCTACAGAATAGCAAATAGACAGGACAAGAAAAGAAACTCCCTATGACATAGTATATTTAAAACATTAAAAACTCAGAATAAAGAGAGGATATTGAAAGTTGGAAGAGAAAAGGTCAGGTCACTTTTAAAGGCAGGCCTATGATATAATACATGCTTATTCAATAGAAATGTTCAAAATCATAAGGTTCTAGGAAGATATACACCAAGTTCCACAGAACCACAACTGTCATCCTGACCATTATAATACTAGCAAAGCTGTATTTTAAAACTGAAGAAATAAAACCTTTTCCATGATAAAAAAAAAAAAAAAAACATTAAGGAGACTTATGACCAGATAGCTCTACAGAAGATACTAAAGAAATACTTTTTACTAAAGATAAAATAAACACACCCAAGAGGTTACAAGGAATAAAGAAACAATACTAGAACACTTAATCAAAGAATGTTTAAGAACATACTGCAAATTCAATAAAATAATACATATTTTTAGAAATAATGCTAAATATTAACAGTGTCAAATTCCCGATAAAAGAGAGACTAGTAGACTAGACTAGAAAACAGGATCCATCTTTTTGTTATTTCCAAGAAATGCACTTTGCTGTCAAAGATAGACACCACCATTGTGGAATATTAGGTTAATATGTTTTACATTTGTTTATGCTATGTAATATTTATTTAATGATGCAATGTTGAGTAGCATTGTTTTATGTTGATTTGTTTAACTCTATAAAGCTGAATTACTTTCCATGTCTAAAACACCTGATTGGTCCAATAAAGAGCTGAATGGCCCATAGTTAGGCAGGAGAGAAAAACAGGCAGGGCTGGCAGACATAAAGAATAAATAGGAAGAGAAATCTAGGCTCAAAAAGAGAAGAGGCAGGAGCAAGAAAGGAGATGGAAAGGAAGATGCCAGGGCCCAGTCACATAGCCACATAGCCAGGCACAGAGTCAACCATGGAGTAAGAAGGAAAGAAAGATAAATAGAATAAAAAAACTTAAAAGCCTTGAGGCAAAATGTAGTTAAAAAGAAAAGGGATAATTTAAGTTAGAAAGTTGGCTATAAATAAGTCAAGCTAAGGTTGTGAATTCAAAAATAAGAATAAGTCTCTGTGTATTTATTTGAGAACTGGGTTACAGAGCCCTAACAGGTAAACATAAAAAGACCAACTGCATTTTGATGCCAAAGTTGGGGCTCAAATTTCCACATAGAGTCCAAGAAAGCTAAAACAAAACAAAAAACACAGAAAAAAGAAAGAAAGAAAAAGAAAGATATGGCTCCTTTAATAAACTCTGCCATATTCATATGACAAAGCACTTAAACAGTCTTTTTTCATGTTAAATAGAAACAAAAAAACTAAGTAAAAATGTCTGTCACAGTGCAGGGCACTGGCATTCAAGTTCTGTGGGGGTTGGATGCCATTCTTAGTCCCCTACCTCTGGCTGGGCCTGCAAGATTTAGCCTTAACTCTCAGAGATGTAAGAAGCAGGGGGAGGCAGCCACCAGTGCTGTGGCAGAGATCCTAGCCACACCACTGTAGCAGAGTTTTTGCTCTTGCAGACTACAAAGCTAGAAATAGAGTAAAGCAGATTCAGACAAAGGGGAAAAAAAACCTCTAAATAGGCTCCAGTGTGTTTAACAATGTGTGTAGGCTGAAGAAAGAAAATAGAAAGGGATAGACAGTCATAGAAAAGCATAGTTTAAAAATAATAAAGTCTTTAAAGAGAAAAATAAAATAATAAAAAAGAAAAGGCCACGTAGAGATGGAAAGTACCCAGGGGTCTGGATCCTATGCAGTGTTGTGCTGATTTTGAATTTTTTTTTGACAGCTGCTAAGAGACATGGGATTGAAAAAGGACAGCTGAAATAAACCAGCTTGTATACTTTAGGCATGCCTTAACTTTGAAATGAAAGTCAAAAATGTATTTGTCAAATGCCTGTTAAAAAGTTTTGGAGAAGAGGTTGTGAGTTTGTTTCCACAAGAAACAAGAGGCTGCAGGTTCCTTCAGGATTAATATGTATAAGGTTTGCTCAGAGGAGACCTCTTGAATCTTGAAAGGTGATATATATCAACCAAGGTTATAGTTGGTCTTCCAAGGACCTGCCAATTATCTCAGTTTTCTCAGAGACCCACTAAAGATGCCTTTACAGGAAGCAATCTAGAGAATACAATGCCTACATTCTCAAGAGGTGGTGTGGGAAGTTTTAATTATTTGGTGATTTATAGATATTTGTTATCATTTAGTGGAATATAAGAACATAGGCTAATAGGCTGCTATTAATCTCAGATATTTGGCATTAGCATGGATTTTGTTATATTGATACAAATTTAAAGTTATTTTTGTTTACTGTATATATGTTATTATTCTTGTTTGGAGTATTGTGCTTATGTAGGTCATATAGAAATGCAATGTATAATTAACAAATGAGGTTAGTAGTTAATCTATACTAATCAAACTTGTGGTCACATTAGGTGTGTTTTTAAGGCTAGATAGGTATATTTTAGACAGATAGATGATTTTCAAACACTTCCAAACCTACAGAATATGACATTCAAGATGTTTAATAACCTTAGCTTTTTCATGACAATGAGACACATCTGCTCCTGACAGTACGAATTTACTTCATAAAAGGATGATGGACATCAAGGAAACTTCATGCAGAGTTTACTTTCAACGTAACCATTCAGGCAAGAAGTTGTTCTTGTTTTGACTGCTGACAGTATGCTGTGCAAACTGGACAAGCAAAAAAAAAAAAAAAAAAAAAGGAAAAAGACCATTGAACTTTGCCAAAAACAAGGCATGACAATCCTTCAAGATTTCTACTTGCTGGGCGATGGTGGCACACGCCTTTAATCCCAGCACTCGGGAGGCAGAGGCAGGCGGATCTCTGTGAGTTCGAGACCAGCCTGGTCTACAAAGCTAGTTCCAGGACAGGCTCCAAAGACACAGAGAAACCCTGTCTTGAAAAAAAAAAAAAGATTTCTGCTTTACGGAAGAGTTGCTAGGCATTCTTCAAGATACAGAGGAAAGTGATTAATGAACTTTGCCAATACAAGGTGGGACAGTCCTTCAAATTTCCTGCTTCACTGAAAAGTCTACCAGATATTCTATACATGAAAGTGAATGCCCCTATATTACAGAGGTTTCTGTTGTTAATTAATATTACAGCCATCTGGCATCTTTGATGGAGTTAGAAACTAAACAGAGTTATTGTTTTTCTTAGTTATGACAGAAGAGTAAATTAGATTGGAAACACTAAGTTGATATAGATAATGGAGTATTTTCTCTGAATTTCCTAAATGCAAATGGACTGAATATCGTAAATGTAATTCTTATTTGATTACTCTTTTGTTGTATATAGTTTTATTATATTAAAGCTAAAGCCTTTTATTTTTATTTAGGTAAAAGGGAAAATGTTATGAAATATTAGTTTAAGATGTGTTACATTTGTTTATGCATGTAATATTTGTTTAATGATGCAAAGATGTGTTATATTCTTTTATGTTGCATTTGTTTAATTCTGTAAAGCTGTGCTACTTTCCCCATCTAAAACACCTGATTGGTCTAATGATGAGCTGAATGGCCAATAGCTAGGCAGGAAAGAGAAATAGGTGAGGCTAGCAGGCAGAGAGAATAAATAGAAGGAGAAATCTAGGCTCAAAAAGAGAAGGGGAGGGGCAAGAAAGGAGGAGAGGAGGACGCCGGGAGCCAGTCACTCAGCCAAGAAGGAAAGAGATATATAGAATAAAGAAAGGTAAACGTCCAGAGGCAAAACATAGTTAAAGAGAAATGGGATAATTTAAATTAGAAAGTTGGCTAGAAACAAGCCAAGCTAAGGCTGGGAATTTATAAGTAAGAATAAGTCTCTGTGTATTTATTTGAGAGGTGGCAGGCCCTCAAAGAGTTAAAAAAATCAACTATATACCATCTTAGGGGAAATGATGAAAAAGTCATTCCAAGAAATGGAACAAAGAAATGAGCAACTGGATTTGCATTTAGCTGTGTACTGCTTGTTGCATTAACCCTTAGGACAAACTGGAATGAACTTCATTTAAAACTTGGTCTTAAGCAGTCTTTTCACCCATCTTTCAGTGCTCCATCTGAAGCTGCCCATTTCCATCATAGACTGAGCCACCGTGAAAAGTATAATGAATAGATAGAATCAAGAAAAGAACTTGCTCTTCCTCCACTTCCTTTTCGGGCTGATCCAGCTTCATGTTGCTTCTTGAAGCAAATTTCTCATGGTTCTCTCCCTTTTCCAAACCACATGGATCCCCATAATTATTTCTTATCATAAAGTATAAAGAAATTCATAGGGACAAGAAAATGCTCACCAAATTTTACTCCAATTCATGTGTGTGGTTGTGTGTGTTTTAGATGATTTTAAATTTGCAAATATTTATGAGGCCATTAGGAAGGAGTTACTTAACTCTATACATTATAGCAAAGCCATATAGCCTGAAGTGAATTTTCACATACACACATTGATACACACTTGTGCATGCAGGTACATACACATATATACATGTATATACACATACACAGAGAAGATCTCAATTGTAGAACTAGAAAGGGCCTCAGGTTATATTATTAGTTCTCTTGTTCAGATGACAAACATAAACAGTACATTGATGGATTCTTCCTCAGTCAAGCATACCAAAGACAGATACAGGTCTCTTGATTACTTTCATAAATCTGTTTTATTTCAGCAGTATTTACTTCTATTTGTATCCATTAAATACTAACTCTGAAATATATCCCAACTTACATATACTTTTCAAAAAAGTACATTGCAAGTTTTAGTTCTGTTTGTTTTAAAATTTATCATCAAACTTAATCATTAAGAGCTATAGAAACCCAAATATAGCAGGTAGATATAGAGAGCAAGAGGAAAGGGAAACCTTGATCTTACTTTTCCATGCTTCATGGGACCTCACCCTTGGGTATGTTGCATGGCTGTAGGTGACTGCACAGTCGAGACACTATCAGAGGCAGGACAACAGAGCCTGTGTGTGTTCAAGATGCAGCCTTTCAAGCTTCCCAGTGTTCCAGAAAATAGGTTCAGGCTGGTTTTTATTAAGTGGCCCAGAAATTGAATACCTTAACTTTGTGTTTTGTTTGTTTGTTTTATTGTTTTATGTGTATGAGTGTTTGTGTGTGTGTCTGTGCACCATGTTTGTGTCTACTACCCAAAGAGGTCAGAAGAGGACATTGGATCACCTGGAACTGGAGTTACAGATGATTTTAAGCTGCCATGTGGGTTCTGGGAATTGAATCCAAGCACTCAAAGAACAACCAGAGCTCTCAAACACTGAGCCATCTTTCCAGCTCTTAACTTGGTATTCTTAAACAACTATTTCAAGTTTTCTCATGTACCAAGAATACATGTTGTCATGTTTCATTTTGGAACATCCTTTAATTCTGGTTTTATTTCAATTTATTGAGATTTTTCTTGTACTATTTGGTCTGAGGACCACAAAATAGATCCACGTTCTTCAACTTACTGTATGCAACAAGTACTGGAAAAAGCACAGTCAAATTCACAAGTCAAATCATTCACCATATGGGCCTAAAGCTGTTAGTCTTTAAGACTGAAAAGGGAAAAAATATTTCTCTGGATATTTTAATATCTTCACCATGATGGACATTTTTATGCTTTCAATCTATTTTTTCTTATTGCCAATAAATTGGGTGTGCATATATGTTTATATATGTAATCTATGTGTTTTGTTTCACACATTATTTATAGTTATCTAGCATGCATGTTATGACTACATCTCTATAAAATTTTGTATAGCAAAGCTCAGACACATGGGTGAAAACTCTAGTCAGTCAAATATCAATAATGTTTACGTTAGCTATCTTATTCCTCAGAAAATCTGTTGCCTAAAAGGAGAGTCTTGGCGGATGTTTTATATAGAGCTAGCCAAGGCTCAATTTCCAGTGTTCATGCAACCAAACAGTTAACAGCTAGTTCCTACAGCCTGATTTTTTTTTTACTTTTTAAGACATACAAAAATATCTTTTATAAGTCTAAAAACATGGATCATGGCTTGAGATTTAGCCTTCTTTTTTCATATGTGGGGAAACCAGTACTTACAAAACCAGAAAGGTAGGATTCCTTTGGCTTAGTTATAATCTGAGGTTTATCTAAAACTGGTAGACTGTATATAGAAGATCTATTAAGGTGAACATGTAATTTCTTCAGATTCACTCTTTCTTTTTGCATGTATTTTGAACACTGATTAGAAATTAAATATTTTAATTTGGGAAGTATTTATTGAAGTCATGGAAAAGCACACTGCTGGGAATTGGGGATATAGCGATGAATGAAACAAACTCTAGAGTCTGTAATTTAGACACGATTCAGAGCAGCATGCAGCGAAATGGCAAGCTAGTGCAGTTGGAGACATAAGTGACTTCTTGAAGCAAGCCTAGAAGGGACAGAGGACTCCAGAAACATGGATGCTAGTACTTGAACAGAGCAAGCAAGCCGCCAGCCAGCCAGCCAGCCAGTCAGCCAGCCAGCCAGCAAGCAAGCAAGCAAGCACTTCTAGTTCCCTGGGATTGCCCCTGTGTATTACTAGCCAGGTAAGATTTTTAAATACTGTAATTTTATTCTGATTATTTTCATTGCCTGATAAAAGCCACACTCATCTTGAAACAAAGATATTGAGACAGAAAAGAAAGAACCTGAAGTGGGTCATGGGAAAAGCACAAATATCATGGAAGAATTAAATCCCTACAATATCCTGGGGAAAATGTATGATTTTTCTCTTTTATCCACAACAACTACAACAACAAACCACATTTATCCTTTCCGTTGCTGGTTGAATTGAAATAGTAGTATGTTCTACACAGACTGTCACAGATGTTTTATCTTTGCCTTGTTTATTTTTCTCTCTAGAGTGTGATTGTTGAGTAGCACAGGCTTATCCTATATTTATCTTCCATTTTCCATTTTCATTTGATCAGACAGTTTTATTTCTGGAAATTTGTGACTTTCACACCACATAAGAAGAGAGAAAAGTTAGAAACCCACCTAGACATTCCATTATCTATCTTTTACCCAGTTAATGCTGAATTTGAGCACACGGTGTTCTTGAACTTGGTCTTGTATATTTCTATAAGCAAATGTTTAAGGAGAAAAACAGCCAAAATTGAAGCAATGATACTTCTGTTTTTGTAAATATTTTGGAGGAAAGAATGTCATATACTACATAACATCTTGACCAGCTTGTACTCGTTATGTGTGATGAAATACATTTCTGATAGAAATATTTTACTGAAGAATTTTTTTACAGGCTCTAAATTTAGAACCAAAAAAAAAAGCCAGGACCAGAACTATGAATGTACATATAAAAATAACACAGATATCTTCTGAGCAATTTCACCTGTGACTATAATAAAATCATTTCCTTTATCATAAGAGAATGTGCTATAAGATTGATTTTCATTTCTGGCTAATTTTTGTGTTCTCTCTTGATAGGTGTGTTCAGAGAGCTGTAGTCACAGACTCCCAGGACTCTATTCATAGTGGGCATCCCATATGGAATGCTCACAGTGTGAGCAGATGGGAAGAGGCAATAGCTGATTCTCATCTAAGGGAAGAAGCTTGGCTAAGCTGCTGGTGCAGCTCCCTGGTCTGCCCTCTTGACACTTGCATCTTTTTCTGGAGTTGCTTCGTATTTCTACTAAGAAACAGACTGTTCTGACATGAGCTCAGAGCTGCTGCGTCCATTTCCAACCTAATGTTTCAGGACCCCCACAGCATGGACAGCAGACCCAACAGATTCCCTTAGGGAGAGAAGGCGAAGCATCTGATGCTAGCCCAAATGGCAACAAATATGATACTTGTCATAACTGTTTAACTGTTTGCATTCTTTCTTTACATAAGGATAACAAAACGGCCACCTGAAGATGTCATTTTGATATAGTAGCAGGCTTCCTGTTTCCAACCCGGGCCCTCATCTTACCATGACTCACGTTACTTCTCGAAATGGTCCAGGTCCCTTTTGTTTCTCTTCGTTCACTGCAGTCCATTCCTTGGATGTTCTTAATGATTCCTTTATCCCAGGGCTTTGACCGTACCCTGCTAAAAGCTTTTGTTACCATCCAGAACAATAGGATAAAGCAATATTGAACTGAAACACGTTTTGCAGGTCCATGCCCAGTTACCTGCTCAGCTTTATATTATCCCTTTCATTCCTGACGTTTTTCTGGGATTTATAACTGAATTCTCTGGTTGACCTTTCCCTGACTCCTTAACTTAGTGATGCCCATTGGTGTTGTCGGTGCATTACTGGATATCACTAGAAACGTTGCTTAGCATCATACAGCTTAGCAGACTGGCAGACTGACTGGTGTGTGTGCTGAATAAACAAAAAGTTTAACTGAATAATAGAAACTTTTAAAATTCACAACCTTTAGGCTCATGAGTTTTACTTGTACCAAATAATCACCTTTTAATCTGTAGTTACACTTGGCTAATTACTTATTGCCAAAGATAGGCAGTAAGAAAATCTCTCTTACACACACACATGCACACACACACACACACACACACACACCACATACATGCATTGAACCAAAGGCACAGATTTACTTGTAATTCCTTTGAATGAATTGAATAAATATAATCAACTTTTGATAGATGAACACACTAATCATTATCATATAAATGTTTTATTGCAGAGAAGTTATAGTTATTTACATGCTGTAACACATCACAACATAAATTTACCAAATATATCCTGGTGGGATGCTGTAGATTCAGATAATAGTTTTAGAAGAACCACGGGTTAAGTGAAGAGACTTACAGCTTTGTTGACTCTACAACTCTCGGCTGCTAAATGCTAGAAGTCAAAGGCAGTGTGTTGTCAGTCCTACCTATCACCACTTGCATGCAGAAACCTAGGAAGCAAATACAAGACGACTGTCGGGTTTCAATCCGTATTGCCACCGAAGCTTATGAGGGGTGGGGCAATAATTTATGTTGTAAAGCATTTAATTCTTGCATAAAATATACACTTCTATTAAGACTGATATAAATCTACTTATTTATAAACCCTGGCTTAAAACAATGACAGGATGCAGCCTGTACATGCATTGAAAAGGACAACCTAGCAAATGTTTGTGTGACCTTCACATTGTATGCACTTTCTATTGTTCTCAGCCGGGGGGGCGGGGTGGGGAGGAAATGCTTCCACAATGAGACAGTGCAATATCTTTTGGTGATAAGTGATAACAAAAGGCTAGGGGAGACCCTAGGTATCAGCCCTGATTTAGGATAGTGGAGAGTAATCTGGGGTGGGGGCAGACTGTCACTAAGGTGTAATTTGGCAAATCTGTAAGCCATATGTCAAGCAGGATCATTCTGAAGTGCAAAAATCAGTGACAGTTGACTATGTAATTCTCAGTGTGAATCAAGTGCTAACGGATCTCAGACACAAGCGAAACAAGTACGCGAGTCTAGAAACTCTAAACCAAGCTCACAAATGCTCCTCAGGATACTCTAAAGTCATCTAGCAGATAGGTTTTGATTGGAAAAGGAGGGGATGATCGAAATTAATGAAGGCAGCCATTAAAAATACAATTTCTATAGCTTTCCAAACCCACCCTGCCAACCTGAGTAATGCATGAAGCAAGAAAAGGGTGAGGACAATTTATACATGGTTCTGCCTTGCTTACTTTTGAATAAAAAAATTTAACACTGAGAAAAGTTTGATGATAGATAATTGTTGTATATGTTCCACTGAGAATAAAAACAGCCTTGTATCTACCTTCTGATTCCTTCTCCCCATCTTCCATTTTCCTAGCAAATTCTCCTTGTTGCTCATCAAATAAAAGAATGGTTCCTTTGGCTGGAAATGTCTTGGCCGAATAAGCAGTAGTTCGGTATTTATGAAGGAAGAAATGCAAGCCTGCGATGCAGTTGTAAGTGATTCATCTTTACATAAAATGTGTTGGAACTTTGGAATCTCATTTCAAGATAGTATTCTTAGAGCCAAGTCAGCAACTCAGGACACTCATGCTAGGAGGTGGGTATGGAATGCAGGAAGTTCTAGAAGATATGCTTTGGGAGTTCCAAACAAATCGTATGTTTGCATTTTGAGCTAGGTGGCTTGCAATGGTAGTTTACAGGACTTCTAAGCTCTGGTGCTGGGGAGAATTAAGAGCCCATAACACCTTATGGGCTTTGAGTAAGTCAGGTTATAAAATCTCTTTGGGATTTGAGCCCAGCAAGTTCTACACCTAGGTGAAGCAATGAATAAAAGTTTATGAGAATAAACAATTTAAGGTAATTTAAAATATCATATATTCAGTATGCATAATAAAAATATATCCATATAATGATCTTGATGTGATCGTTAATTTTTCTCTTTATAAAAATAATCCCTTGAAAGTGCTATTAGGAGCTACCTTTCTATATTTGTTGCGAAAGGCAATTTCCTGGCCCTGCAGTATGCTCTCGTTCTCACAGCGTTCCTAGTTTCCCTCTTTCATTGGTAATAATGCACAGCACAGTTTCCTCACTCGGCTTCTGCCTTAGGAAAGGCCAATACCAAATACTGAAAGAGTTCAAAAGGACAATGCGTTGGGGTGGGCTAGCTCTGACTTGGAACAAACAATGGGTAAGTTGTCCTTAACTTACTGAGACATGTGACGAAGCGGGACCACTTGATCTCCAGGACTAATAAAGCTTCAGAGTCCCTACCAGAAGTGCAAACAAGAAACTCAACTTATATTTTAAAAATTAAGACATAACAACAAACTATGATGGGAAATAATAGACTCATATCCAACTTCACGCTATAGAAACCACGGTCCAAACTAAAAGTTTGCATCATAACAGTTATGGCTTCCTAAGCCAGAGAAAGTTTACTGTACTCCAAGAATCAACTACGGTTGATAGATAGCAGGTATTCAGTAGTTTGCAATGACAATTGAGTAGCTGTGGATTGCATAAATGTGTTGTGTCACATAATATCAAAGTTATTTGCAAAAATTACACAATCTGGAATGCTTGAATATGAGACACAACAATGTACTGAAACATACATTTTAAGAAAATGAGAGCAATCATTTATATAAAAGGTATTGGGGTGCATTAAGTTAGCAGTGCTACCAAGGTTAAATAGGTAAAGTAGGTGTTTTGATTGGCTACTTAGAATTCCAGTCACACAGATCTAAGCTTCCCCTATCTTAAAATCCATGCCTCCTGGTTAAACTTGCTTAGGATCCCACGGGTAAAGACTGACTGGGCAATGTCCATGAGACAGGTTGAAATCCAAGCTCTTCCCACTGTTGTTCTGGGAATGACTTTTCGTGACTGAGCCAGACTTCCTCCTTGTGACACACAGCTGCTTCCAGCCTTCTCCAGCCCACGCCTTTACCTCACCACACAGTGTGCCGTATTTCCCCAAGCTGACAAGAATTTCTTGGTAGTTTTTGATTTTCAGGTCTATTTTCTATCACACTGGGGCTGACCCTTTTTCTTCCCAGGGTGCAGCACTCTGAAAGTGCCCCCAAGACCTCCTATTTCTGAGACCCTGCTGTCTTATTTGCACTTAAAGCGGAGGAGGCGGGTAAAGCTACACTTTTTTCAGCGTTTGGTTGATCTAGGGTTTCAAATTCCCAAGGACACACTTCTGCTCGCGACGTTAAAAGTGGCTGGGAGTGATTCCTTGAGTTACAGGAGCCAGGAATGGTGCCCCCAGAAGCAGATGTCTGTTTCTCCTGGTCTCCCGTTTGGTTGAGCTTTTCCTTTTCTACTTTCGATGCTTTGCGGGGCAGTTCTTCATATTGCCCAGCACACACACTGGCTGTGTAGAGCTGACTTCCATTCTCCTCCCTAGCTCTCCCGGGTAGAACTGGAGTCTTAGAAATCAGTCGATTCTCGTCTTCCAAAAGGGACGGACCTTGGCTCTCCCAGGGGCACACCTCTGTCTTGTCTAAACTCTTGTGATTAAGTTGGTGAAGACCGTCAGCTGCCTTAGGCTTGAGGTGGGCCTTCTCCTTCAAGGAAGAAACTGGGTTTTGTTCCAGTTCAGAAGCTGCAATTGATACGTGTTTTTGAGCTTTTGGTTCTGAAGGCACAGGACCAGGGGTCAGATCATAAACCTCCCAAGGGCACACTTCTCCAATGTCAAAATTGTCCTTTATCTGGTTGGTACTGGGGCTCAGGTCAGAATTGGCAGTTGGGAGGTTGACCCTCTGCGGTTTCATAATCCCGGATTTCTGAGGCTTTCTTTGCTCCTCCAAATGATTGGAGTTTGGGAGGCTGGAATCTTTCGTGTCTGTGTTATCCGGATTTGAGTACTTCCTGTTTGACTCTCTATCTTTTGGCAGAGGTTTCTGAGACTTAGATCTGTCTTCCATAGCTAAAGTCTGGTTTTTTCCAGCCAGCCCGAGCGTCTTCTCCTTGGCACTTGCAATGACACTGAGCGACTTCTGTAACATGGACGTGCGCGGGTGCCCAGGCTTCTTCTCGGAGCTGAGGTTGTGAGCGCTAGCTGACTTGCACACCAAAGGCACGGACTCTGTGGACTCCGCCTCAATGTCTTCTTTGAGCTTTTGTGTCAGTTTTTTACTTGACAGGGACTCCAAGGTCGAATTTTCTGTGGCTTCCTCCTCCTGGCTCTCTGCGGGCAGGCTGCTGGGCTCTTCTGTTTGCTCTCTCACATGGTCATACGTGCTATGGGATTTTTTGAGAGAAAAGACCCGATTTTTCAGGGACTCCTCTTTGGGTCTCCCAGTGTTCCCTGAGGACTCAGCGGGGTTCTTCCGGACAAGGCCTGTTCCCTTAGCCGCACTATGATCTGTACCCTCCTTGTCCTCCTTGGAGCACTGCCTGCTGACCGTCTCTGGGATCTCGGTGATACGCCTCATGATGGAACGGCCTAAGCCCTTCTTGGAGCACCGCTTTTTCTGTAGGTGGGGGTTGTTTGTGATCATTTTCTTGCGCTTGTATACTTCTAACTGGGCATAGAGTTTTTTCAGCTCATCCTGCCGGGACAAGAAGAATTTCAAAGAGGCAGAGATTTAGCTTTTATGACAAAAAAACACCTGACTGGTGCTAATGAAAACGAGAATGAGCTTTCTCGGACAATTGTAATGACTGCAAACATCAATTTCTCCTTGTTCTTAACTTTCTAATAATTTTGTTTTTTTTTTTTTGCCTTAAACAAACTTTGAACATTAATACACAAATTTATAGGTTTTACTTTGCTTCATGGAGCAAAGACTTGGAATTTTTAACTCGTGTGATCAAGACTGAGCCCAGCTATAGGAAAACCCAATGTCCCAAGGGCTGCTGCACATCAACCCTGTGAGGTGTTGGGAGCAGCGTTGCCACTGATACAGTCATGACTGGTGCGAGCTGGACCTGGCAACAGCAGTGCCAAGCATCTGCCTTCAGAGGCTGATCCATTTTCACACAGTGTATTAAACAAGCCAGTCTCTCTGCTCACAGGTGTTTGTTACCTTGCTAAAACCATGAGATGTCAACAAGCCAGGCAAGGCAGGAAGTGTGAACAAGGCAGGTGGGAGAGCTGAGGCAGGTGGGAGAGCTGAGGCAAGTGGGAGAGCTGAGGCAGGTTTTTTTGTTTGGTTGGTTTTGGTTTTTTGAGACAGGGTTTCTCTGTGGCTTTGGAGCCTGTCCTGGATCTATCTCTTGTAGACCAGGCTGGCCTCAAACTCAGAGATCCGCCTGCCTCTGCCTCCCGAGTGCTGGGATTAAAGGCGTGCGCCACCACCACCCAGCTGCTGAGGCAGTTTTGTGAAGCACAATTATACCATGATTCTACACTGCAGTCTTACTTCCCAGATGCCTTCAGGCTCACAAACATACATTCTCTTTTTCTTCAGAGCAGACAGAAACCTGAGCCCACATATGCGCCCCCATCCACACACACTTGTCTGTATGAACTGATCTGACAGAAAAAAAAGGTCCCTCTGGCCATACCCGTATGTCTTCTGGATCTAGGCTGTGTTCACTCCAGGCTGAGTTGATACTGCTGTTCAAGTAGGATCCAGAACGACCCATGTCCAACTCATCTTCATATGCCTCTGTAGCAATGTCATCTCGGGGATTATTGCTTGAATGTGAAAACTGCAATAGATATTCAGTGTTAACTGTAGCCATCAACCCTTTGTTAGACAGCACATCATCTGATGCTAACTTGATTTCTTCATCTAGATGGATTCGCCCACTCAACACTTAGCAATGCTTTGTGGCTATGATTGTGGTTTGCTTTCCCTGGAATGTGCTAGCGCTGACTGTAAGGCAACATCACTCCATTCACTCTTCCACCTTAACATTACCCTTGTTTCTTCCCTAGGATTCCAGAGTTAGGTTTTACTCATTTTCCATAATATATTTGCTCTTTGAAAAAAATAGGTAGAAGAATTATAAGAAAGCCTCCATAGGAGAAGGAATTTGATGTACTTATGCATGGATGAAACTGTCTGGATATAGTATTATATAATACATTAATTTCTGCTTCAGTGAGAATCTATTCATCTATATAGATAATTACCCTAGAGACAGGGATGTGACTTTTCAACTATGCATGTGGCTTTACCTAAAACCCGGTGGAAAGGATATGTGATCTCAGTCACACACTGGCCATCGGTGAACTCTTGACTAAGACATGGGACTCCTGTAGAGCACGGTATCATCTTGCTTAATGGCATCTCACTCAGATGGTAGTTAAATTAAAGTGGAAGATTTAACTGACACTAGAGTTTTTGCCTCAAGCACATCATTTTTAATCACGCTCCCCCTTTCTCACATTTTGTTTTTGCTCATGTGCTGTTGTTTGGTTTGGTGTGCTTGTCTGTGTTTTCCTTAGGTATTGAAGTCAGGAAGAGTGAGTTGGGTGAGTGACAGAAGGCAGGAAAGAAAGAACAATCTAGTCATGCCTTAAACGATATGGAGACAACGTTTTAAGAAAATTGAAATAACAGTTTAGAAAACATATTCTCTCGGCCCAGATTAACAATAGTTCAAACATTTTTTAAAAATTAGTAGATCCTGCAGAGATAGCTCCACCAGACTTAGTCAACTGTTACCAACAGTGAAAACATTGATGCAAAGGAAAGCAAAATGGAACTTGGGTTTGTGCACAATGAACTGTGTGTTCAGTATTAATTGGGACTTTAATCTTGTGTAATTTTCAGAGTTTATTTATACTTAAAATTTAATAGATCATTTATTTTATGATGCAAAGGTTTTTAAAGGCAGTTGTCATTAAATGACTAGCTTAGTCAACTCTGCTGCTTTTTTTTTTTAATGTCAACTTACAACAATTTAGAATCACTCAGGAAAAGAGTCTCAGTTGAGTAGTTGTCTTTATCAGGTTGTTTCATCATGTCTGTGTAAGTCCGTCTTGGTTGTTAATTAATGTAGGAAGGTTTCTACTACTGTGGGTGTCACCATCCCCTAGGCATTGGGGCCTGAACTACTTAAGATGAAACAACGTTGGATGAAGCAATCAAGCAGATCAGTGCTGGCGCCCATTTTTCTCTGCTCGTGACTGTGGATGTCATGTGAATACCCACTTAAGTTCTTGCTCAACTTCCCCTTGGTTGCAGTGGACTATGGCTTGGGACTGTAAACCAAATAAATCCCTTCTTTCCTCAACATGTTTTATCACAGCGACAGGGTTAGAACTAGAACACCAGTTATCCATGTGCACACAATAACACGGGAGGCAGAAATCTTCTACTTAACAACAATCTGTGTTTCGTACTTAGCACTTATTGAAAAACCATGGTGACTAAATCCTGCTTTTCCTCTTTTCCTATGAGACCCACAGGCACCAGAGACTTCCAGATGTGAGAGCTAAATATGGTAGAGTCCCAAGTCTATATAGAACCTGAAGGACACCTACATGAACAGAATCATTTTCAACCAAAATTGTTGAAACAGTATAAGTTTAAGACAGAGTTCTCATGGTTGCACAACAAGTGCATTACTGACTGATGATCTCCCTAGCCTGCACTAAATGCATTTTATTAACAAATAGCTTCCATTATAAAGATATACCATGTTTTACTTATGTATTTATCAGCTGACAAACATTTAGGTTTTTATGAATAATAGTGCTGTGAGCATTCATGAATAAGGATTTTGCATGAACATTAGATTTAAATTCTCTTTGTAGTTCAGTAATAATTTAAGAAGGAACAGTCAGAGTTTCTATTAACTTAATAAATATGTAATTTGTATTACAAAGTTTTAAAGAACTCAGATAAACTACAGTAGCAAAGTAACCTCTGGAAACATTGTGATCAGTTAACATTACTCAGGGAGGCAGAAAAACTGATATTTTACTGTTTGTAATTGTTTAGTCTTTTCAATCAGATTGAACCTATCGGTTATATGTGATTAGTGAGACGAAACCAGGTGTGAAAGACAAGTCACAACTCTGGGCTTAGCTGCTGTGATACGTTTCTCTGTAAACATCAGAATAGTTGTGATAATAATTAGAAAGCTGTAATTTATATAATCTACTTTTAGCCCAAACTCCAAAGTCATCTTATTTTATTCTAAGTTTTACTTCTGAGGAAACTGAAACTCAGATCAGAATCTTGGCTGATGTTACAATACACAGTCAGGTAAAAAGGTAAGAACCATCCAGAATCTACATCGGCTGTGTTCACTTCCCCTTTAATCCTAGGCAAATCACAACCAGAATATGCCATTATAGAGGTTCCTCTATACATAATATCACACTCACTAATTTTTATTATACAAAAATTCTCTGAAATTTTGACACAAGATTCCTCTGAAGGCAGATATAGAGAAGTTGTTTAGCTCAGCAGTTCCTTAAAAATTGTTGGTGGTCAGGAGAGATTGCCCAGCCGTTAAGGGCTAGGCTCACAACCAAAAGTAAAACAACCTTGCTAATATTGCCAGCTTCAGCAAGGGTTACTTTAAATAAGTCATAATGACTAAGAGTGAAGTAGAAATAAAAATATTTGGAAAGGGACTAAAAATCTGGTATAAATTAAGGTCCTTACATTTTATTTAAGATGTTTAATAATTTCCCAAGGAAACAGACACTCACTTTCCTGGGGTGAAATGTTAGAGGCAACTTTTGGAGCATCAAGCAAATCCCCACACTCCCTTTGTCCATAGTTATGTGTACTTTTAAGAGAAGTAAAACTCCATGTGCCTCAGACAACTGCCCTGCAAGAACAAACACAATACTGGATGAATACCTTTGGGATCAAAAGCAGCCCAATGGTGACTGTCACCGTCAAGTGAGTGTGTGCAAAATAGAGCATCAGCATCCAGTCAGACTGAAGTCTTGAGGCCAGCACGAATCTGAAAGGAGAGGTCTCCATGTTAGCTGTTAAGGTAGAGATTTCGACTTCAAAATCCAGCATGTTTGCAGACATTTCCACTCTACGTACTTAGAGACACAAAATGGTTGCTTCTATGCATATATTTTCATCACAGAAAGATAAAGGTGTAAATGACTTTTAAATTGGCAGAACTGTAAAGTTATTATTTAAGGTTGTACCTACGTATAGACCATGCTAATACTTTTATGTTGACATTTATTGATATGATATACATATATACATCAATTCTACAATTCTGTACATAGGTTCAAAATGGAAGCTATAGATGGTAGCTTGGGTAAATTTAGTTGCATGTCATGTTTGAGTATTTTCTTGTAACATTATTTGTTTTAAAACATATCAATTGAAGTGAAGGATGGAAAGAATAGTTAATTACTTACTTATTTGTCTTTGTGAATAGTCTCAAAACCTTACAACAGTGAGCGAGTGATGCAGTTGATAAGTGGCTATGCTAACGATGTTTGAGATGCCCTTTGCTTGTTTTCATTCTCACTTTGTGGTTTTGTATGAACACTTTTCACCTCTGAGCAGCACACCCAGTAAGAGGAATCTTTTAGAATAAAGCTTTGGATTTTTCAAAAATTGTCAAGTTGTCTTAAATAATTTACAGTATTTAGAATAATCTCCAATCGAAGTTTTCATAAAGATCTTCTTCAAGCTGGCGAAGAGGATTTACTACTGGTCTGCTCTGGAATTCCTGTCAATCCGCGGGTGAATGCACAAGGAGAGCGCCATTTAAAAGGACTCATCCCCATGCCCAAACTAGGGGCTGTATTTATAAAGGTTTTATTGTAATTATAATCCTCCTTTAACTTCCCCATACACTGTAAAAAATATTTCCCGGTGCTCAATATGCTATTTTACTGCTTTAGAAGTTGAAGAATTAGAATTTTGTTCCAATGTCATATAACATAAAATTTGAAAAGTTAACATACTAATGAATTTCATATTATTAAGGTTTACTTCATTGTTAATTATGTGTATGTGTAAGTCTGTTTGTGAGTATTGGCATATGTGTGCAGGAATGTGTGGAACCCAGAAGGAATCCACTGGATTCCCCTAGAGCTGGAATTACAGGGCAGCTGTAACTACTCAGTGTGGATGCTGGAAACAGCCCTGCTCCTCAGGAAGAACAGCAAGTGCTCTTAACTACTGAAACATCTCTCCCGAGGGTTCACATTATAATTACAGACCAAACATAGTAATGGCTGAACTTGACTAAGCTAAATTTAAAGTCTGCAAGGTACCACATTCGTTATAATTTTGCTAATGTGTAAAGCAAAAGTGTCACCAAGGGTTTTGCGTCCTTATCTCACTCCTCCATCCTTTAGAACACTGAGCTAAGATAGACGCTTGGGGTCATCCAAAATGGAAAGCTATTTCCCCACGATCCTGGAGATGTGAAAAAAGACTCACAGCTTACAGGAATGTGCAGAACTTTGATGACAGCTCACATGTCAAATGGCTGTTCTGGACTGACACCTTCTCTAGTTCCTTTGTGGGAAAGGTGGACTTCCCTAGGCTTTGAATATTTTTAACATGTACTTTATTCAAGGGCAATAAACTTTATGTCATGATCTGTTTCCTCGAGTCATGTGAAATTTTCTTAAACCGTTGTGCCATACTGAGCAACAGATGACAGTCTCTGAAGCATGCATGACACACGCATTTACATTCACACACACATATATACATACATATATATTACATATGGATATATATGAATGGTGTGCCCTACAAAATGATACAAACCCAGTTATTCAGTGGTCATTACAAATCCTGGCAGAGAAAGGCGCAGGAGTGAAAATGGATTTGTATCTGCAAGCACCCTCTTGTAGGGAAAATTCTATCTCCTATGCCAACACAAGTATGTACTCTCCATAGGAAGTTGTCTTCTACACCTAGGGGGAGTGGTTCCACACACTTTAAGTAAAAATTGTGACCTTCTGAAAATTACTTTGAAATAATGCTGACATTAATTATTTTCAATTTAATCAGCCTTAAATTGCTGCCTGGTTGCAGCTCTGGCTGGAAATATCTTGAGAAAAAATGGTTTTACAGCAGTTGTTTTGAAGCTTCAGTTTTAAAACGGTGTTTTAGCTTTGCAAAAATAGACTGAAAATCCAGGAGCATAGAAATATTTGAGAATGTGTGTTTAAAAATAAAGCAATAAAAAAAATCTTGCAGATTCCTAAATGGTTTCTTTGTGCTCTCTCTAAAAGTCAGTGAAGGATTAGAGCAGGCTGGAAGAAAGGCCTTTGCTCAATTACCTCTTCAGAGTTAGTCCTTTGATTTTGGTTTGCTTTTGTGTAATCTCCCAATTACATAAGAATGAAAGTAAATATATGTACTATATACACATACATAAAATATCATATGTGAAGCCACAAGCAAGAACACGTGTGTCATGCATGTCTCCCTATTTCTAGAACCTTAGTCAACAGTAGTTTATTCAAGAAAAAAAAGGACGAAAGTGGATCTTGTTGGTTTAAAATTATTGCTATTGCTTCTTTTTCTGGGTCTTTATAAGCTTCAGAATTATTGATTCCATGTGTAAGTAGGTTTGGAAAATATTTAATTTTAAAATATTATTTCTATTACTTTCCTCCACCCATGCTCTAAATCAGTGTTCTGTAGGCCTACTGTGTGAAACTAAAATTTCATTTATTTGTCCTTTCTGGCAATACAGATTCCCAAATTTTTAATGTTTCAAATGCACACACATACATAAAAATATCCAAACGAATGTACTACTGTTAACGGTGCTTATCTCTGGAGGATGAATGAGCTGTTTGCTTCTTACCTAACTGTTTTATGATTTTTCAGCAATGACTATATGTTGCCTTATTACTAAAATATCTTTGAAATTTTTTCAAAGAAACAATATAGTTGTCTGTTGATGAAAGGAGCTGGGTGAATTTTCATTTCCAAATCCATTAAAAATCATATTTAGTATGGGACCAACCAGAGAACATCTAAAGCACACAGGGACATTTATACAACTTCTTTGACCTTTTTAATTTGGGCAATTTGTTTCTCTGAATGCTGGCAGCTTATTGTAGGCAATAAGCTTTTTCACTCCTTGGTACCATTATGAGAATAACAGGGCTGGTAAATCACCCACAAGGGGCCTCCTTGGAGACTTTCAGCTATGTGGCTTCTGAACAGAACATTTGACTTTGTAGTTTGGTGTAGGAGGTCCTTCTGTTTATTTGTTGCTTTCATTGGTTGAATAAAGAAACTACCTCGGCCTTTTGATAGGGTAGGAACTTAGGTAGGCGGGGAAGACAGGACTGAATGCTGGAAAGAAGGGCAGAGTAGCAGACACCATGAAGCTCCTGCCTGAGACTGACGGTGGTTAGAATCTTTCCTGGTAAGCCATGACCTCGTGGTATTATACAGATTATTAGAAATGGGTTGAATCAAGATATGAGAGTTAGCCAATAATAGGCTAGAGATAATGGATCAGGCAATAATTTAATTAATACAATTTCTGTGTGGTTATTTTGGGTGTAAGCTAGCCTGGCAGTGGGATGCAGCTTGTTACCTCCTTCTACAGTTTGGTGCCCAACATGATGGACTAAATCCACTTAAGAACCTGAGAGCTTAATTTTAAACACAGAAAAAACAGAGTTTAACACAGCTCTTTGCTGTTTGCTGGTAGTGTGCCACAGAGAGATTTTCCTGAATCAGCAATAAAAAAAAAAAGCTGCACCATTTTAAAAACGAGGCTTTCTGAGCCCTGACGCCAATGCAAACTCCAGCTATGGGGCATTTGTGGGCCCAGGTGTTTGTGTGCCCACTTGGGGTCGGGAGCAAAGTATCTGAGATCTTGCCCATGGCTCAGCTCTTCCTTCCAGAAGGCAGGATCAGGCTTGGGCAGGCAGGAGAGTATGGCAGATTCCCGCTGCCATACACAGAGTGTTTCCAAGCTGTGCAGTGCTCTGCGTGGCAGATTTGGCTGTAGCTCAGATAAAAAGAGTGTATGTGCTGCACACTCATTCTCAGAGTTAAAGTGCTGAGGGTAGCTCCTACCTGGCAGCCACAGAGCTAGCAGAAATGGTATGTCCACCATTTTGAAATTGGAGAGAAGTAGAGCCAACATCCAGAGCAGCTGCAACCAAGCTGCTTAGCATTTTAAAAGCTCTTTAAGACAGTAGAGAATTAAAGACAATGCAATAAGAAAGATTCAGATATAAAAGACCTTTAAATGGGTCACGGTGTTGTATAAATGTACATAGGCTTGGGAAAGAAATGAAAAAGAGTATAGAGAGTCATAAAATAAAGTTAATGCCTAAAAAAGGGTAAAGTCTTTAACAACTTTAACAAGAATAAAGTCATAGAGTAAAAAAAGCCATGTAAAAATGGAAAATTCACAGAGTCTGGATTTTGTGTATCATTGTTTTCTTTGAAATTTTTTGACTGTGAAGGAGCTAAATACAGAGAGACTTTTCATAGTATGGGCTGCTAAGCTAATCCAGCATGTATATTATAAAGGTATCTTGACTTCAGAATTGGTTCTAAGGATATGATGCTTTGGAAAAGAGGTTCTTTTGTTTTCACAAAGGATGAGACCCTGCGGATTGATTCTAGACCAATATGGTATGATAGAACACCCCTCCTGAAAGACTGCTGTGAACACCCTCAAAACTTACTTTGCTCAACTGCCAACTGAGATGAATGTAGCATACAGGATACACCATAAAAGACCTAATTAATAGTGCCCCCATACATCACGAAGCAGTTTGGAGAGAAAAAACTAGGCCCATATTCCCAAATATTGTTTATAAATATTCTTTTTACATGTAAAGGAGGTATGATATAGATATGAATAATTTGCATTGGTATAAATCTTGATTTATTGATACAAGTTTAAGGTCAATTTTGTTATATGTATATGTATTTCTGATCTTGATTAAGGTATTGTGATTGTGTAGTTCATTTAAAAATGTATTGTATAATTAGGAAACATAGGTTGTCAATAATAGTCAAGCTTGTAGTCCTGCTAAATTTTCTAGATATATAGAGATATATTTCAGTTAGATAGGCATTCTTCATATCATATCTTTCAAAGACTACAGAATATGGCATTTAAGATGTTTTAATAACTTAGGGCTTTTCATGACAATGAAACACGTCTGTTCTTGGCAGCACCAATCTACTTCAAGAGGAATATGGGCATCAAAGAGGCTCCTTATGGAGTTGGTTAGCCATTTGGACAAGAAACTGCTCTTGCCTGGACTGTTGCATAAACTGGACATAAAGAATCCACAGAGAGAGGACTGCTGAACTTGCCTAGAGGTGAGATGTTCCTTCAGGGTTCCTGATTCATGAAAGAGTCTGTGAGACATTCTGAAGGATACAGAAGAAAGTGACTGAACTGTCTTTGAAATTTTCTGCTTCATGGAAAAGTCTGCTGGATACTATGGCCCAGTAGGCTGAAGATGGATGCCCCAACAGTACAGAATAACTTTGGGTAACTGTACAGGCAGCAAGATGTCTCTGTAGTTTCTAGAGTTTTGGAAGTTGCTTATAATGCACTTCCAGTTTACTTAGGTAATAAAGCCTTCTGAAGTCTTTGATGGAGTTGAAGAATTTATAGTTATAGTTTTCCTTAGTTATGATAAAATAAAAAAGTAAATATAAATATTGTAATTATATTTCTTGCTTGATAACTGTTTTGTTATATGTAATTTTAGTATGTTAAAGTGAAAGCCTTTCTTCTTTGGTTTAAACAGAAAAGGGGAAATGGTGTAGGAGGTTCTTCTGTCTATGTGTTGCTTTCATTGGTTGAATAAAGAAACTGCCTTGCCCTTTTGATAGGGCAGCACTTATGTAGGCAGGGTGACAGAACTGAATTCTGGGAGGAAGAAAGCAGGGTGAGAGAGCCACCATGGAGCTGCCAGATCAGACATGCTGAATCTTTCCTGGTAAACCATGACCTCGTGGTGGCATACAAATTATTAGAAATAGGTTGAATCAAGATGTGAGAGTTAGTCAATAACAGGCTAGATCTAATGGGCCAGGCAGTATTTAAATGAATACAGTTTCTGTGTGATTATTTCGAGGGTTAAACTAGCTGGGTGGCTGGGACCAAAAGCCAGCCCTCCCTCCTTCAACAGTAGTTGGTTACAGAGAAGCAGGCTTGTTAAATCTTAAAACTTATACTCTTGACCTTCTGGAGACTAGTAACAAAAGTGACTTCGCTTGTAAGGTAACCTTGAGGACTATGACAAGGTCTTCTGTCTTTTCCCACATTCTAGACCCAGGTCATTCTCTGTCAGATCTGGGGACTCTAGTCCTGGTGGATTTAAGAAGTCTCCCTCCTTTTTTTTTTTTTTTTTTTTTACATTTAATGCCATATTCTATTCTTCTTCTCAAATATCCAACACCTTCTATTTTCTGCCCATCTTTATTTCTCCATCTCTTGAGCTGAGGCAAGACAAAACTGGGCCAGTTCCCTGACTCCTAACCTGATGGGGTTTCCAGGGCTAATGGATGACAGATAACCTCCTTTTTTGTTTAAAAGTTTAAGTATCTTCCTGGAATCCCAAATGCTCTCTGGCATTACTGGTTTCTAAAGGTAGAAGTCAGTATTTTCTGAGAGGCAGTCACACAGAGAAACTGCCACACCTTCCCCAGCCTCCTGTTCCTCTCCAACTCCAGGGAAGTATAGATGTCAGCAGGGGAATGACCCCTAACCCTTTCATCAGGGAAAAGATACTCAACTGTTGCTATAAGGAGTGGCGAGCTACGTTCCTGGCACCCGGCCGCCCGCACAGCTAGCTTTACCCAAAATAACAACACACAAATTGTATTCATTTAAACATTGCTTGTCCCATTATATCTAGCCTCTTCTTGGCTAACTCTTGCACCTGGACTAGCCCATTTCTAATAATGTGTGTAGCACCCCAAGGTGCGCTTACCAGGAAGATTCTAGCCTACGTCCATCCTGGATTGGAGCTTCATCATGTCTGCCAGGGAGAGGGGAGCATGGCGTCTGAGCTCACTTCCTCTTCCTCCCAGCTTTCTGTTTACTCCACCCACCTATGTTCTAACCTATCAGGGCCAAGGCAGTTTCTTTATTTAACCAATGACCTTCCTCCATTACTCAATTTTTCTCATCACAGTCCTAATTGTATTCTTTCAGTATTTTTCAAGCAATTGGATGACATTTTTTGTTATTATTAAAATGCTAGGATTCCTTTTGTTATCTGGCCCCTGATTTCCACTTTATTTTTATTATGATGCATGGGAAAGGCCTCACAAGTCAGGTGCACATTGTTTCATCTCTCTACTCTTCCTTCTCCTTGTCTGCTGGACAGATTCATGGGAGAATCACAGAACAATGGCTAGTTGATAAATTCTAGGCTCAGAGACCATGCCTAAAACATGAAAGAAGTTGAGGCTTGGCACCACAAAGAGAGCCTGAAAGGCTACTGATGAAAGTGCAGCCCAGTTGCAGCTGAGACCCATGGTCTTGGAGACACCAGTACTGTGGTATGACCATCAGGGACAGCAGCAGCAGTGGAGCGGAGCTAGCTGGAGCCTAGAAGACAAGCTGTTTGTGCTTCGGAGGGCAGAGCCAGAGAAGGGACCCAGGCGGCTCTTTGGAGGACTCCAGAAGATTATGAGTGGAGCCCAGATAATTGGACACTGTCTTTTTTATTTATACTGTCAGAGTTTGGGTTGGCTTTGTTCAGGTTGTGATGATTCCCTGGTTCTTCCCTCTTGAAGAAGGAATTTAATTTTGATTTTTTATAAGATCCCACAGATGAAAGATTTGAACTTAAAAAAAGATTGGATATTTTAAAGAGACTGAAATTTTAAAGACTGAACTGGTAAAGAATATGGTAAAATCATAAAAAATTATGATTTTAGTGTGAGATCTTGGGTATGAATAAGAAAGGAAGGGATGTGGCTTAATAGTGATGTGTTTGTGTGTCAAGTTGACAAAAGCTCAGTTGTACTGGCCGGTTTTATGTGTCAACTTGACACAGGCTAGAGTCATCAGAGAAAATGTCTCAATGAGATTCACTTGTAAGAAATTTTCTCATTTAGTGATCAATAGAGGAGCGGAGCGTCAAGCCAATGGTGGATGGTCTCTGGGTTCTGTAAGAAGGCGGGCTGAGCAAACCATAGGAAACAAGCCAGTAAGCATCTCCCCTTCATGATCTCTGCACCAGATTATGCCTCCCAGGTTCTTGCTCTGTTTGAATTCCTGTCCTGACATCCTTAAGTGATGAACAGCAATGTTCAAATGTAATTCAGATAAACCCTCTCCTCCTGAAGTTGCTTTTCGGTCATGGTGTTTCATTGCAGCAACAGAAGCCCTAACTAAGACAGATCACTTACCTAATTGTGTGGAATATAGCCGTGATAATGAGCTCATTGTGTACGGCGACAGCCATGTAGCGAGGTTCATGAAATGCTGAAGGAACTGTTCGCACTGCATAGCAGAGATAAACGCCCCACAAGAGGAATAGAAATTCAGCTGCGAGAGAAACAAACAATTCCCCATTAGTTTCATAGGTTAAAAATAGAAAATTAATGTTTTTTAACATGCCTTTTATTATAGGAACATAATCTGAGATGTTGCAAAGTTCGATTCACATAAAGATACAGAGGCCATCTATTTAATTTTAAAATTTTATTCCATGTACATATTTTTCAAAGGTACACTCTGTTGTTGCTTTTGTTTATAACACAATTGATAGTCTCATTGTTTTGCTAATATATGGCCTTTTCCTTTACACTAACTGTGAAATGATATTCTCCATTCTCAAGCCAAGTTTGGTGTTCATAGGAGGCTGGGTCCTAACAAAGTATTGAGACAAGAAACCTACACAGCTTCTGGAAATGGAAGTTCCCGCTGCATCAAGCCCAATTCAGAGAGTAAAAATAGCCACGGTCGGAGCTGTGGGAGCACAGGTTGCTAAACACTCAGTGGCAGATTTTACAAATGAAACATTGTTTCTTCACACATGACAGAAATTCTCTTTTGTGGGCAGAATATGGAAAGAGTCATAAAATCTGCAATCACCTTGTTGGATCTTTGTGCCAGGAGGGGGCAGGCACAATGTATCAGCTAAGAGTGACTAGGCTGAGCCTGAACTCTCCCTAATTCAGCATAGACTCAGGCTATGTCCTATGAAGACTCAGTTTCTTTACCTGGAAAGCAAGACTCATAAAAGTGCACACTTGGAGGACTATTTGCTAACTAGATGATCTGGTATACACGAAGTCTTTAACATGGTTCCTGAATCATCTCAAGGCTTTCTTAATACTAGGCCTATCATTTGTTAGTTTTTCAAACTTATCATTTCTTCTTTTTATTTTAATTTTAATTTCATTTTATTTTATTGATAGGATGTAGCCTCCAGTTCAAGTTGCCTGAATCCAGGGATTACAGCCAGGTGACATCACAGCCTGTTTGAGCACTGCAATATGAAGCCACTCTGACTAATCCACTTCATCTCTCTTAGTAACATGACCTTACTGGAAAATAGCATCTCACCGCTAAGAGCGATAGCTCTCATGTGGAGACACCCCGTATGCTAGGTCACCCAGATGTAACCTTGCACCTGAAATGCTGGCCTCTATTCAAAGCACTGATTGTCCATCCGCAAGCCAAGTGGCTCTCTCTGCCAACACTCCAGCTTCTTTCTACCAGAATCTAAACATTAGACAGTGCTCCAATTACTGGAAATCCCACCTCTCCTACCCACCTCTCCTACCCACCTCTCCTACCTCAGGCTGGCCTCAAACTCACAGAGATCCACCTGCCTCTACCTCCCAAGTGCTGTGATTAAAGGCCTGCGCCACCACTGCCTGGCTCTCTGTAGCTTTCACAGCCTCTCCTGTAACTAGCTCTTGTAGACCAGGCTGGTCTCGAACTCACGGAGATCTGACTGCTTCTTCCTCCCATGTGCTGGGATTAAAGGCATGCATCACTACCACCTGGCTTTTAATTGTTCTTAATAAGAATAAACTGAAGGTAGTTATCAGGAGTGAAAGCTGAAGAATCTAGTGGCCAAACCACTAGAGAGATCTTTTACCTCTACCAATGCTCAGACCAAAGGGGCAATTCTGTCCTCAGACTGCTTCCTCAGACTGCATTTGAGCTCCTGTCTTTTCACACCTTCTATTCCTCTCTCCACTCAGTCATACCCCTTCCTGTCTCCACCTCCCTAGTGCTGGAATTAAAGCCCTAGGACTCCCAAGGACTGAGATTAAAGGTGTGAGTCACCACCACCCAGACTCTAGTGGTTTAGCTCTGCCAGCTGATCTTCAGGCAAGCTTTATTTGTTAAAACACAAACAAAATATCACTACACTGAAGCTCCCTGGGCTGGTTGGGTGGACGGAAGTTCGCCTATTCCCATGGAATTGAGGCATTGGGTCCTTTGACATGGTAGTGCCTATGACTACAATACACATGCACTCAAGGCTTTATCTGTTCTTTACACAGGCAGGACTCCCTCGGTTCCCCCTTCCCAAAACCAAAACCAAAAACAGAACACTATTAGAACTGGTAAATTATTTCAGTAAGGTTACAGAATACAAAATATATATATATATATAAACAGTAGTTTATATCATAATTTCTTAAATATTTTCCACTTGTGACTTCTTTTGGACCATGACATTTTTATGCAACTCTGGGCACATAGAGATAGAAAATACAAGAGCTGGCAAGATGACTCAGCAGGTGCGGGCATTTCCTCTTCCAGGGGACCCATGCCAGAAGACTCATAACCACCTGAATCAAGGATCCAACACCCTCTTCTGGCCTCTGAGGACACTGGTCCACGTGTAGTGCACACCCAGATACACATGTTCACTGGGTGACAATGATCCCCGGAGGCTCAGTCATCAGTTGATGTACTAGGAAAGATTAGGGGGTGTGGCCTCCTTGGAGAAGGTGTGTCACTCTGGTCTTGGAGGTTTGTGAAAGCCCACACTATGCCTGGTCTGTCCCTGTCTACTGCTTGTGGAGTAGGAAGGAGATCTCAGCTACTGCTCCAACACCCTGACTGCCTGCATGCTGTCATGCTCAACACCATGTTAAATACTTTCTTTTCTTCTTCCTCAGCACTACCTGTGAGGTGGCTGCCATCTCTTTTGCATCATTATGGCTGGCCTCTGGCCTCTGGTGAAGTCCAAGGTCCTCAAAAACAGGACCAAGAAGTTCACCCAGCGCCAGTCAGACAGATATGTCAAAATTAAGCGAAACTGGCTAAAACCCAGAGGTGTTGAGAGCAGTGTACAGAGAAGATTCAAGGGCCAGATCCTAATGTCCAGCATTGGTTATGGGAACAGCAAGAAAACCAAGCACATCTGCCTAGCGGTGTCAGGAAGTTCCTGGTTCACAATGTCAAGGAGCTGAAAGGACTTCTGATGTCCAGCAAATCTTACTGTGCTGAGACTGCTCACAACGTTTCCTCCAAGGAACATGGTAGAAAGAGCAACACAGCTGGCCACTAGAGCCACCAACCCCAATGCCACCAGAGTCACCAACCCCAATGCCACCAGAGCCTCCAACCCCAATGCCACCAGAGTCACCAACTCCAACACCACCAGAGCCACTAACCCCAACGCCACCAGAGTCACCAAACCCAACGCCGCTACCATAGCTTGCATGAATGTTTTAATCCATGGTTAAATAAAACCACAAAACTGCTGAAAAACAACCACCACAACAAAAATTCTTTCTTTTGTAAGAGTTGCCTTGGTCTTGGCATCTGTTCACAGCAATAAAACACCTGACTGAGACACTAAAATAAGAATGGCCTAAAATAGAAATAAATAGGTATTCAAATCCAACAGTTGCTGACAATAATCATAAATTTATTTGAAAGGAAATCTTTGGCATGCATGTAAGTTTGCCATCTATTAAACAGGACGGCAAATTAGGAGAGCAGAAATCATAAATGCAACTATGAAATGAGTGAACACCTGAACCTTCCAACCTTGTCAGACAGGGTTTTCTCTTGTCAAATGCTAACTGTAGGATACAGTCTAATTTTCTGTGCTGATAAAGAAGCATGAATAAATCAAACATTCTATCAGTTCAGAATCCTGTAGAAATGTCCGCTGTTTACTTCATCCACAAGGAGAAAGGCAGACAGCTCAGCTCAGCTAGCATCGACAGTTGTCTCTCTCATTCTTGCTGCCCTCGGATATCCTGGAGGGAAAGTCACTGCAATGCGTAGGAGAGGATGTGGCCAAGGGTCATGGAAAAGTAACCATGGGACAGGATGATGGCTCTTAGAAAATTCCAGAATGTCTGCAACCATGCTGGAGTTGCTGCTGAGCCATCTTCCTCAGATGAACCAAAGGGCCTGTCTTAATTCACTGGAGCCACTGTAACAGAATAGCTGAGTCTGGGTAATTCACAAGTGACAGATATGTGTATAAAGGTCGGCCCACACCTTTCATCCCAGCCTGGTCTACAAGAGCTAGGTCCAGGACAGCTAGGACTGTTACACAGGGAAAACTTGTTTCAAAAAAACAAAGAAAGAAGGAGGAGGAGGAGAAGAAGAAGGGAGAAGGGAGAAGGGAGAAGTAGAAGGAGAAGGAGGAGTACTGAGCAAGCCATGAAGAGCAAGCCAGTAAGCAGCACTCCTCTGTGGCCTCTGATTCAGCTCCTGCCTTCAGGATCCTGCCCTGCTTAAGTTACTGTCCTGACTTCCTTCAGTGATGAAAAGCAATGCTGAAGTGTAAGCTGAACAAACCCTTTCCCTTGCAACTTGCTTTTGGGCCATGGTTTTGGTTGCAGCAATAGAAACCCTAGCCAAGGCAACAAGACTGACAGTAGCAGAAACTAACCCGAACACCCGCAGAACCAGGGAAGAGCAAAAGGCTGGCAGGGAGAGGAACACAACAGCCACAAATCTCAGGAATATGGCTGACAACCCTGACCAGAGGGGCAGGACAGAGCTCGGGAATGATAGATTGCCTTTGTTTTCTAACCCTTTCTTGTTTCCCCCCACATAATCTGCTGCCTGGGAAAGCTCCTCACCTCTCCAGTCCTCTTGTTACTTTTTTTATTTTAGTACAAAATCTGAGTGGGCTATGCTAGCTTTGACTCTGTGTGACCCAGGCATGCCTTAAACTTGCAACCTTCTGGTCTCAGAGTCCTAAGCAGCTGATTGCTCAGGCCTACACCACCAGGCACAACTAAAGCCTTTGTCTTCCTTTGCTGGTTGTTTAGCCCCAACCCTAACCCCTCTTCAAGCGACAGCAACAGCACTGAGCCCACACACTTTGAGATTCAATAGTATTTGCTGAAGCGCATAACTGTAAATGCTATCAACTTCATTAGAGACATAATGTTCTGTTACCTGCCACTGCATCTAACACTGCTGGTTCTGCGGAAGCAAACAAGCAGGAGGTCTAGACTGGAGCCCCTGCTGCACTTTGTTCTGTTTGCTTACACATACTATCCAAAGCAAAGAGGAACTTATAGGCACTCCTACAATAGATTAAACTACTATCTAGTTTCATCTGACCAACTAGGTGATTGCACTGTGACATAGGACCTCCCCAGGGACACTCTGCAAATGAGGCAGGCATCTATTATATCCATGGAAGAGGGCTTGGGTTTTGTTTTTCCTCCTCCTCTTCTCCCTCCTTCTCTTCCCCCTCCTCTTTGTCTGCCCATAAAACTTTTGTGTTGGTTCCTCTAGGGAAGTCCATAACCTCTTTTCTTTCTGCTGCTTCTTGATCCATGAACCTTCTTTGCTCAGGCAATCTCTGTTGAGTTTGATTTTGTCCTGCCTTTTCTTTAGCAGGCCTATACATGACCCAGAAACTAGATTGGCATCAATATTAACAATGGTGACTTCCGCTTATCAACACACCCAACATGTACACTACTGTGTCTGGACCAAAAGAGTGTGAGTTACAGAACTGCTCACTGGACACCTGTAGCCCATGGAAAATACTCTGCTGCGGGTGAAGGGGTTGCCTGCAGCTGCCTGAGCAAAGCAGCATTGGTGGCCACTCACTGCAGGGTTGTTATATATCACTGTGCTGAAGATTTTAAAGGTTGTCATTGGTTTAATTAGGATGCCACAAAGGAGAATTATATTTAAAAACATAAGACAAAAATAAGATTTCTCATAATAACTAAGCTAAACATTAAAATAATTTCATTAGCAGTAGCAAACAATACACTCTCAAACTTAAAAACAATTTATTATTCAAAGTACCAATTAAACTAAATGTGATATATAAGAGTTGTGCTTAGACCAAAAAAAAAATCAGTTTCCTATAATTAACTCCAGACTAACATTGCAATTAGCAGAGAGAATATACAGCTGTTTTTGCAGATATTACGTGGGAGTTGAAATATGTGTTGGGCTTCTGCTTTCAAAAATAGTTTCCTGTGTTAAATAATCTCTACAGAAGGAAGAAGTGTACTTAAAAGGAAAATTGTCTTTATATTTAAATACTAAATATGGCTCAAAAACAGGTGTTTTATTTTCAAATTATAAGGGATATCAATATTAAAGTACCATGGTCTTAAAAAATTAATAAATCAGGATGAAAATTATTTCAAACTGCTTTGTCAAAAGACTAGGGAAAACAGAGAAGTACACATATCAGTTCAATGACACCGAAGATGTCCCAGCTCTGAGATCTGAGAACCCCCACCAAGGCTAAAAGGAGTACAGCTTCAAAGTATAAACACAGCTCTAACTGTGGTGCCTCTTAGCCAAGCTGGGAAGTCTTCTGTGTTAACAAGTGCTACCTTGTTGGCTACATCAAGTGATTTCAAATAGGAGAAATAAATACATAATTAATAAAACATCCAGGTTTTGTTTCCAGGGTGTTTCTTTGAATGCCCTCTTTCCTCTGGAAATCCAATTCACTTAGAATAATTTATGATCAAAGTAGAAAGCATTTATGACTCTACCAGGAGGAAACCAGAGTGGACAGCTCGGAGGTCATCATTAAGTATAAAGTCAAACAGCTTCCCTTGTTCTTGAGATTAAGGCTGGGGAGGTGCCTCATTGGTTAAAGTGCTTGGCACGCAAGCAAGAGGGTGGGAATTTGGATCCCCAGAACCAACTTAAATGTCCAGTAGGTTTGGGGGTTTACCTTTAATTTCATCCTGAAAAGGAAGGCAAAGACAAGAGAGCCCCTTCTCTGGAGCAAACTGGCTCTGTGTTTGACTGAGAGACCCTGTCTCAATGGATGAGATAGAGCACACTAAAGGAAGAGTTTGGACATCAACCTTGGGCCTCTACAAGCATGTACACACATGTACACACACTTCCCTTCCCACAGGCACAGCACACTCATACTCATGAATAAAAATAAATCTTGAGATTATGTGAAATACCAGAATTGTGGGGTTCAACAAGCACAAGAAACTTGTATTTTCATTGCTTATCCACCCTTTGATTAAAATATGAGGTTACATGGGTTAAAGAATTAATGTGGCTGCTCTAATATATTTTTAAAGTTAGAAGTGGCTACATGTGACCTTGTAGGAGGAAGACTTTCTGCATATCTGTGTGGCAGGGAAGTGGTACATGGTAAGCTGCTGATATTCTCGGGGCTCTGACCTAGCTGTATTTAGCTTTATTAAGAGAAGTACTGAGAAACAGATAAGTATTGCAATACATTTCCCACTGAACCAAAGAGTCTAGAATGTCTTATACTCTGGAAGCGAGGAACTGCTTGTAACAGCAGAACTGAAGGAATTGCCTGCAATAACCCCACGCCACTCATGTGCACTCAGTGAGCAGGAAGGCCAGCCCTTGGATTCTGGGCAGTGCTTTCTAGTTTATATCCCAGATCCAGGCTTCCTTTTGCTCTGCCATTGAACGAGGAATAGACAGAGCACTCAGAATGAATCTACCAAGAAACAATGGCTTGTATGTTAGAATGTTAATATGTTCATTGAAGTTTAACAGATTGTGGTGATCAGAGTCCCATTCAGAAGAATATTTGTGCCTCCATTAATCGGATTTCACAGCCTACATCTGTTGAATGTGCCTGGCATTGTGCTCAATGAATATCATACATTATCTATGTTTTTGAAAGCTCTATATGCATAACAGTGGCTCCTGAAGAAGCCTAGAGGATTTCTGAATGTCAGTTTTTAAGATTGAGTCCACAAAAATGATGGGGGTGATGAGGAGTTATATGGCTATCCACACCACACTAACTGCCTGTGTGCCTATCACACCACTCTAACAGAGTGTGCCTATCCACACCACACTAACAGAGTGTGTCTATCCACACCACACTAACAGAGTGTGTCTATCCACACCACACTAACAGTCCGTGTGTCTATCCACTCCACACTAACAGTCTGTGTGTCTATCCACACCACACTAACAGTCCGTGTACCTATCTACACCACACTAACAGTCCGTGTACCTATCCACACCACATTAACAGTCTGTGTGTCGATCCACACCACACTAACAGTCTGTGTGGCTATCCACACCAACACTAACAGGTTAATGGCTATTCACACTAATAGGCCATGTAACTCTAGACATGAATACCGACAGATCACGTGGCAATCTGACTGTTTGGTCCTCTTGCCCACCATTGTAGGCTTTCATTGGTTAATTAATAAAGAAAACTGCTTGGCCCTGATAGGACAGAAATTTAGGTAGGCGGAGTAGACAGAACAGAATGCTGGGAGAAAGAAGCCCAGTCAGTCAGTCGCCATGATTCTCCCAGTCCAGACAGACGCAGGTTAAGATCTTCCCTGGTAAGCCAGCTCATGGGCTACACAGATTATTAGAAATGGGTTAGATCAATATGTAAGAGCTAGCCAATAAGAGGCTGGAACTAATGGGCCAGGCAGTGTTTAAAAGAATACAATTTGTGTGTAATTATTTTGGGTCGAGCTAGCTGGGTGGCGGGAAGCAGCCCACCGCTCCTACTACAAAAGAATTTGCAGTCCTCCTTCCTTAGCCTCCCAAGTGCTGGACTGCAGGACTGCAGGTGCTAGCCACTGCATCCGGCAGACCTTTTCTTTTTCCTTTGTGCTGCAATACACTGTCTTGTGTAATTTGTTGTACAAAAAAAAAATCTAAGAAGAACTGAAATGTCTTAGAAGAAATGGTGGTCATCATTGCTACCTTAACTTTCCATGTTCCCCGAAGTCCTGTTGCAAAGCTGTTTCATGCACTATGATACCAATGTGTGCATGTCTTTGTTTTCAGGTACATTTGCATGCATGTGTGTTAGAAGGCTGGATGACGACATTGGGTCCCTTTCATTGGGCACCATATCGCTTACTGGTAGAGAACTTGCCACGTAGGCTAGGCTGCTAGGTAGTGATTCCCAGGGATCCTCCTGCATCTGCCTCCTCAGCACTGGATTTACAGCATGTACCTCTAGGCCTGGCTCTTCTATGTGGACTCTAAATGCAGAAGTCTGGACCTCAGGCTTACACAACGAGAGTCCTATCATCTGAGCTATCGCCCCAGTTTCCACAACTTACTCTCTCTAATTTCCAAAGTTAAGGCAACAACTTTTTTTCCACTGTATGCTCTTCATAGTAAAGAGTTGACTGCTGATCAAAGAAGAAGAATGTGTTTTGTAAGAGGTAATAAATAAGAATAAAACCCCACTTCAATTGTTCTGAAAACATAGGCAGCCATAGTTTCTAGGGAAGTGTGAACTAGGACAAGCGTTTATCTTTGCCTGAAAATGGAAACCACAATTTAAAACCGGAAACATGAAATGAAGCATGGGTTAAGGCATATGGTACATCAGAATAAAAGAAAATTTATACACAGAACCTAATTCAAAAATATTGCTCTGAGTCAGCTGAGAGGAAGCCTACCCCACTTTCTTCAGTGCTCATTAAATGCACTTCCTCAACATCTCATCTGTCATAAGGACACGCGGTCTTCTAGGATAGTCCTTTAAATCCTCGGAAACAATTGCTACCTTGGAATTGCCCTGCATAGCTCAATAAAAGACTTACTATAGTTTTATCAATCCATTCTAAACATTTGCATAGGACTAATTAAATTACAGAGCACATTGTCTGTTTCACAAATTTAAAATACACCAGGAAGGAGGATAGCAAAGAAAAGCATATCAACAAAGGGGAGGAAAGTATACATGTTTTCTGTCATGAGAAGATACCATGTGGTATTTTGAACAGAAAGATGATCAGTGTCAGAATTCATTGAAAAAGTGATACTTCAAAATTCCCCAGAGGAATGTGAATCCAGGCATATTACAAAAATTTACTTAAGACACAGTAAACAGTCCCTCTCTCTCTCTCTCTCTCTCTCTCTCTCTCTCTCTCTCTCTCTCTCTC
>NW_026067958.1:5384707-5386200 GCF_014885135.2 Alexandromys fortis | reverse complement strand
TCTCTCTCTCTCTCTCTCTCTCTCTCTCTCTCTCTCTGTGTGTGTGTGTGTGTGTGTGTGTGTGTGTGTGTGTCTGGTCTGTCTGTCTATATGGTGGTGGTGAGTGGAGGTCAGAGGTCAACATTGGATATCTTCTTCTATCAGTTCCCACGTTATCTTTAAAGATAGTGTCTTGTATTGTCTGTGGAGTTCACTGACCCAGCTAGAAAAACCAAGGATCCTCCTGTCTCCACCTTCCCATCACTGGGATTAGAAGCACAGTCATACCCAGAATGTCACAGGGGTGTTGGGAACATGGACCCAAAGTCTCCCGTTTACATAGCAAACACTCCATCAAGTGAGCTAAGAATACCAATGCCTTTTATATTTGGCGAATTAAAACTCAGGGCAGGGGATGCCAAGCTCCAAAGCATTTCCAGAGCCAGGACACATGCCAGGTGTTGGTAGACTTACTTTATCAAGGGTTCTTGTCTGGGATGCCTATTATTTCATAGGAATCCTCCTAAAAGGAGTTGCTCATTAGTGATGCAGACACGTGGAACAGCACAGGAGAACAGAGGAGGAACCGAGGCCCATGTAGGCTTCTCCTATCTGTTCTTGTGCTAGAAAAGGATCGGCAGAGAAATTGTTCTCAGTTATGGCACTTTGTACCACATTTGATTGGCATAACCTAAATTCTGGAAGAAGCTCAGTGCTTGCCCAAGTCTGAATGGAAGTCTGGAGTGTATCTAATTATGAACTAGCATGCATAAATGCTCACGATGACACCACTTAGCTACTGGCTTCTTTTTGTTAGTTTGTTTGCATCAATGAATAACGTCCCTCACTGGACCACCTCAGCTACGTTCAAGCTCGGAAGAGGTGCTACCGTGAAGGGCTTGGCCTCGAGTATCTAAATCTAAGTACAAAGACTGTCGGGTTGGTGAGATATGATAAAATTTAATTCAGACCTAGGAAGTCAACTCTTTACACATCTTAAATTTTACCAATGATGCTGGAGACTCACAGAATGTAGTTTTGAATTCTCAGTACAGCCAATCTTAAAGACGTTGTGAAAAGTGCCAATGATGGCCAGCTGGCTTCCACTGCAGCAGTTACATTCAGAAGAGAACACAGGACCAGAAATGTTTTCTTCAATGAGTCTAATGGGGTTTTTATTTAGTTGGGTTTTTCCAATTAACTGAAGGTTAACTTAAGTTTCAAACTCTATCCCCAGTTAGTTCCTGGGGCAGCTGAGGACAGAGAACCTGAAATGACCCTATCCTATAGCCATACTGATGAATATCTTGCATATCACCATAGAACCTTCATCTGGTGATGGATGGAGATAGAGACAGAGACCCACACTGGAGCACCGGACTGAGCTCCCAATGTCCCAAGGAGGAGCAGAAGGAGGGAAAATATGAGCAAAGAAGTCAGGACCACGAGGGGTGCACCCACCCACGGAGACAGTGGGGCTGATCTATTGTGAGCTCACCAAGGCCAGCTGGACT